>NW_024582397.1:1669967-1877412 GCF_018398535.1 Haplochromis burtoni
ACACACACACACACACACACGTATAACTTTTTGAGCTGCTCTGCTCCAGCCCCATCCCCTCTCACCCTCTCAGCCTTTATTCAACAATAGAAACTTGTTTCCGGGATCTGTGCGTCAGGCTCTGTCATGTGAATGACCCACCAGCACAAAAGCCAAGACCCCCCGACTTGGAAAAAAAGGGGGATATAGCTGCCATGACTGTGATGATGTCACTTTGCCAAAACTGTGCCGTTAGCAAAGAGAGGAGACAAAATCAGTTTGGGCAGGCATTAAAAGCCCCTGCACTGAATGCATGTGATGCCCTGATAAGACTGCAGCTGTTTCCCCCCTGTTTTTAAGATAAATGTAAACTTTTTTGGACATTTATTTTGAAACATTTATGGAAACGGATGAAATTGCTCATGCACTTCACAAGTTCTTGTTTTTTTTCACATAGTTGGCACTTGTATAACAAGTAAGATAGTCTTTGTTTTGTATCCACCTGCTGTTCTAATATTTTTTTCTTCTTGATTTGTGTTGTGTGGCTACAGATAATTAGTGCTATCAGTATCACTGGCCCTTTTCTCCCTGGAATTACCATAAGAAAGAATTTGACACCACTTTAGACTTTTTCATGTCTCAAAAACCCTAATGAGCCACCGCTTCACCTCAAATGGATCTTCTGAAAGAGGAAGGATCTTCACTTGTTACCTTTTCAGTTATGCGCCTCAGCATCACTTCAAATAATTAATGAAGCTTTAAAGTGATTCAAGGATGTGCCAGATAGAAACTGCTGCATTACCTTGTAAACCGAAATACTGAAAAATATAAGCAGGGTGAAAAAGTGGCTGCCAGTTTGATCACTCCAAAAAAAAAAAATTCCACTTAAATTCTGATAAGTGCTGGCAACTTAACAATCTGGCTCTTGGACACATCCTCCATTGTATTCACTGCTGGCCAAGAAACTTCCTGTAAATACGTTATTGTTTACAACAGAAGTTTCATACCCAGGATTTCTTAAGGTCAACATTTCTTCTGGCACACTAAGCCTGAACTGCACTTTATTCCCCTTTAATTTAACAGCTCCGGCAGCTTTTCTAGTTAAATCGACTGTTCATTATTGAGACCCATTTTACGAAGGGGCTGTGAGGTGCAATTTAATGAATCTCTGGCACAAAGCTCCCTTTCAGTGCTGCGCGAAGAATAGAGGCTATTTAGACCCTGTAGGGCTTTATGTCAAAGGCAGCCCATAATAGTTGTCAGGCCAGGGCAGAAATTCCCACTGGCCTGGGAATGCACTAGAAATCAACTTTTGCCATGAGCAGATTAAGACACAAGCAAGCAGTTGGGAAGATTCTCCCATATAGTGGCATCTGTTTAGACGCTTAGATTTTCCCACAGACAAAACCCCCCCCAAAACTTTCCCTGTACTGTAATGTTGTGATGTGCTAGCTGTTTGTCCCTGTGCCTAAATGAAAATTAAGATTATAAATACATTTTTATTTGGGTATCCACACAGGAAACAAAAATATTAGTATATTTTTCCTTTTTTATTTTAGTGTTTGGAGAAAGACGAGAGGAACGTGTGAACAATGGTGTCGGCTAGTTGAGGATTTGAAAGTTATTTACATTTTTTCTTTGTTTGGGGGGGTTTAAGCATAGTTTGTTTGATAGTCATGAACGTAACAAAGGAGGATATGGTTGTTTAAGTCTAACAGAGATCATTTTGTATTACATTTCTGCCTCCGTACTCTATCCACCATGTTTTTTTCCCTTCTCACTGTAACAGTAATATCCTCGAGTTTCATGAAAGCTTTTTTGGTTCAGAGCACACACAAACAGTTAAACTAGAGGGGGAGAGTTCTGACAGAGGTTATTGTCCTCGGCTCAGCAGGGAATTTCAGACAAATCCCTCTTAGATGCAGGTGGTCGGGCACAAGCAAAGAGTTAAGTCCAGCGGTCCCATTGCCCCTCCTCTTTGATGTTCTGACATCATTTGTCCAGCCCCCCGAAAGATCTCCTTACTTTCCTCAGAGCGCGTCACTTCTACTCTGGAATGTTTACAGGAACTTCATGAGCAGCATCAGGACCAAGTTTTTATCAGAGGAAAAAGGGCATGCTGTGAAGAAATTTTGGGTTCAAGGATCACAGTGGATGCCACAGGTGTAGCTGCTGGGCTCAACAGAGTAATGGCTGTTCAGACTGCAATCATGAACCCTCAGTTCATGAATTTCTGCTTCCCTGGCTCTGTGATGGAGTATGATGTGGAAAAAAGTCTTGATGGAAGTCTCCTGGGTGAGACAGAAAATGATGAGGACTACAAAGAGACGACGAGGGATTTGTTGAGTTTCATAGACTCAGCCTCCAGCAATATCAAGCTAGCTCTGGACAAGCCAGTGAAATCTAAAAGGAAAGTCAACCACCGGAAGTATCTGCAAAAGCAGATCAAAAGGTGCACTGGCATTATAACACCAGGAAATGCTGCAGAGGCCCCAGTAAAAAGACAGGGTTCTCCACTGACTCAGCCAAGCACTTTGCAGAGCAAAACTCTACCTAAGCGTGATGGTGTTCAGGCCAACTTGCAGAGCAAAAGCTTGGCAGCTCTCTTCAGCCCTGTGAAGGATATAAGGGGTGAAAAACCCAAGAAACCACCGCTGAGGCATCGCAACCTGCCCCCTTCTTTCTTTACCGAGCCTGCTAATTGCTCCAAAGTCAGTTCAACATCTGGAATGACGCTGAAGGACTTGGAGCGAGGCAATCCAGAGGCTACAGAGTTCTTTGAGCTCTTGGGGCCCGATTACTGCAACATGGTCAGCGATCAGGATATTTATCAAGGCATGCCTCTCCGGGTGCAGCCAGAGTTGGGAGGGCCAGATCCAGCTTCCTACGATACTCATCATTTAGTTGGTGGCCTCCTCTACTCGGAACCCTGGACTAGCTGCTCAGGACCCTCTAAAAAAGTAGGGGAGAGTATGCGTACAGGCCCAGCCCAGCCTCCTGTCTACTGTCAGTCTGAGGGTGCTACGGGGCCCATAGAAGACAATGCGCTGTGCACTTTAGCCTTTCCAAACTTCTTCGCAGACTGCCCCATACCTCAGGTCACCTACGATTTAACTGGTGGTTATAACAGGGCTAATTATTCATCTCTATGAGAGGCTGACAATTCTTTTGGCTTATAATATGCAGATAATTATGTTTAACAGTAGTTTATCATATCAGGTTTGTTGTGAAAGCAGTGTTGCAACTGGAAAACATGTAGTATCATCCCTACTCAACAAAGTGTGTCATGCATTTACTTCCGGAAAAAAAAGTAACTGGATACCAAGTGCTTCTTCCACTCATAGTTTTTCCACTTGTGATAAAAAGCTTCACACATGTATATGATTGCGTCTCTCTCAGGCAATTTATATTGCAATCGATGAAAATGCATTTGATTCTGGCTATGCTGTTGCTTTAGTTAAGTTGTCCACTTGAGAATGTGCAAATCAGACTACAGATTATAACATTTATATATTTTACAAAAATAATCACACAAGCAGCACAAATACTTGTTGGTTTAGTCCACAAAGCATCTCTTTTTGTTTTTTTTTTTATATATCATAGGACTGTTTGACAAAACAAATGGAGCACTTTTCCTGCTAGTAACATTTCTGTGCAGCAACATAAAAGGGACTACTAATTTTAATTTTAATTTTCAAACAGTAATGTCTGATGCCGTGTTTGCTTGATGAAGTTTTATAGCTCTGAAGTTATTTTCAGCTGGAAGAATTTCACTTGTGCCCTTTTGTCTGTGGAAAAGCCTTTAATGTATCTAGCTATTGTAATAAGAGGAAATAAAGCTGGCCTTTATTACTGTGTCTGGTTGTGCTCATTGTGGAAGGCGAGGTTTAATTATCATGAAGAAATGAGGATACAAAGCAGAAAACGTCCATGACTGAAGATGTATGTTTGTAAAATATAACAGAGTTAATCTGTATAAAAATACACACACTTTGCTGCATGGTGCATTTTTACAATTCTTCTGGGGCAGATGCTTGGAAAAACTATGTGCTACATTTTGTTGACAGAAAATAATAAAACCTATGAAAAGCTTCACTTTACCTTTGTGATTTTGAAGTTAACACAATTACATTGATTACTTTGCACTACCACTGCACTGGAACATTAGGTGGAAAAATATCTAAATATTGTCATTTTGCCCATATGTTTAGTTCAAGTTGACTGGCGATTTAATCTTGAAACCCTTTAAAGCATAACCTTTGCACAGGAGGTCTCTGGAGATTTGAATGCCAGAATCCTCTTAATGGTATACAGCGTTAACCCCCTCTGCTGGCTGCTAAAGGTTCATTCATTTGCATTCTAACATCGAACCTCATCCCGGCCCAGACATTTGTCTTGAAGTATCACCCTAGAGTCTGCATGAAATGACAGGGGTTGAAAAAAAAAAAACAAGATTTAATATGAAATTGTGTCATGAAAAATGGTGACTTCGAGGGTCCTGTAAACCATAGCGGAACTCTAGGGTCTGCAAACCTGAGCGTTCTTTAATAGAACTTGAACATCCTTGTTGTTCTGGGGTCACAAATACTAGAGACAGAACTGCAATTACTCAAGATTGTTTTCGGGGACCCAATAAAAGTTTTGCCGTGACATTGAGGCATTTCAGTGCAAGGCGAGAGATGAATTTGAAGTCAAGGAAAGTTCTTAAACTTTTTTCTTTACTCATTTTGCCCCCATATTTTTTAAGCACAATTACTGATTTATTTTTACTTCAGTAACCATGCACAATCTGTCTCAGCTCTGGTCTCTGTCACACCTCTTGGCAGCTTAGATCGAGTACAAGGTTTGGACACAATTAACTCCAGTTTACTGACCACAGTGGACTCATTTTCTCAATTTTCAAAATCAAAAATGTCTTCGGTCTGTAAGCAGGTATTTAGCAATTGCACTAGATGGCAGTATTGTTCTGTTGAAAACCCAGTGTCCACCACTCCCATCCAGACACCAATGATATATGGCATTATGAATGTAATTCTAGCCTCTTATGCTGAGTTGTTCTGCACACACCTGCTCATAAAATGAATCTGTCATGATTTAGTAAGCTGCACTGGAATGAATAGTTATAAAGTAATTTTTTAATTTCTTGGTCTTTTTTCATTTTTGGTTTAAAAGAATCCTCACTCACCACCAATAAGATGCTGTAAGCATAAACAATTATGGTGCATATATCCATTGTAATGCACCCTCTGCTATGAAGCTAACATTGTCTGCCAGTCTTTTGTTTTACCTCCTGCCAGTTAGGTTTATTGGAAACTGGTCAACATTACCCCCTGCCATATGTGGGGAAAAACAATATCTGGCAACTTGCAATACAGCAAACTATGCTCACAGAAGGCATATGGATTTTCTGTCTCTGAGTTAACATCAACTGATACATTCAGATTAGACCCCGCTGATGATGGAGCCACTGCTGAAAGCCTCGCTTTCATTTGTGGCACACAGGAGTAGCAATGTTTGTCAAAGGGATTAACAAGATCTGTGTTAGTTCTGACCTGAATACCAAGAGGCAGATATCTTGGTAAACGAAATAACAATCAGCAGATTATCTAGCATGGCGTGTAAGGTCCTCTGATGCAAAAAGGAAAAACAAAAATACAGGAGCTCATAATGTCAAGTGCATGCACACATATGAACTCAACAGAATCTGTATTGAAGAAAACCCTACTGCAGAAGTTCAATTTCCAGTGTGCACAATAACGTCTGTGCAACACTGGAAATTGAGAATCTACTTCCATGTTTGCCCTCTCACTGACCTTTCACAGCTTGTCCTCGTGTCTTGTTAACACCACAAGGCTGAAAGCACTGTGCAAGATGATATTCACGAGCCTTTTTTACCCCTCTCCATGACAACTTTTGTCACTCACAGAATAACCATTGCATGTTTACAACTGAGGGCAAATAAATACTGTAATAGTAAGACTTTCCATGTAGGTTGCTGAAGCATCACCGTTATCTTAAAATAATTTTAAGTTTTACAAATTATGTAAAAAAAAATGCTGGATGAAATTAACTGAGAATCGCTCCTCGTATCAGGTTATACCCTATTTGCTTGTAAATATTACATATTTATTTGACATTTCTCTCAAATGCAAAGTACTATATCTTTAAAAGCCCCTCTATATTTCAATGTCAACAAGTGCCTTTCTATTACCAGTACAGAGAGCCACTGATGTATTCATTCTTCCAAAGATTTCCTTTCTAAGTCTTCAAATAGATCTTTTGCCTGCAACAAACTGAACTTTGAATCCTTAAATTTGGAAATGCTATTTTATCACAAAGCATGTTGTAGGCTGCTTCCCATCTTTTCAAGGGCATCATGCTGCAAGTTCTTTAAGGATTGTAAACAAGGTCAGTGCTGAGAGATCTCTTCACAGTACGCCCTGCAGTTCTCACATCTTATTTTGCAAGTGCTCAACCAGCGGGAGCAGTTAGAATTACAATCAGAAACAGGTTTACGTACACATACGAGGAGTGTCAATCAAGAAATAGAGGGTAACTAGTGTTTATGCAAATAAAAACAAATGAACATACATCTACCGAAAAGACAAGTGATCAGTTAACATTCATTTTAACTCATGGGAAATCCCTGCCTGACCCCCTTTTTGTCCATGTTGTAAGATTAAACAAAACAGTGGTTTGCTTTCAGCACAGTATATTTATTTCCATATGCATGTCATGTCTCACCGCTTTCCATTTAAGTCTGCATTCATTTTCAGTAGCTCTGACGCACTGTTTTCTACCTCGAGGGTGTTGTGGGTATGCTTGCTTACATCTCTGTGTTTTTGTCAGTGTGATAACAATTGCAAGCTGTGCAGCTGACAAAAGTCCTGGCTAGATTAAAGACAATACTGCCTCAAAATTCTTCATCGCCAGCAGATGCTACTCATATTGAAAGACAAAACTCTCACACTGATAAATATCAATCAAAAATCAACTCCCTGCTCAGATGACAGATTTTGATATCTGCTGCTGCTGTTTTGACCTTTCACTTAAAACATGGGCTGTCAAGAGGCTGCAGAAAAGCTAAATGATAGCGTCACTTTAGTAAATGCAATTATGGCTTGGTGTTTTTTCTCATGTCTTAATAATTAACACAGAATAAACACAAAATATTGCACTACTGATTAACTCCATATATACACACACACACATACACATCTATGTGCGTGTGTGTTACTTGTTGAGTCCCTTTCACATTGAACAACCCATCCATCCATCTAAGTCGGGTCACGCTTGGGGGAGCTAAGTATCCATAGCATGTTTTAGCCAAGCAATTTCCTCAGGTTTCCCCACTCATAGTTGGTCACGCTCCATCAGAGTCACAGCTAGAGATTTTGTGGCTCTTGACAACAGCTAAACAGAAGCTTTAATACAATGAATATCCTGGGTATTTTCCAAGGGCCTGTCCAGCTCTTGGCCCCCTGAATTATTCAAGGTATGTGTTTGTGGTCAGTAAACACTTACTGATGTCACCCTTGTTGCGTCAGTTTCTGCTCCTGTATTTCAGTCACTATTAAAAGCAAAGGATGACAGGTTGAAAGAAAAAAGAAAAAGCAGATGTGGATGTACTTTAGATTTTTTACTAACTGGATATCAAGAAAACCTTCTTGACGTTGTCCTACCACATACTCTGCTTGATGGGTCAAGACTCATCAGTTTTACTTCTGCGCCAAATCTTTGACAATGTGAACAACAGCACCACATTGTTATTTTATAACCCAAACTGGGCAAATGCTCCCTGCTGTGTACTAGCTTCCCAAACTTTCTTAATTTCCTGTCTTTGATAATTGCAAACGGGAGAAGCAGCAGGGTGTAACTGCTGGGCTACTCCAACACCACCTCAGGAGACACGGTCATTAGCCATTTCCAAATACGCCAAACACATTTTGACAGGTTTGGCATATTCCCGTAGCCATCTCATCATTTTCCTCCGGGTAAAAAGCATGCCCATGCACCGTTAACAGGAATAAACGCAAAGTTTGATAACTGCTGTAATTGCTCTTAATGAGGAGAAATACAGACTCCTTTATAAACTAAATAAGACATTCACTTGAAATTGATGTACGATTGCTCCGAATGACTTCAAAGACAGACAGCAGGGCAGCAGCTAGAATAAAGATAGCTTCAAACGTACAAACAATTAGCTATGTTGCTTTTAAAACAGCTGTCCAAAGCAACTAGACTCTGTGTGTTGCCTCACCCGAGTGTTCCCAGATAAAACAAATCACAATTGGTTATTTATTTATTTGTCTGTTTGTTTTATTTCTCTGATGTTCTCCAGCACTGTGCGGCAGAGGTTGGTGTTAACTGTATGAAAATGAATTGAGGTGGCAGTCGATGTTCAGTAGCTCTGTGTAAATAAAATTCCATGTAGATACAGCAACGGCATGAGCTGTGAAGTGTCTTTACTAACATTGTTTACCTGATGGGCTGGCTCTACATGTTCTGTTACTTCCTAACAAAGGGGAAAAGACAAGCAAAACAGAAACAACACTGTTTAAACTAATGTTAATGAAACATTTTCATGCTTAATTATCGTCTTTTGGGGCAATTTGAAATCCAGACATCAGCACAAAGCAGGAGTGACAAACCGATTTGGCACAATGACCAATATCTGGTGGTCAAAATGTGATTACAGCTATAAAGTTATTTAGTAATAGTAGGTAATTCCTCTGTGGCCTTGTTATTAATACTCAGAGCTTCTCAGCAATAAAAAGACCACTCGTTATAATTGGCACAATTGCAAAATTAACAGAATAAGCTGTGAGACTCTGCAAGCTGTCACTTACCCTGCAGCCATGTTCAGTTTTTACTCTGAAATGCAGTCCATTTGTGCTTGTGTCCAACACCTTAGAGCACAGAACAAAGAAAAAACAACAACTGTGTTTTCTTCCATTATTATCCCTTTACTGGCTTTAAGTAGCAGATTTGAAAAACAAGGTTGTTGCATAACACCTCTGTTGAAGGCTGGATATGTATAACCCTCTGTGGTAATGCAATGTAGCCAAGTCTGTCATTGCACAAGGCACGATAACACTTCTTTGTGCAAATTCTGCTTGTCTTCATGCAAAGTGCGAACGTGAGTAACATTCTCACCTCAAAATAGATGTTACTTTGTGAAATCATCAAAACTGACTGCCAACAAGGCCCACAGAGCTGTTCAGTTATTGAGTTGTAGCGTGTCTAACTGCCTCGGAGAAATAATCTCTCCAACTTATGACTCTTAACATACTCTAAAAGAAAATTTCTCTCTGACTACTGTCATGTGCAAATGGTCAAAGATGTTAGGTTGAGAGTACATTGTTTGGGCTCCCTGTATCACACTGAGGAGATGATCTGATCGGAAGATATAAATGATATGCCTATCATCCTAAGGAGAGCAAGTTGTATTATACCACCTGCACATCCCCTGAGAAGCATAATAATCTTTAAAAGCAGAGACAATCCCATTACCTGTCACAGATTTATTCCCTCATAATTGCCAGAGCCTTCCCTTTGGGAGGAATAGGGGGTGAAGGACAGCAGACTCACTGATACCAGACTTATCTTCGGGAAAAATCTAGGGGACATCTATTTTAGTCTTGTCATTCCCATAGCATCGTTTGGCTGTTCTCAAAACCTTGAAAAAGGATTTTTGGTATAAAACAGTGCTGCAATAACACCCATGCATCGAAACCTGATGCTGAAGACCAGCAAACCTCAAGACTTTATACTTTCAACAGTCACCACACTACAGCTGGTAATGTCAGTTGTTGATCTTTAATTTAATATTATCCTGCATATAGTAAGAGTCAGTACATTAGCCCTTTCATGCATAGTGGACACTACAGTGGACAGCTATTCAAAGGCTGTTTCCTTGTATTTGTGTCATTGTTGATGGTATACTTGCACATAAACCAGGAGGATGTGTCATTCCACACCTTGCCACCCACTGGTGGTTTAATGTTACTATAGATGTATGATGTGTGTCATTGTAATTATTGTTATTTAACCCTGTCATGCATGAATTATGGCAACCTCAATCAGGATTTTTTTCTTAAGTATTTTTATTCATCTGTTCATGCCTAAAGATGAATAAAAATACTTAAGAAAAAATCCTGATTGAGGTTGTCATAATTCATGCATGAAGGGGTAAGCCTAAAACTTAAAAAATGTAAAAGCTTAATTCCCTGGACAATACAAAGTTTACAATCTTTGTATGTCCGTTTGTTATTAAACGCAACATCCATGAAATTTGATAACAAGTTGGACAACAGGCCAAGAAAAAATTAGTTTTTGTACAGAGCAAGGCATTAGACCTGATTAATCTGTTAAATTTACACCAAAAAAGATTATTTTTTTGTATTTTTTAATGGAAAAAATACAATATAAAGTGTTAAATGAGTGCTAAAATGACATGTAATGTTGGTAATGACTATCTATCTACCAGTTGCCATTTAATGGCTATCCAGCTACCAAATTATCCATTTAGTCAACCATTCACTGGGAGCAGGCTGAGCAAATTTTGTCTTGACTAAGCAGATGTGGTTAACAAAGGCAGTCAAAGCAAATCACTTTTGTTCACACTTTTCAAGATCAGCAAAAGAAAAGAAAAAAAGCACCTCTGTGAGCTGACCTGAGAGACTCTCTGTCACCAAAGATCACACGGTCCATACAGTTGTTTGTTCTGCTCCTGCTGCTCCGTTTGTTCAGCTTTATCTCCAAGCCAACCCAATTACAGAGCATCAAAATACCTTGGGTCTTCTTGTCCACTAAATGGCTCTGAGTTTTTCTTTCTTCCCTTGACAAAAAAAAGAAAGAAAGAAAGAAAGAAAATAAATAAATAAATAAATAAACAAGGCACGAATCAACTGAAGCAAAAAGGTACTGCAAGCTGGTGAAAACTGAACATAATCATCAAAAGCCTCCAGTACTTGTACGCTTTATAGCGGGTTCTGTCTTTTTCACAACAATGCAAATATGTTAAATTAACGAATCAATTGACAGTATTGTAGTAGCATAAATCATTCAGAACCAGCCAGCATAAATCATATTCCAGCTCGTTATTGTTCTTTCATGTTATGACAGTTTCTCTATCTCTCTCCTGCTCTCTCTCTCTTTTTCTTTGAGCCCCTCATTTGTTTAGATGATCTGACTAATGTCCAAGAAATTGTTCTGTCCAGGCGTGTGCTTGGATGAGCGGACTTTGTTTGCTTGTCTGGTATTTGTTGTGCATCTGGGTGCAGGTAGAGCGCTGCGATTCTGTGATTGATGGCACGCCCCTGTTTTTAATGAACTGTTTATCTGCTGTTTGGTTGCTGGAAATGTTTGATGTTTGCCTATGGAGAGACAGTGACGGCGAGAGAGAGAGCGAGAGCGAGAACTCCTTCTTGTGACACTTTGTTGTGTCTCATTTGAAATGCGCACATTTCTGTAAACTTTAAAAGTGCAATGAAAGATGAAAGCGGAATTAGCTCAAATAATTTATAGGATTTATAAGAAGTCGCAGGGTATCAAATGTTGTTTCAATTTCCTTTGTGATCTCCCTCGTAAGATCTTTCATCTCTTGGTATGACGCATAACAGTTCCTTCAGGAAAGTACGATCAAATTTACCGATCCTTCAGGAAAAATCAGGTCACTGCAACAGCCACAAATATGGTAGTAATAGGATATTTCCAGTCTAGTGGTGAAGTACATAATTTACACTGTTAAACACATTTTAGAAATTAGGCAATTTAGCCCAACAATTTAGAAGCAAACATTAAAAAAAAAAAGAAAGAAAAAAAAAAGCTCTGAATAATGAGTTTGAGTGTGTTTTTGTAATTTGGGCATGTGTTACAGCTGCAGGAAAGATTTCACTTTTCTTGACCATTGTGAGTAGATATTTTACTCCAACTGAAAGCGAATGGTTTAGTAGAGACTGAAGTTACACAACAAGCTTTTATGATATTGGGGACTATAATGTCCATCTGCTTAGGCCCTGCTTTAAAATCAAATCTTTAAATGAGGCTTAAACAGCTGTTGTTGTGAAGTGCGCCTGATGCAATAAATTTTTCATCCAAAAACACAAGGAATAATAGATTATTCCTTATTAGCAAGTTGGCCAAAGTCATTCCTATAAGTTAGTTTTCCATCAATTCTGACAACATTTAGATATCCAATAAGGTTCTGCAGATATTTTGCTCTGTTTGCATCATATAAAAGTAACAATGTGTCTTCCAGTACTCAGTAACATTTACCCAATCACTATTTCCATGCAGTCAGTGATAAAGCAATGAAATTATAAAGACACCATGCCTCTTTATGTCCTTGTTCACGTTTGTGATATGCTAATGTATGTATATCAAGAGTCCATTAGCATCTCTGTCCCATGAGATATGTCTGCATCTACTGATTGTATTTCTGGGGCCAGAGAATTCATATAGACAAGCTGAAATTTTTTTCTCTTATTTTCCCTCGTCTGGTAAATTGTTCCATTAGCCTTCCGCCGAAAAATAATTCTAGGCTTTCCAAATACCAGCCTATTCTCCAGCGATATCAATAATTATTACTAGTTTCCGACAACACAATTACATGTTGGAAAGACGTGCTTCTAAGTGCTCTGTGCTGTGGAATACAGATCGCAAGAGAATCTATTTTGTCTGTGACGCTTGTGTCTCTCTGTGTGTCTATGTGTGTGAAAAAATGAAATTAACAGCATTTATCTTATTTCTGTTTTCAGCAGAAAAATCTAACAAGTAGAATTTCTTCCCATGCAGGAATGCATGTGCATGATCACATCCTCTCAGAAGTTTGCAAATATCTCAAACTTTCACTGAAACCGTGCTGGCTTGCATCTCCAAAGCAGATGTTTGTAATAGGTGAAATCCTCTCGAGCAGCTGCATTCAATACTGGTTCATTGACCATACAAAGACAAATGACTAACAGCTGTTTGACTAGCTGCACTCACATTCTCTACAGGTGAATTTTCATGTTTTACTGTATTCCTCTTCTTTGTTGTACACTCTACTATTTAACCCCCACAATATGCTCACTCAGAGTACACAAACCAACAAGATTAGCTGTATGTTATTATACCTGTTATTATACATACTCTTTGTCTGTGTGGAGCTTTCACGTTTTCCCTTTTCTCAGTTTTCGTCTGTGTGCCCTGACTGCCCTGATTGGCATAAATGTAGGGGCGGGAATGTTGATTGTCTGTCTCTTCAGCAGTGTTGGTCAAGTTACTTGAAAAAAATAATCAGTAACTAAATACTGATTACTTCCCCAAAAAAGTAATCCCGTTACTTTACTGATCACTTATTTTCAAAAGTAATTAGTTACTTAGTTACTTAGTTACTTTTTAAAAACAAGATTTACAACCTGAATAGGTGATAAAGTGATAGATCTTTCAGCCCAATTCTGCTTTTTCTGCATAATCCATCATACAAAATGTAATCAAATGGAAAAGTCTCTTTTTTTAAACTTGTTTTATCAGTTTTAATCTTTTAACTTTATGCATCAAGCAAAAATTAAATTATATGCAACATTCTCTGACTTGAAGAAATTTGTTTAACATTTAAACCTATTTTCTGCACATTCCAGCACATAAAATAAAATATTTTTTGTGTTTACACTCACTCTTTCAAATAGATGCAAGTAAAACACAGAAGAAAATAAATAAAGTAAAAGACTCAGCGGTCCTGTTGCTCTATTTTCACCTGTAAAGCAGGAGCGGGGTAGGCGGAGGTGTGCCCTGGTGCAGGTGTGCCGCGGTCAGTGGAAGAATCCGCGAGTTTCTCTGTGAATTTCCAATTACGTCGTTGCGCACTCGGTGCTTGTTTAGGGGTTTTTTTCGCTGTAAAAAGAAGTTTTCTTCCCACGCACAACGGACACTAATGTTTTTGTCACTTTCTATGGAATCAAACTCAAAGTGAGGTCAGTACTTCCACGCTTTAAACGCTGCACGCTCATACTCTCTCCCGCACTCATTATATTATCCATTGTTGATCTGCACACAGCTGTTGTCACGAAAGTCGCACTCGCTTACGTCACTGTCATGAGACATTCTCGCAAAAAAAAAAAATCACGGTTTTAGTAACGCAGTAACGTAGCGTTCCTACGGGAAAGTAACGGTAATCTAATTACCGTTTTTGCAATAGTAATCCCTTACTTTAGTCGTTACTTGAAAAACGTAATCAGATTACAGTAACGCATTACAAGTAACGCTCTGCTCTTCAGCCCTGCAATAGCCTGGTGATTGATTCAGGGTGTACACTACCAACTGACCAATATCAGCTGGGATAGATGGTAGCCCCTCATAACCCACTGCAGGATAAAGCGAGTACAACTTAGTGGGTCATCCCACTGTTTTACCTCTTGCTCTAATGCCTGCACTCTATAAAAATGGTACAATTATGCACAGCTTTGTAGCTTATGCCAAGCCAACTACTTCACATGAACCTGTGCACTTGGTTCAAGGTGTGATGATTGGCTGTAAAAGTAAATGTAAGGATTGATTTGCATGCGCAGCAGCATAATGATGGATTCATCAATAAACCTCCAACCCCAACCTGTTAATGAGTCAAATATTTAATCAAATTGGAGCTCCAATCAAAAGATTCTGATCCTCAACACGAGGACTCATTAATGTGTTCTATTGACATTAACACCGAAATGCAAATCTGCATACAAACAATGCCACATTCACGCTTCGGTCGAGGTCTACCTGCTGGTTTCCAAGTGAAATATTCACATGCAGAGCAATGCATTTCACAAAACATACAACTGCAAAAGTCATTCTCTTAATGGAGAACAGTTGATTTTTTTATTTTTATCTACATGATAGCAGTCTTTTTTATAGTAATCTCTTCTCATTAAGCACTCTACAGCATTTTAGCTTCATGTAAGCTCTAATTCTATCAATCAGGACAAATATCATCAGTATGAGTGTAGTCTTCTGTGACCTTTTCAGACTGCGTTATGATAGTGAACACAGTGAGAAGGTCAGCGTGTGTCCTCTTTGTTCAGAGGAGGAAGCATAGCACAGTGTGAGCTGCTCTAATTTAAGATATTAGAGCGAAAGCTGAGGAATGTGTCAATGCAGAAAAGCTGACATAAACGAGCACACAGCAGAGAGTCCAAAGTGGCATATTTATCGAGCATTTTCACCTATCGCGAGTTAGTTGAGGCGCACAGGTGTGAGTTATACTGTAAATGTGAAAGGATTATTGTACTGCATTGTCTGATCTGTGGGCAGACTGCAAATAAATAAATAAATAAACAAAACACAATCTATTAATATTTCTTATTGTGGAAACCTGCTTGTTCTGAGCTGGCATAAGTCACAAAAGATCAAGCGATTATCATGTCTCAGGTATTGTGACCGATTTAGTTCAACTAATTGAACTCATAAGTTTAATGTAAGACTTTATCATTTCTTGGCTTAAAGCAAACAAATGGAAAATATGTATATTTATAACATTTCCGGGTAAACAACAAGGTAAATAATTCACTGAGAATTTGTGCTTTCTTCTTTAAAACAAACCACCTCATTAATAGGCTAAACACTTACTCCAACAGAAATTTTTCTGACTCCCCAACTGAACTCTAACACCAAATTATGAGTTCTTTCTGCCTTCATAAATATATATTTGCCCACAGCATCTCTATCTACGGAACAAACTGAGAGCTCTGACTCACCTAAGCTACTTAATTCTAGTCAGGTAAGGCTGAACTTAAAACAACCCCAGCTTTGACTTTATTAATTAATTTCCTGGGGACTTTTTATTGATTGCAAAACAGTGGCTGAATAGAGCTGCTGGTGTATGTTAAGGGTAAATATAATACAAATATGAAGAGAAGAGCCGTGGGCTGCTGAAACGAATTTCAATTTGTCTGTCTATCGCTGATAGACGCAGAAACAAAGTGGCGTAACAGCTCAAGGTAAAAAGGACTGCATGATGGTTTATGTTTACAATGTTTGTTGTTATAAACTAGGCAGTATGTCCCAATGTGAATTAAAAGAAGTGGAGGAAAACTACTTGCCAGGGGACGAGTCTTTTAAACAGTTTAACAAAATAATGCATAGGAACCAGTTCAGGAATGATTGAAATGTCTTTCAGTATTAAGGGAAAAAAACTGGAGCATTAAAGAAACATCCTAAATTAACCTAATGGCCCAGGCCACTTGCATTGCTCTTAAAATTGGGGCATATTTGCAACATAACCTTCAAGTAATGCAACATTTTCTCATAACGTCTCCGTTTTTTGGAAATCTTATCACACCGCAGAAAGAAAAACTCCAACGTGTTTTGGATCCACATAATTAAAAAGCACTAATGGTGGAGCAGATTTATTTCATGTCTTTGTTTTCAGCTGGAGCTAGATGTCGAGAAGAAGGAAGCTTGAAAGGGAATCCTTTACTGTTTCTATTAATAAAATCCTGAAGGAGGGAGAAAGAGCCTGAAACTGGGTGATGAGCAGCCTAATAAAGAAAGATGGATTTCAGGTTCGAGTACTTTTCCTGATCTTCAGGAGAAGAATAATGAGTTTCTTTGTTTGACAGTTGGTTAACAGAGTGGATTTGTGCATTCCCTTTGTTCTTTTTCTATCTATTTAAAGTAGTATGAACTCTAGTTTCTTAAAGGTTGTTGAATTTAGGAATCTGGAAATATGTTTGTCTTAAATATGTTAATTAGTGCAGCTTGAATTAGCCTAGCTATGCATATTTAATTTACAGTGAATACTGGGTGACACTGTTAGTTACACTTCAGTATATTATTATTCCAGCATAGTTTTATTCCAGTAAAGCCAGCCAACTAACAGCCATCTACTGTCCACAAACCCTGTGAGATTTGTCTCCTTCAATCTTTGCGTCTTTACTTGAAATAGAACAGAATAGAATATTGATAATTGTACAGGTACAACAAAATTATAGTGGCAGCCAGCATTATAATGATGCTGACGACTTACCTTTTATTAATCGGATAATTTCCATCTGAGCAACGGTTAAACTACTGCAGAGAACTCTTTCTCTTTAAATGTATCTCTCATCTCATTACAAAGCTTTTTGCCCAACTATGTGTATTGCAAACATTTAATAAATGAGGCAAAATATTTCATAATTATGAATGAAACTAAAACGAGTTTTACACTACAGCCAGGTGTGACATCAAATTTAAAGCTCTACTGAAAGCCATTTTTATGCAGCAAAGAACATAACAATCTAGAACTAACATTACATTAAAATGCAGTCTATCACCGCCACCGCTTTTATACCATCTGCAGCGGGACACCATCTGTTGGCCAGTAGATGCTTTTGTACCACTTTCGTGTGACCTCGGCAGTGTGGCGCGTTCATTTAACCACTTCACTGTTCACAGCGAGTCACTTTTTACATCACCCTTTGCTGCATGTTAAATTCATGCTATTCAGGAATAATCACACAACACTTCAGTGCAAAATGTGACATTTAACATATAGTGAACTGTGGACACACTGCGCAGCTGCCATTCATGGATAAAGGAGAATAACTACACTGTGGTGGGTGTATTCTGGCTGGCAGGCAGGCAAGGTCAAAGGTGAGGCTGAACATACTTTACTGTTATAAACACATTTTTACCTGAGGAAACAGTTTACTTTTTAAACTAGAATAAATATTTGAATTCCACTACTGTTTTAGCTGATTTGGAAGTAAAATGCTGTTATGTTGGTAAATGTCAGTTTTATAAAGAGGATATTTTCCAAATGATAACACCAGGGAGCTCTTTGTTGTGGCACATCCTGTACTTGAAGTTGTGATATTTGCACATTGACTGTCTCGTATGTGTAGGTGTTATCGTGACATTTAATGTTTCCAGAACAAAGCACAAATAGTGATAACAGAATAGGACAAAAGGGCTTTTTTGCACATAATGCTTACTTACTTTTTAATTTTGTAATTAACATACATGAATCTTAAGCTCATCTTAATTGAATTGTGTTGGGTTTTAATTAAGGACTATTTTAAAACTACAATGGGATCCGCTGGTATCACTCCTTGTCTGATAAATGCAAGGAGGGCAGGGGAAATGAACATACCTCTCCCTGAATTAAATAGATTCGGAGAGATGCTTGAAGATGAAACGGTAAATTAATAACAATGAAAGGCTGAACCGTATTACTGAAATGTACTGTGTCAGTTGGTTGACATGCAATGAAAAACAAAATAAAAACCAATACACATGGCCTTGTCCTTCTAGGATTTTGCCTGATCCCTTTCTCTCATATCTTCTTGCCTCGCTTGATGCTCCATCTGTTATGATTGATAGAAATTACACAGCTATAGTTGACAGAGAACAATTCCACTGCATATCCACAGAAAAGATAATAACAGGAAAGGTGCTTTTGCCACACAGATTTAAATCAAAGCGGCAGGCCAAGAGTTCGTCTGCTCTAGAAGGTGAAAACAATATCAGAGGTGAATAGTTTCACTTGGAATAATTCTCCAAATGCACATGACATTACACTTTAATGAAGCTCATGTCTATGAATGTAATCTCTGTGATAACCGTGCCATGCAGGCTGTATTAGACGCACTGTAATGCATTGGTACTGCTTTGCCACAAAGGCTGTGCATGTGAGGGACACACTGTGTAATATCATCTCAATGTCATCCCAGAGATTATTGTGAAATAGCTTTGGAGTTACTGATGGAGCTGAAAGCGTGAACTAATAATAGCACGAACAAATAATGCTTCATCAACTGAGAGGATGACAAAGAATGATCAAGGGAACAGCCTCTGAGGTGCAGCTTTAAATGGGTGGGGGGGGTGGTTGGGGTGCACGCTCAGATACTCATTACGTTATTAGAGATAATCAGTTTGTGGTTTTCAAAGTATTGTTTTGTGATGAAGCATTGGAGTTTACTATTTTTGGTAAGCTCACATTCCCTCCACATGCTCTGTCAACTATTACTCAGGTGGTAATTTCATGTGATTTTTGCAGAACTTGAAATTGCCTCTGGAGGGAACTTGTTACATTCAATCAAAGGTGTTTGCATGGGATTAGAGCACAGATATAGCTCGCTAGCCAGTGTATGATTGCAACCACACCTTCACTCAAAGTACAAGGCCTTGTGGCTCAGCTGGGTTCTGCTCTGCGTGGCACTGTCAAACGCAGGTTGTTTTATTGTGTAGTTCTTTTCAAATCAATACTTCATAAAACTTACGCATACCAAATGAGCAAAAGTACATTATATCGTGACTATATGGCTGAATGATTCTTTCAGCCATGCCAAAACCATACCCAGTCCCAAAGAACTGACCAATAATTCACAATGGTAAGACAGTAAGTAAATTATATAAGTAAACGTGGTATTTATATGTATTCTGTGCTTCAGCAGAGTAGACATCCTCATGTTAATATTCAAATTCTTAACAACACGTTATACTCCACGTCCAAATAGGAGTGCAAAGGTGTAAATGCCAAAAGTCGTGGCGGTGTTAAAGAGTTTTCTGTCGAGGTTTTGCTGTTTCACAGGCTGGCTGGCCCCTGGTCAGAGGCGCCCTTGTATTCTGAAGAGCACACAGAACTCAAGGTCTGCTGGTCCTTCCATGCTTTGCTGATTCCTGCTGCAGGGAATGGGAGATGCTTTATCACGATGATGAAGACCGCTTTGCTGTCTGCCCAGCACCAAGCCATCTCTATTTGATAAGAAAATGTTTTGGGTTTGTTTTTTTTTGTCTGTAATCAACATGCAAAAATGATCCTCTGTGCAAAGACTTTATGCAATACTAAATGTAGGACAAAAAAATTAAATGGTAATGCACTGTACGGCTTCTTCTAGTAATACAGCATTGATAACTTTGCGATGGTACATTTTTATTTTTAAAAAAATGGATATCCCTGACTATTTGACTTTTCAGAGTTTCATTCAGTATTTATGTTTCCTCGTGGTGGTGAAAACAACTTCCAGTGAAGAATAACCTCATAGAGGGAAAATGGTAGACTCAATTTGCAGCCTTATCCCTTGTCATTTTATTTTATTTTATTTTTTTTACATTTACTGTTATAGTTTATCACAGATACAATAATGTGCTGAGAGTTGTTTTACAATATGTCAAGTATCGCAGAATTGCTATATCCTGATATTATTGTTGATTATTTTGTGATTCTCGCACAAATAAACTGCCTGTTCTTGTATTCAATTAGACTTATTTTGTTGCAGTGTTTAGCATATCATGAGGTTGTTGAGGCATACTATAAAAATCTACCTTAAAGTGTTCTTAAAGGCTATTAAATGGCATTCACATAATACGAAAGCTTGTAGTCACTTTGGCTTCAGCAGCTGCAGGGGCTCACTGTATGTGTCACAATGGGAGCAGACGTACACTTTGTTGTTAACGCAGTGAAGCAGATGTGATTCTAAAGCTCCCCAAAGGAGAAAGCAAACTGAAAACAGAGGACCCAAAGGATCTAGGGGGAAAAAAAGCAATGAATCACGCAATTGTTGCATACATTCTTCTTTTTTCAGATATATATGTCACCAGTGGGCTCAGTGGGTTCAGCACAACCAGTCTTGCTCAGTCTTTGTTTGTTTTTTCTGTGAAATTTAAAAACTCTGAACATATGGGTGCAGGTTTTCCTCTTTTTTGTCCAAAAACTTTCCAAGTAACACTCTTAGAATAAAAGAAACAGCAAAATGAAATATTACTGTAAAATATTTATGAATTTTAGATGTGCAAAGAATATGCATAAACCCAGCGCAGTGTTTTTAACTGTCAACTTGTCTGAGTTTTTAATATAATCCAATCACAAATCATGTAATATGTATCTCCATTATCAAAATTATTGGGAGCAGATGTAATATTAAAGTTTTCCATTATGCTAAGAAATTTGAGTTTATCCATTTCCAACAGCCTTTTGAAGCTTTTAGAAAAGGACAATATTACTTTCATCTGACTTTTATAATATTCCAAATGAAACTTGTATTGTTTTGCTGTATTGTACTTGTACTTCAAAAGGGATTGGAAAAACTTGTCTCAGCAAACAGTGATAATAATGTTTGCACAATCAGGAACAGAGAGAAAGAGAGGGGCTGTGTGTGTGTATCTGTCTGTCATGACCTGCTCACAGTAGCTCTTTTGCTTATTGATTTTGTCAAAAAAATCTCTTCGGTTTCTGTCCCTTTTCTACTCCCTTGTCGCTGATTGCACTGATATCCCTCTGTCTGCTTCTTTTAGACCTTCCCAGGCAGCTGGTGCTCTGTATGCTTTACATTTGTAGTAGCATAATGATCGCAGATCTGTGTATCATTACAATATGACACTTGTCCATATGCCAGTGATTAATGTAAAACAGCTGCATTTCACAATGAAGCATATTTCTTCCCACAGTCATTAAACCAAACTATAGCAGCCATCACTTTTCAAATGCAGTTTCAACACATCTACCGGTTCAAGGTTCATTTACTTAAATCCACGATGGCATAATTAAATCTGTTTGTTTATCAATGCACTGTGCTGCCCATGCTATTCACACTGGACTTGGCCTGGTAAACACACCTACTGTGCATCTTGAACAGAGACACTTGCATAACTGAATTATAATGTTGCGCTTAGATCTCATGCTCTCAGTAAACGATTCACTTGCATGTTGCCTTGATACTCTCTAAACAATGTGATGTGTCTAATTACAGCTCAATTATCTGAATTATCAATGTAGAAAATGTGAAAATCCTATGTTGGTTTTAAACACCCCTCTTGGAGCTTGGCATTTCTGTCACGATCGCAGCTTTGTAATTGAATGGGTTTTGTCTGCACATGGATCATTGCTTTCAGCTGATTAAGGAATGATAGGAAAGACTATATAAATCAAAGACAACCAACCCAACTAATTAGCTGTCCTAGCCATTACATCTACTAACAACTGCTGGAGGAGGTTTCTCTTACATAATCAACTTCTTTATTGGATTGTTTCGCTGCATCTTGTAATGGATCACATTTGAGAATAAGCCAGCTGAGCATAGTAGGAGAGAAAAGGCACATTGTGTCATTAAATTCCCTGTAATGCCATATTTGAGTGACATATAAATACAGGGAGCCTTTTAGCAGTGCTGTAGGCCAAAACAAACTTTGAGCTTTTTTATTTAAAAAAAACCTACCAGTTCCCAAGGGCAAACAGGGCACCGGGTCATTTCAATTACTGAGTCTGGTGAAGCACTTTGGTTTGATTATAATTTGTCTTTATATCAATTAATAAACCTTGACAGCAAAATTACATCAAGGTACAAACTAAATGTATGAAGGACATGCTGTTGCTTAATGATTTAATTATGGAATTATACAGTGACATTTTACGAATGCAAAACAACTCCATTCACCCATGTGAGCAACACTGAGGACACAGCGCCTGAGAGATAATCCTCCAACTGCAATAAAATCTGTGACAATTGCCCATGTTGAGCAAAGAGTGTGCCCTCAAAAAGCTTCACCTTCAGACTGGGACTATTATGTTTCTCCTGATATGGGGCTGATGCTAATCAGTGTGGATTGTATTTTACGCCTCAAGGCAGGAAAATGTGCTGATGAGGGTCCCTACAATAAATGAACCATATCACCTAATGGCATCTTGGCCCACCTTGTGACTTACTGAAAAAGCTCCTGCTAAATGTCACAGGCAGGCAGAATGCACGTGTGAGATAATTAGAGAGAAGCGAGTGATCCACAGATTGATTGGTCAGTCAAAATTATTGCTGATAGCAAACTCACAGGTCTCTTGGACACACAGTCATAGGTTTCAAATACCACACTGGTTTTTAAGCAAAACTATAATCACTACAACTATCAGCACTGACCTCAAAAACCCCAAGAAACCCCAAGTAATGATCCTGCATATGTTTCGTACTTGTGGCACTAAAACTTTCCTCTATATAGCTCTGAACACAATATGTGTTCCACATTGCCTCAAAGAAGCAAATCAAAAGCCTTAGCCACTCTTTCTTCAGTATATCTGGAGTATTTCAAAATTTGAATCACAGATTGTGAGGGTGACAAATTGATAACAGTCAGTAACCCGTTAATAGGTTTACACAGCAATTTCCCACTAATTAACCCTCCAGGGTGAATGCAAATTTGCACCTAAAATGAAGCAATTTTTGGCTCTGTTGTTATCAACTTTACTTCCCAATATTCAGATTATCACTCCAACGAAGTACCTCGAGGTGTCTGTAGTACATGTACATGTGTATGTCTTCAGGGAAGAATGGGTACGGCTAAGAAGACAATCAGTCCTCGTGAGGAATGGCAGACCTGAAATGTAAGTAAACCCAGTAAACGTCCAGATGCTGGGAAGAAGTGAGAACCATGGCTCATTATATCAGAGTGGCTCATTATATCAGAAGAAGGGAGTCCATCGGCCTTTCTCTGTTGGCTCTCTCACTCATTTAAACCAGAAGCACTTTTTCTTTGAGATGTTCTTCCATCAGGGAGACCGGCCAGTTGGGACAGTTCCCAAATCATTATAAACATGAAAAAAAAATTAACATAGCATTCAGAATAGGACCATAGGGAGGGAGCTATGGTATTAGAGAAAGGAAAACAGTTTCCTGTAAGCAGCAGATTATGAAAACATTAAGCAACAATTACCGTAATGAGAGTTATTGAAGCGGCAAGGTAGCACACAAGCTGTGTGCATCTGGTTACCGCATCTGGCTGCAGTGGTGGAGCATCCAAAGGGGCAGGAGTAAAGGCGTTCATTTGTTATGGCCATTTCTTTCCTGTGGATCGAGAAACGACGTGCCAGTAATTGTCATATACTGAAAATGATCTCACAGGCTGCACATTGATGCACGCACTGCTATGGACACTAAGTGCACTGTCAGAAATTCTAAAGATGTCATTTCGGATAAATCGAGGGAATGGCTTTCAGTTGGCAATTTGTCTCCCTCCTTCTGTGTTAAGAAATGAGCACAAGAGAGGTATTGAAATAGATATAAACTGCAGATAAGATTTCCTTTTTTATTTTGGCAAAAACAGCCACAGAGAGTGGCCAAACTTGGCTCTGCACAAGGCACAGATGTTATTATTTAAACAATGCGGCCATCTAACTTTGTTTGAAGCAGAATGTCTAATGCTTGAAAGCTATCTTAATTGGAAACACGGAGAGGAAGGTTTGTACAGCGCATGCTTAGTTTTAATAAACATGCTTATTGCTCCTATCATCACAAGCATTTTAGAGTCTCCCATGCATTTGACCATAGGAGCAGTGAATCCCACTTTTAAATGGCAAATACTGAACTGACAATATAATCATTTAAAGTATTAAGATAAAGATGTAAACAATTTAACCTCCCTCTTTAACTGTTTTTTCTAACCCGAGTCCTGCCATGAGGCTCTCCTGAATGGTCCTGACCCACATTTGATTGATCAATAAGTCTAAAATCACGTGCAATGATACGTGCATCACATTGTAGGTTACCCACATTACCAGTAAATATATAGAGCATATGCAGACCCCGTCTAATACGACAAACTGCACGGTGAAAGTAATGATCACAATAAACTGACATTTTGTGTTTCATTATTTTGCGTTGCATTCATCCAGCCTTCCTGGTTTGTCACTGGCAATTTAGTGTACAATGCTGAATCCTGCCCTCAGTGCACCCAGCAGCCCATTTAATCAGGGAGTAGGATTAAGGCTGAGCAGCCCTGCACCAGACAAGACGTACAGTAACATGACTCTCTACTAGGGACTCAAGATGGATGGGCTGGGCTATAGTCTGGATGGAACGCCTCCATTGGGCTGTTTGGCCTGGTGGAGCCCATCAATCAGAGCAGCACCAGAGGTCTAAACTGAGGCTGTGTAATGATGCGAACAGCATGTGGCCAAGCCATCCCTGGCTGCTCAGGTGTAAGGGTCCGCCCTGTCCAGCAGTCCTCTCAGCTCCTTCGCCACTATCATCCATCAAATATAGGCCATATTCACACAACGCAACAGATTCTAGTAGGTCTGGAAAGAGAGCTTTGAATAAAGTGGAGTTGTAAAAGACATTTTTAAGCAGAAGATTTTTTGATGTGTTTTTAGTCTATTTTTGTTTTAATGTTTTATTATTCAAACTTTTGAAAGCCTCGTAGTCGTATACAAACCACAGCATTACCCCGGTATCCTTTGTAGCAGCTTGTTTTGGGGACCTCATTCATGCGAGATTGGGCTGCATGATGCTTGGTAAGCACCGTGTTTGTATTTCCAGCTTTTCAAATGGAAAGCAGTGCAGAAGTGAAGACCAGACAGATCACTTTTCCTTAATAGCAGCTTTACAGGAAGTTGCCATTAGCCAATTTTATGTGCCCCATACTTAAGGCTGTGTAGATGCCTCAATCTTTCTATAATGTTCATTAAAGGACATATTTTATTGCACATTATGTGCTTTACATCCCTCACACAAACATATTATGCTCCTGGATGAAGGTGGCCTTATGAGTGCTATAAAACAGGCCTCATGAATATGAGCGTAAAAGCTGCTGCTCAGTCTGGACTCGAAGTGCGAAGGGAAGGTCATTTGGTAGAAAGCATGCACTGCAAAAATGTATGCTTATAAAAATGTCTCTGGTAGAGTTTCCAAGCTGCTAAAATACATCTGCTGCAGCCTAATGGACTTCTTTTCCCTCACTGGAAGCCGGCTTGGGTTTCAGTATGTTATGGGACTGAATTAAAGCAAAGCCATTCTTTGCTGAAGGATTTGTTTCATGCTGCCATGAGGTGGGCAACACCTTGCCCCCCAATGGCCCCCAAATTCCATTATGAGACAAATATTGCAATTATTTGTGGTTTCATTGCCATCATAAATTGAGAGAGCTTGTGGGTCACCAAGGTAAATGAGCACTGGCAAGTAGGATATGAATCCTGCTTTTGTCTTCAGCTTGTCATTACACAACTGCGTGCAGGACCTTTTGGTATTTGTATTTCCATGAACGTGATATTGACGGATGTTAAATCAGCTAAGCTTTTTCCATTTTTCTTAAGTAATCACTGTTGAATGATTTTCCAAGAAGCCAGTGTGTGTGAACTGCTGATAATTGCTTTATGTTCTGTACTGATGATTACTAAGGCATGGAGGCATAGCAATTCCTGATTAAAACCTCAAATTGGATTTCAAAACTAGGATCTGAGGTGTGAGGAGGGGCTTAATACAATGCATTAATATGGATTTTAAATTCTGTTCTTTCTCCTGAATTTCAGCAAATCATTAAGAAGTATGCACTTAAAGGGTTTATTAATTTGATATTGATTGTTTCATTTACATGAGGAGGGATTTCACACTTTTCTAAAATTGAATCGCTAATATCCCCCCAAATCCTTATAAGCCTATAAACCCCAGAGAAAGAATATTTCCTGCTATACTTGTAGCACCTCCAGAGCCTTTCCCCCCCCTTTCCATGTCACATCTTGTTATCTCATCCATGTTTGGGCATCTAATCAGTGAGACCTTTCCAAGTGAACTTCATAATTAAAGAATGCATTATTATTATGACTTTAATTACACAACTATGTAACTTTGTTTTAATTAAAAACACCCTTCCCCAATGGGAGCACGGTTTGAATGGCTTTTGTGGGCCAGAGTGTAAAAGCAATTTCTTAGCCTGCATGAGCACAATTATCACAAAGTTCACCTAAAGAACTCCATGACCTTGAAATAAGTGAATGACAATGGTGGTCAATTCTCTCTACCTATCAAAGCATGCAAATTGCAAAATTTTATGCTCCGTTACTACTTGTAGTCTCCTTACAGCGTTTCACATTTCCTTTACTGTGTCCACAAAAAAGAGCTCATGGCTCCTGTAATCAGGGGGTTAATAGCAGCTTTTCATAAAGGCTGCTGAGGGTGAACGTCCTTTTTGGAAAGAGAGGGGCAATGTCTAGTGATTATTAAGATGTGTTGCCAAGGCATAATGGGGTTCCAGCACATTACATACACCTCTCCATGTCATTGGGTTTTGTCAGGCATAAAAACAGTCATTTTACTAATATGAACAAACCATTCTTCATTGCCATGGTAATGATTGGGAAACTGAGTGCAGTCCAGTCAAGTCATTACTATGTCATGGATGACCAGTCTCATTTGATAGAACACCATAGATGGCACTGTTGCACTGCTGACAGGCTGACTGACAGCACGTTGATGCACCAGTCAGAGAGCCCAGATTGTGCTGTCACTCTAAATCTGTGCATTTACCAAAAAGCTGTTAACTACCAATACGGTGAAGCTTCCTCTTAAAAAAAGTAAACAGCCTATTTGGTTTTACGCAATAGATCGGAATCGTGCAATTTTGCAGTGAAAGAATATGTGGAATTTTAATGCCGTGTAATGATAAAGCACACATTTTGCCGATCTGGAAGACTAAAATATTAATTTCCTGTGAAGCTTCAGGTGCTTGTTTGCTGTGAATTATACACAGGAATATGATTTGTCATTCACCTTGACAAGCCTATTTTCTGCCCTGTCATTCCATCTGTGCAAGTTCAGCATAGCTATTTGAATTCCTTCATTATAATATGCTGCTTGTGTTGATGGTCAGTTCAGTCTTTTTTCTATTTAAATTTCAACATGTACAATTTTCCTCAATAAAAAAAAGCAAAAACAAACATTTTTTCATTTTCTCATCAGAACTCACATCGTCATATTTTTTCCTGGAAAAAACCCCGACAACATAATTTTTCATGATATTTTTAAAAATATATGAACGCTTGCAGGTCCTTGTGATAATAATTTCCATTATATGAGAACTATGGGTTTAGATCTGCACAATAACAAAGGCATGTGAACAAGGTTTTGATCTGAATGTCTAAAAGCTGTAGCGCACTTCAACAAGCTATGTACTGAGGCAGGCAACCTGTACATGGCAGGCCACACAGACCTTCACCAGGGCTCTGGCCTGTCTGGTGGCTCTCCAATTTAACGAAGTGATGTTTTAATGAGGCTGGATCCAAGGGACACCGGTGCTGTTCTCATTCAAGGTCCCTGCTGAAAAAAAAAGAACACCTGGCACTGAATACATGAATGCTATAACAACATGCTATAGCTTGCTCACAGAAAATATCACTGCATTATCCTCATCAGTGTGTTGCATCTGCATCACATATTAAATGCCACGTTGAACTGAATCATTAGATACAATGATGGTAACACTGGACTTGTCAGTTTCAACACAGAAAACATTTTTGAAATTAAATATTGATGTTATGACATTCAGAATTATGCAATGAAAACATCGAGCTACCATCCCTTGCAGTGTGATTGATAAGGATTACCTCTACAGCACAGCCATAACAAGCATATCAAGCAGGAGACTTGGCTCCAGTGCTTTGGCTCCTTTTAGAGTATCTCTCCACTCTGATGTGCACGATCACACAGAAGTGTGATGTGTTCAGAGATCAAGGATGGTCATACTCATACACAGTGAGACTGGCCTCATTAGGGCCAGAAAGTTCTAGTTTTGAGACTTTAACCATGCCACAAAGGGTCTATGAATCCTTTTCTGAATCACATTTGCTGGGGCAAAGCACCACCTTACAAACACCAGTGTTACTTTGGTAGGATGTTCTCTGCTACGATTAGGTACTGACCTGAGGTACCATTATAAAGATTTAATCATTTACTGAGAGGAGACAAGAATCATTTGGCTTAAAGTATGATTTCTGATGTCTTTTTTTAAGGTCCACCAATCATGGGTGCCACCAAGGTGAGGGGCGAGGGGGGACTACTGGCCATTTTCCTGCATATACAACTTTTTTTCATTCGTATTGTGTCATTTTGTATATCCTTCATGATTTCCCATTGTCACCCCCTCCCATCTGCTACGCCCCAACACTTCTTCTTCTGTTTCTGGTGTGACACCTCACTATTCTTAGTGGCCCCCATAAGGCCATCCCTATATAAAAAGTTTTGGAGGCAATAGTGCCATCAATTTGATTGGCCAGGGGGTAAATGGACTTATTCTTATATAGCACTTTTCTACTCTCCCGGAGTCCTTAAAGCACTGTATACAGCATTTCTTAGTGCTTCCTAACTACCATTCATGAACGCATCGGAGAGCAATTTGGGGTTAGTATCTTGCCCAAGGATACTTGGCATGCAGACTGAGGAGCCACGGATCGAACCACCAACCTTCGGATCAGTAGATGACCTGCTCTACCTCCTGAGCTACAGCCACCCCCGAATGTATGTTGGTGAGCCTGTGTTTTGAATTTTGACTGGGTGGTGGTTAGCGCTGACTGGCGAACTGTCCACTGTATGGCCTAGTTTGCCCTATGACAGCTGGGATAGGCTCCAGCAACCCTGAATTGGACAATAAAATAAATGGATGGATTATTATTGTTATTATTTAGAATTCAAAATTACCCTCATTTTATTTATTTTTGCCTCCTGTTGTATCCCGTGTGGGGTTCTAAACTTCGATGCGCTGTGACAATGATACCGACTCCCATATTTAGCCGTCTTAATAGAATGGAAATTCATCAGCACATTACTTCAGACTGTCATGTAGAAAACAGCTTGAAGTGCATTGCAATGAGAGTGGAGATCGTAACCTTAATAGACTGTAGGCTATTACTGAATTATCATTAAAAACACATCACTGAACTGAACTGCCTTCGAGTGACAGGAAGCTGAACCCTTTCAGCCATACTTCACATTGTTTATGTTGTCGAGATGCTTTCAACTTTGCAGATATGCAAATTTCTGGCTGTGGCTCTTTAGTTTGTTTTCCTTAAGAGCTTGTTAATTAACGAAAACTTGAAGAAAAACAATTGGGCGGCTTAGATCTAAGAGCATGTCAAAGCTAATAGGCTTTTTATATTTTACATATGCAAAGATGAATCATTAATATCAGCATTGTTTTTGTGTAGACTCCTTCCATCACATCCACAGGTAAGTGTTTTTATTTTTCCATTGAAAATAAAATGAGCTTGACATTCCTCCTCATTTTGATGAGAGAAACACAAATATGGGTTTGTTCTGTAATGATGTCAACGATTAGCAGTAGATCAAAATGCAGCCTGGATGATAATAAAAGTTAAAAATTGTAATGTGAGGTCATAGAAATCATGCCTTCCTTCGATAGATTAAGAAAATGCTGCTGCTGTTTGGGGAGAAGATTAAAAAGAATGGATTTTTCAAATGTATTTTTAGATGGTTAGAGGATCCTGTCAGTGCCTTCAAAACAGCTGTGAGTGTTTTTAAAAGACATCTTTGAAAGATCATTGTGGATTTACCTTTGAAGAAAGCAGATGTGTGGTATTAGTTAGCTATGTGGGACTACACACGAGGAAGGATAAAATCTGAGATGCTCAAACACTGGATAGCTTAACAGTAATTCTTCAACAGAAGTTTTCTCCAACCTCTTGAAATAACACAACAAATTATTTCAATGTGGTCTTTTCAAATTTGAATAATGTATTTTATCATGTAGCAGCATATACATGCATTTTAGTTTAGTACAACAAATCAACTGCTCTTTATCCTGAAGTCTATGTGTTGTTATATTTCGCTTTATGTAGGTCAGGCTGATTTCAAGTCTAGGATCCAAGGTTAAGCAGTCAGGGGACATGAGACTCGAATGAATAATGTTTTTTCTTGGGTGAGTTTCTGGCATTCAAATGCCTCTGCATGCCCTACAATGTCACTGTGGTCATAACTTGAACAAGGACATTTTAGCTGTATGTAACAGAATAATCACAATCACAATAATTCTTTGTGTTATTGATTCAACAAGGTGCTTTAAGCATTCCCAAAAGTGTCTGACTTATTGTCATGTTAAAGAAACCACTGGTATGGTGAATTATCCTTCTATAAGCAGTCTTCAGGAGATAAGTAAAGTGTGGTCATGAAAGGATGAACACAGTCAGCAGCAATACTCAGGTAGGCTGTGTGATGTTCAGTTGGTACTACAGGGTCCAAAGTGACCAAAGAAAATATCACCCACACCATTACACCACTAATAACTGCCAGAAGCCCTGATAGAAGGCAGGATGGAGCCATGCATTCATGTCTGACACCATCTGAATGTTTTGCAGCAGAAGTCGAGAGTCATCAGAGTTTATGTAGCAACAAGAACCATTTTTAAAATCAAAGAGTGTCTTGTGACACAAATGATATCCTGGAGAGACCTGTCACAAGATAGAGGCACCTTTGGCTTTTCCAATTAATATGTTACACTTCTTCCTTCACTGGAACAAAAAGCTACCAGTGATTAATTAATGTTCCCAAAAGCTCTCTGATATGAATAGAAACACAACCAAAACATATTTTCTTGATAAAGTTTTCAAATGGGCTTTGTTTGCGGTGTTTGACGTCTTTTATCTGTAAAAGTATGGACAATGGCAGCATGGTATAATCTTTTTAATTTGTCTTTTATTTCTGTGTGTTGACAGAGATGTTTTATTATGGCTGTGCATTTTCATAATACATAATTGAAAACTCTGAAGAAGAGGGACTCTTATTTTTCCATCCTTTCAATCTAGCAGACACAAGTCTGACAGGCTGATGAAATGGAGAGATTGACTTCTCCTCTGCTACTCAGATTTGCGATGCTCTTTAATGTCAGCAATGGATTGCACAGCCTTATGAAATGTTGGTGGTCATTTTAGTACAAAACAGAAATAATCAATTGTATTCTTTCCTTTTTCATTAATTTGAGGAGATTTCAAATGTCTTTCTCTAAAGTGGGGGAACAGAAGTTAATCAAATATAGTGGGATTGAAAATATCAATCATCTGGTCTCTTCAAGGGTCCATGCTGACTGCCAGAGCACATGTCGTCATCCATTTTCAGCCAATTCACTTGATGAATAAACAGCTCGGCTGAGTGTTTGGCACCCATTATACATTTACATAAATCTAATTTCAGCAGGTGAAATATTCAAAGATCACCTTTACCCCAAGACAGCTTTCACTCCAGATGACACAGCCATCTCCACAGAATACTTATCAAAGCAAGCTAAAGGGGAGGCAGGATTTGTTTGATTCACCTGTGTTAATTACGTATTACAAAGGTATGTTAAAATCTATAATGACAAGGTGTGGGACACATTTAAGATTTTAAGCAGTGATTAACATTATTTCCTAAGACAAAGAAGACCGTGCTGTGATTGCATACATTTGTCACATTGCTACAAAGGAATTGGATGTGAATTTTGTTTTCCAGACTTTCATGAATAGCATTTTAAGATTAAAGGGTGATTTGGTTTGCTTAAGGTTATTCTTGCCTATAGGCGATAGATTTCATTGGTAAATTTGGATTGAACTTTTTAAGTTTGGTCCGTGTTAATATTTTAGCATTGATATTGGGAGACCTGTTGGAAGATTTTTAGGCTGCTTTAAGCTGCAAATAACAGAGTTAAGCGCTGTGAGGCAATTGAAGGCTATCTCAAAGTTAAGGGGAAATCATGAAAAACAATAGAAAGCATTCAAGACAAAGTCACACTCGATTTGGTGTGGGAGCTCTGTTCACTGAAATGAGACCACTCATGAAAGCAAGCACAGGGCTGTATTAGGTGGTAAAAAATGATGCTACCTTTATTTTCACTGTATCACTATGAGCATTATGAACACCAGCTGCTTCAAAAGTGAATACAGGTGGGTGGGTGGATGGGGGAAAAGCTATAGGTCTGAAGTTCAGACAGAAGCAATCAAAGGAAGACTACTGAAAAGACTGTTAGATGGATCCTCTCTTTTCATACACTTGAGACTGATATAAAAAGACAGTGAGCTTAGCAATGTAATATCGAATGGTTGTGCATGGTTCTTGATATTTTTCCAACAACAGGACTTTTTTTTAGCTACACATGTTGTAACGCTTCCAACATAAAGCACATCCAGAGACTTTTTAACGAGCTACCTGTCAGATGATCAAAACCTGTTCCACGGGGCAATTTTGCATGCTGTCTTCAGGATAACTGATTTTCTTTTTAGTGCAACTGCTGGGCTGATATTAATTTTAACTTTACTGAACGTGCTTACATCAGTGAATATTTACAAGTTATGATAACAGTCACAAGCCATGAATTGCAACAGCGATAAAAATGACTCTGTGAAATGACTGATACAGTAATGCTAGGACAGCATCGCCCTTAATTAACACCAGACAATCTGCTTTCTGATGGGGTTTGCATCATGTGGAATATTGTAAATCTTCACTTTGTGCATTAACTCTACTGGAGCTCTGTATTCATCTTAGGTTCTTTTTATTACATGGCTGATTGACCATGACAGATCCTCTAGCTCTAGATTATTTTGCTATGAGATGAAGCTGACATTTTGTAAGGCTCTGTAATAAGTTCCCACAGAGGTTTTTCAGGCTTCTGATTCAACTTTAGCATCACTGCTTCTGATAAATGAAAAGAAATGTCCTCAATCTCAAAGCCACCTCAAAGCCCTAATGTGGTCAGTTTTGTAGATCGCATGCGAGTCTGCACTTTAGGATTGGCTTGTTTTAAATTTAGTGCTTGTTTTGAGGCAGTGAGTGGCTTTAAGGCACAAACTGGAGACTCAAATTGCCATTTTGAAAGTGACAAGGTGCTGATTTGCCCGCCTGGCACTGAGCGATTGGACATCACTGTTGACAAATGGGCAGTGGAACAAAACTGGCAGGATGCAGGGGAAGACAAAATGCCTTCAGCCAAAGTTTTTTTCTACTATCTGTTATCACAGCTGGACAACAGCTAGTTAAAATTCCTAAATTTACTGAGTATAATCATTTTGCTGCCAACTGTTTCTGTGTCAACCATACTGTGGCAAATATTTACATACTGTATTGTTATTGGATATTCAGACTGTGGTCTTTTTTAGTTAGTCACATGAAATAATAATGGAATTTTAACGACAATCACATTTTTAATGTTACTTTTGATGGCTGAAAAAAAACCCACAGTTTTAATTCTACGGTATGATATCAGCAGCTGAACCAGCTGTTTTGTATGATAAATTGAACAGCAGTTATATAATATTCAGCCACAATGTTAAAACCCTGTCTAATATCATGTGTCCTCCTTACTCTGCAAAAATAGCTCTGACCGTTTGGTGCATGGACCTCAGGTGTTGTACTGTGGCATCTAGCACTAAGATGTAGAAGCAGATCATTTATGGCCTGTGGGTTTTGGGGTGGGTCCTTCTCAGAGTACAGTACATGTATTTTGTTACATGTCAAAATAACATCCAAATAAATGCCAGCATCTATTTTTTAACCAGCTAAACATTTCACTGTAATCAGATGAAAGGTATTTAATGTTATTAACTTGAATATAATGGTATTAAGAATGGATCCAGAGGCTTTTTATAATTCTCTGTAGCTGGTATATACTTTATGACTGACTGTAGGACTGCCAGACAAGCTGAAATGCTGCCTGTGGGTGTGAAGACTGTACTGTCTGAGGAAAGGAGAGCAGACCTGAGTGGGTCAGTGGATGCCAATATAAGACAGTTGTAAAGGGATTACAGAGGAAGTGATGAGATGCAGATTGCAGTCATTTCTGCAGCACTGCTGTAATGCAAATTGGAAAGAGCAATGCATTGAATTTCTAGTTCTGCCATGTAATACATGAAAAATCAATTTTACAATTACCATTTCTTAAAATGAGCTTGAGTAAGCCAAGGCTCATTTGCCAAAGCTGCTGTATGTACAACCACAACGTGGTTGATGCCTGTCATGGTGGTAAGCCCCCCCACACACACACACACACTCCCCCAACCATATGGTTTAAACCTGAGATGCTTTCAAACAAAAGGAATCCTGTTTAGCTTAGTTGGCGTGAGACTCTGGAGACAGCTAACAGATAACGACAAGCCAACTGAAGTGTGGCCCTAGCAGTAGAAACCTGGGTGCAGAAGGAGATTGGTGAGGCCATTAAGCAAGGCTTTCAGTCAGCCTTGAGGAAATTATGACAAACCATGAGGTAATTTAGGAAAGGGGAGCAACTTCCCTTTCACACTGTATATAGTGGAGATGGAGTGTGGCTCATCTGAAATAAGGATATAATTTGGCAGTAGAAAGAACACTCAGCCATCACTGTTGCTGAGGTCACTGAAGTAGTCAAAAAGCTCTCAGATGGCCAGGTCCGTGGGGTGAATGTAATTCTTATTCTTATAGTTCTTGAAAATCTAGGGCTGGATTTGTTGACACGTGGCACTGCGTGGTCTGCACAGTGTTTTCCGATTTTAGAGGGCTCACACTCCTCAGTTTGCTCAGGAAGGTGTATGCCAGGATGCTGGAGAAGAGAGTTCTGTCACGATCAGCGTTTTGGTTTTAGTTTGTTATGTTTAAGTCCTTTAGGTTTTCTAAGTTCGTTCTATCATGCCTAGGTTGTCATTATAGTTCTTTGTTTGTTAGTTTCCCTTTGTGTTTTCTACCCCTGTATTAAGTCTCCCCTGTCCTATGTCTTTCATGTCTGCATGTCATTTGTTGTCAAGTTAATGTTGTCATGTCTGTCTCATTGTGTTTCCTGTTTTATTTTGAAGAGGTCATGTGTTCCTGTGTTCATTGTGTTTAGTTTTACTCTTCTACTGCATGTCATTATGTTCATTTCTGTCAGCTGTTTTTCCCCATGTGTTTCCACTTCCCCTGATCACCTCCTGTGTGTTTTAGTCTGTGTTCATTCATGCCTTGTCCGACCGTCTGCTATCCTACCTTGAGTCCATGTTCCTGGGTTATGGTATGTTTAGCGCACCCAGTTTAGGTTATGATTTAGTTTTGTCTTTGCTAAAATCAGCCTTCAATAAACGGCTTGTTTTCAGTTAATATTAAGTATTTTTATTTTGCGTGTACGCACTTGGGTCCAACCTCTCCACTCTCTATAGTCTGCCTCTGCCAGACTGTGACAAGTTCAGATCCACTTCAGATCCATGAGGAGCAATTTGGTTTTTGTCCTCACCAAGGAAAATTGGGCCAGTTCTTTATCTTCTCGAGGTTGTGTGAGAGTATATGGTCAACATGTGTTTTGAGGACTTTAAGAAGACATTTGACCATATCACTCTGGGCATACTGTTGGGGAAGCTGTTCAGGAGTATGGAGTCGGTGGCTAGCCCATTGCTACAGGCCATTTAGTCCCTGTACAACCATATCAAGAGCAGTAAATCTAACCTGTTTGATTTACTGGATGTGTTTTGCTTTTTACCAAGGTAGACCAAATCATGCATCACTAGCAATACGACACAATACTTGGTTTTTAATTCAGTTGTCTGCGCATAGCTTATTTAGCAAGTCAGAAATACACAACAGTGGCATCACAGATTACATTTTACTACTGTTTTTGTTAACTGCCAATATCTTGGATTGTTAACTTGTAGTTGGTGGGACAGCTCCAAGTTTTTGAGTCAGAAATCTGAGTTAAAGCAGCATTTCAGACGAACATTCAGACTTGGACTTCTAAAGTTCCAACTGCTGCCTTAAGCCACAATACACTGCAAATATCTCAGGGTCTTGTTTACAGGTGACGGAAGAGTGGAATGGGAGACTGACAAAGTAATTTGTGCAGCGTCTGCACTGATGTGGATGCTGTACTGGTATGCTGTGATAAAGAGAGAGTTGATTCTGAAAGCAAGCTGTCAATCTACTTTCCTACCCTTACCTTTGGCTATGAGCTCTGGGTAGTGACCACAAGGAATCTGAATGAATAAATACGTACAGTAGAAAATAGGCTATATCATGGCTTGGCTTGATTGGTGAGCTTCATCATTCAGGAGTAAAGCTGTTACTCCTCTGCATTAAAAAGAGCCAGCTGAAGTGGTTCATGCATCTGATTATAATGCCTCCTGGATGTCCCCTAGGCAGTAGCAAACACTGCTTGCTACTGATTACACAAATCTAAATCTATTTTACCTTGTGTCCCTCTCAATTAACAATAACTTGAGGTGGACAAGCTGAGAGGTCAGCAGATTTTTTTCTTTCCTTGGTGGTTTGCGCATGCACATTGTGGATAAACGTGTGTTGGCTGGGTCTGGTCTTTCATGGTGAATTGATTAGAGACCAGCACAAGGTAAGCTTCTGCAGGCTCTGCTTTCACTGCTATTAGATCAGTTATGAGCTAGGCTTTGTATGGAAACGCAGCTAGCATTAGCAACTGGATTGGCTTCAGTAATTTATCATTGTGACAGATGAATTTGTTCTTGCTAACCACCTTGGCCATGTGCGATTTGGAGAAGATGGAGTTTAAAAAAATCTGTTTAAAATTCCTTTAATACAGCAAGGAAAAGTCTGATGATGGGGAGCGGATGGCAGCTCTGACTATGTCTGGTCTAATGAAGCAGGCAAGTTGACCAGATGCAGTTTCAGCAGTCCTTTCAGATTAGCATCTGTGAGTTTAACCAGCTATTTTGCCAACTTTCCACCTTCATTTTCCAATCATATTTTAACCCCTATTGTAGATATTTTAACTCAGCTAATTCATCAATTCTTTTTAAAAATTTTGAAATATGTGGTCCTCACAGGATAGCCACAAACATATGATTAAGGTATTTAAAATGAGCTGAACCTTAAACATATACAGCAGCAATATTAATCCAATGAACACTGATGGGATTTCTGCAGAATAACATATTTTTACTTTTGATACTTTATGCACAATTTTCCAATAATACAGTTTTATGGATGACCTGGAGGAGCCCAGGAGAGTGAGATCTGGGAGTCTCTGCTTAGACTGTTGCCCTCACAACCCTAACCCCGATAAGCGGCATAAAGGATGAATGGATGGATTTCTTAAAATGTAGCATAACTAATCTGCACTTCGCTGTTTTTAGATAGAGGTTATATTGCAAATACACGTATCTCTGCAAATACTTTTGAACAAATGAAGGCTGAATCAGGTGGGTAGGCCCACCAGATATGACTTTGGCAGACAGTGTTGTATATCACAGCATCCTGTTGAGAGCTAATGCATAATTCAGTCCATGTAGTGCAAGTCAGAATCAGAGTAGAACAGCCATTCACACTCATTCGATCTGATCAGATCCTGGTTCCTACCTGGAATTTTCAAAACAAATTCTTCCAACAGAACATGACTAGGTAACCCTCACTGGATATATATTCTGAAGGCTCATCTTGAGTGGTAATGCATTCCTGTGTATGCCTGTCTGCCTCTGCTCTTGCAAGAGTAATCCCTTGAAAAAGAAAGGAGAAAATATGTTATATTTGAGTTGCCTCTGAGTCAAAACCAATCTTAGCTACTTGTTATTGATTTCAATGTAAAACATACCAGGGGAAACGGGAACAGCATGAGTTTTAGAATTGGTATTTGTTAGTGGTATAGAGAAAGAAGACTAACAAACAATTAATGAAATAAAAATGTTAAATGCGTTACAGGGTTGTGAAAGTCATTGTTGTCCTGTTGACAAATAATAAGCCCCTGGAACCCCTGCTTTAAATCTAGTGACATTAGGTGATCTTGACCAGCAGCAGCTCATCTTAAACTTTTGAGCATGTGATGGCGTAACTGCTCACACCTCACATTAGGTGAGAGGTGAGGAACCAATTACCTGGAGATATGTCTTGGGGCCAAAAATATCATTGTCAGCTTGTCACAATGTGAGAAATAGGGTGGGGAAAAAAAAGAGAACAGTGACAAATCGCAAGGTAACATGACAGATTGTGTTATCTTGAGTTTTCTCCCCAGAGTTGACAAGATCATTCGTTGGACCCATAACTATGGTCATCAGTAGTACAAGATTGCTGCTTCTGTTAAATTGTTTTGATCACTGCATTGCATTGTGAAGCGTCATCTTACTTGATTAAAACAAGAAAGGAAGCAGCTTTTTGCTTAAGAGAACCAAAACACAGTGGATCTATGTTTGGTGACTTCATGTTATGATGACTCTTCACAACACACGGTAGTCTTCATTAACCCTGTAAAGCCTGAAACACAAAATAATTGATGTAGAAAAACTCATGCATCACAAAAACGGATGTATCAAATATAGTACACTTGGCCTTACAGGGTTAAACCAGTACTTACTTACTTCTACTTGGAAACAGTGTTGGTAAATTCCATCCTTCCATCCAGTCTCTGCCGATTATCCTCATCAGTGTCATGGGGGGACTGGAGCCTATTCAAGGTACCATAGGGCGAGACGCAGGGTACACCCTGGAAAGATTGCCAGTCTGTCTTGTGACCTATTTTTCAGTCAGATTTTGTTGTTGTTAAGGTTTTGGCTCAGTGTCTGCTGAGGGAAACTTGTATAAGTGCCTCACTACTTGGTTTACTTCACTCCCTGGAAACCCTGATCTCACCTTGAACTTGAGCACTTGTGATGTACTCTGGATCTCACTCTGCTTTGTCAACAGTGCAACTTGAAATTCATTCTGGAGAACACCAAAAAGTTGTGTGGCAAATTGTGAGGCAAACCAGGCCAGCACAGTGACAACTGTGCTGCTGTTGCCAAAAATACCTTTTCAAATTGCTCTGAGCAGGCAAAATATGGCACAGGCCACAATTCAGGTTGTTTTTCCTCTCAGTTTGTTGTGGAAGAACTTGGCAATAACAGTCTAAAAGTGTTGGAACTGTGGGGAAAAATAAAAATAAAAATAACATCTATAAGCTCTGATACTGTGGACTCATCCTCTGGAAACTCCTGTTTGTTCTTCTGGTTATGGCCAGTGACCCAGCTCTCATCACACGTGATAGACCTTGCATAACAGTCTCCGTAGGGCCCACTGTGATTTCTACCTTTGTGGATGTTTTGTCTTTTGCTTGTTCTCCTGTCTTAGGTACCAACGACTGCTGCTGACTCTACTCAGCAACTGGGCCAGGGATAAGGTAAGAGAGTCCCATTGTCAAAGTGCACCATATCTGTCTGGGGGAAAGCAGCTTGTCTGTCGCGTTTAGTGTCATTATTAAAACAAGAACCTATTCTTTACATCCTGTCTCCTTGTTTCCTTTTTCAACTCAGATACTTTTGTTGTTATTTCTTCACATCCCCAGGAATTTTATGTTCCTGAGGAACATAAAACCTTGACATGAATTTTAAATCCGTTTGAAACTGAAGTTGATTTGTATCAAGTTTCACACTGATACATTTACTTCTCAACCACTTACACTCTTGCAAGTGGCCAAAAGGGGACTATCAGGGTGCAATTTAACCACACTGAAGAAATAAAAGCAATGCAGCGCTGCATGAGGAGCTGGCTTTGAGGAGGCCGGTGGCCATATTTAAATTAGCTATTTGTTTTGTCTTTGTGGGCTGGGGTTTCAGGATTTGTAATCAGCGCTCATGTTGTTAGCCGTTTTGTGCTGGACAGGTTTTTGGAGTTAATTTGCTGTTGCAACATAAAAAATACTTTATTAGTGATTAGACAGAATGAACACTGTAATTCTGCAGAGTAAAATGCTTAATACACTGAAAGAAGAACTTTGTCTGATTTTATTGGAAGCTGGTAGGAGTTACCAAGTTGTCATGAAGCTTGATAGGAGGAAACGGGGAAAGACCAATTTCAAGTCTAATAAAAGAGCAACGTTTTCCCTTGAGTTTCACTACTGTGCTGTTCAGTTATCATGCAGAAAGGAGTTTTTGTGGCAGAAGAAGCAGAGATATCAATCTCTCTGCTGACAGTAGCTTTAGTAGACCAATACAGACACACAACTTAATACAGTTTGAGAAAACGGGACATGACTCTTACCTTTTTTTCTCCTAGAAAAATTTGATCTCTTGCTCTCATATCCTTATCGCTATCACTTTTACTATTACTCTCCAACTTACACATAACACTCAAAGCTTAAAAAAAAAAAAGTTCACAGATGTGGGAAATGTGTAAAATCACTACCACTATGAAGCACAGGCTTAGGAACACTGAGTAAAAGAAAAAAACTGCATAGCCAAAACAAATGACAAAATAACTCCTGAAATTCACTGAATAACACAGAATAGTGATAAATAACCACACCACTGTTTTTGAACGAAAACTTATTTTTATACAAGGATGGCGAGAAAGCGGGTCAACGAGACATGGATGTCTGTTTGATAAATCAGTTGCCATGGAGTCTATTAATTCAGTATCTTGCTGAGTCTGACTTATATCAGGTGATTTATTTTGTTCTATTTTATAAAATAGATGTAATGCATTTCTGCTAATACATGTGTACGGCAGATATGGCTGTGAAACTTAAAAACAAACCATCCCAGTAGAAGCCTTATGTCAATGGCCAAGTTACAGTCTGCATGGCCTCGGTGAATGTTGAAAGTGGTTGCAACTCCCGCAGGCCCTTTTTTTATCACTGTCGGTGTATTTAAAATGGGCCCTGCAGTAAGGGAAAAAGATGACTTCACAGCTGCGTAACAGTGTGTACAATCAGTGTAAGAAGTAAGGATCTCTGGTTACCATTTCATTTTCACAGGACATAAACTGATAACAACAGCTGAGACTGACAGCGGGATTTATATCCAGACACCGATATATACATCATTCTGTATCAGCTTTCCTTAAAACGGAGCAGACAGATATGTGTCTGCAGCTGTGTAAAATCCACAAGAGGTGCACTCGTATTCTTGAGGAGAGGACAGTACTATAAAAGGCATTATAGTTCACATCTCTATGACACATGAGATGAAGCAAAATCAGAGCCATCCTGAGACAGGTGTAACATATATTTAGTCAGTTAGCACCAGCTCTCGTCTCTGTTTCAGTATTAATACAATGTTAATGGTGACATTAAGGTAGCGTCAGGAAATATTTACTCTTGTCTTACATTGATACTGTGATTGTGTTGATGAGACTGAACTGTTACTCCATTTCTTCATATAGCCTAATTAGTTACTGTCGTCAAACTCAGTAAGGAAAAAAGTGCTTTGAAAACAGCCGAGTGTATCCCTGTATTTATCCAAATTGTATTTAGCCAAGATAGTAATTGTTTCATGCCATTTAGCGTGAATAAGGATTGCAATAATCATTTTGAGTAATCCATGTACAGCAAATGCAAGGACCAAAACAGTGAGAATCACCTTCTTTTCCTTGTGATTTCCCTCTGCGAGCCAACAGATCCAATTTCACCGAGAATCTGTTGGATTGATTTAATAGTTAGTGAGTGAGCAAACTCAGCAAGGAGGCACGATAAATCATTTTTATATGTAAAAATTGATAGGGGGGCTCAGTTCCCCAGGTTATGAGTTAAAACTCTCTGGTTGGCCGGTGCTTTTCTGTGTGGAGATTGCTGCTGCATGGATTTTCTTTCTTTCTTATGCTCCTCCTACAGCCAAATGATAGGAGATCATAAATTGTCCAAGTGTGGATGTGAGTGTAAATAGGTGTCTGTCTTTGCATGTTAGCCCTGTGATAGACTAGAAACCCGTCCAGGGTGTACCATGACTCTCACCTGATGTCTGCTGGGATAGGATACCTCCCCTCTGTGACCCTATGGAAAGCGATGAAGAGAATGGATATATGTAGCAATGGATCCTGAAATGAGAGGATTTACACCTTTAAAGTTGTGCTTTTACTATTTTCCCTCTCAGCATCTGTGAGCAATGATTTAATTCTTAATTAATGCACAGAATTTGCTTTTACTTTTGCATTTAATTCATACATTCCATATTGTAAAAGGTAGCTCTTGTTGAACAAAAGATCAAGGTAATAAATTTGAATAAATTTGAATTTACATTTGAAAGCCTGGTTTAAAAACTAAAGATGCAGGGAAAATAACCAATGGGATTTATGTGAAAAATAATGTCATTAGCTCCAAGAAACCGACCCCAGGCTAAGATAAGTGTACATGTAGTTAGTTAGCAGTATTTTAGAGGAGCTGTGAAGGAGCAGAAGTGCACATCATGGAATCATATCACTTCATTTGTATGAACATTTACAGAGCCACGATCTGTAGCCAGTGTCACTTGATCACTTCCTGCACTTGGCTAATGCAAATGTAAAAGGTTTTTTTTTTGCAGCTCTGCGTGATGACTGTGAAACATTATTCTGTATTAAATCCTTTTAAGTGCACAAAGAATTAAGAAGGGGAAATGCAGAATTTTGAGTTGGATGAATTTAGGCAGCAAAATTTTTCATTCTTTTTTTTTTCCTCTGTGCTTTTACGAAGAACACTAAAGCTACTCACCATGATTAATATTAACTACAGAGGGGGAGAAACTGCACATTCAAGTAGTCATCTGCATTTGCTAAAAGTGCTGCACTGCATTAAGTAGCGTCTCCTGCTTTTAAAGCAAGTTGTGCAAGAGCACTTCTCCTCTGGCTGTATTAAACGAACAGACTTTTGGTTGTTGTGGAAAATAATGAGTGCTTTGAGGCAGACGTGTTTTATCATGCAGTAGGAGACCTGTAGATATTAAAGAAACTATCTCTCTATCAGTCTTGGTCATTGTCCTGTCACAGTACATTTTTGAGTTTACCAAACTGTCTGCTGGGGGTTTGTCTGGCAGTGCTGACATGGCCTTTGTTCTGTGGACCGCTATATCAAAACGAGCAGGGGGTAGAGTAATGCAGCTCCCTGAGAGGTAAGCCTTTTAACCTCGGCACAATAAAGTGAGGCATCACAATTCAAAGGGCCGCTCTACAGTCTGTACACAGTAATCTGTTCAGTCATGCGTCACTGTCACCCACATTCTCTATGCCATCACATTTCTGTCTTGTCGTAAATACTTCAATCACAGCATGTCTCCCCTTGAGGAATAGCACTTTCTTGAACCAAAACGGAGGCCAAGGCAGTTTCACATTCCAGCCAACACCTCATCCATCAGATTGAGCAATAATGGCACCTTCTGTGTCCTTATTAAGAACAGTTTTCATAAGACACAGGGGACACGACTTTGTGAACAACAACAGTGTATCAATCAATACACATCAGCGCATCTTTAAAATCTTCATGTGGAAGCAGGGCCAAGCTGGAAATACTTTCATGTGTGCTGCGTATGTTCTGGCATCTTCTTTATTTGTGAAAAATGGAAACAGTAAAAAGCAGTATCACGGTTGGATACAAATGTATCTAATGTAAAATAACTGGAACCCTTAGATTCTTCCTGTATTGTGGTTCAGTTTTATTATATAAGGTTCTGCCTGGCAGGTTAAATACATTATCATTCGACTCTTGTGTCGGACACAGAGCTACAGATGAATGGCTTTACATATACTGAAAGGTCACACGCTGTGAGAAAGCTACACTTTTAAAGGACAAATACAATTATTTGCATAGTTGCACTCAAGAAGTATAGGAAAGAGACTTTATCAGTCCTAAGTTGGCAGTACGAGAAATGCATACAGAGGGTTTTTATAATATCAACACAATCGGATGTTCAGTCTCATTATTTAGAGCGCAAAACAAAGACATTCCTCCCACTTCACTGCTCAGTACCGAAAACATAAAACTGAAATATCGTCCTCAGAGAAGAATGGAAGGGACCATATACAATGAGCAGTGTTAAAAGAGAGACAGACGAGTATTTCCTTTTTGTTTGCAGCAATACACGTGTGAGAAAATCAGGATATTGTGTTTTGCAATAATGGAGACACTTGAGTTTTTGATTTTTATTGCTGTGGCTGATGTTGCATTGATTATGATCTTGGATATCAGAAGATCTGTGATAAATGTGCACAAAGAGCCTTATTTTGTTTTAAAGTAAAGCTGATATGGCTTAATTCCAACAAAACATATAATCTCCAAGATTATAAAACAGTTCATTTTGACTCCAGATTTCACACCTTATATGATGCCGTTGAGAATATAGTTGCATACAAATGTCTGAGAGGACAAAAAAAAGTTGTAGCAATTTTATATGCAAAAGTTCAAAGGTCAACTTCATGGCAACATCTTTATGTTCTGCCAAAGTCCTTTTTTGGCCATTACTCAAAGCCATAACTAAAGAGCAGAAGGGGAGATTGTGACCATATTTCATTTTGCGTCTCATAGTGAATTGGGACACTAATAAAATCTGCCACTAAATCTGTCTGTCATCTGGACAGACATGAATATAAACTGCAACTTAAATGCTTGGCAGAGTTATACAACCACAAAGTAATAACTCATGGTTTTACTCATAATTCTTACAAATAGGGGTGTGTTTTTTATATTGTCACTGTTTTCCTAAAGTTTTTTAATATAAAGTGCAGCATTCGCTTAGAGATTTGCAGTATATACCAGCATGATGAATCTTAACCTGTTATGTATCATACTACTAGATACTTCATTCAAGCAGAGGTCTTTACAGATCAAGAGTGGGCGTTCCAGACTCAAGTGGCTGCTTCTTCACTGCTGCACACGGTTGGTTAAGGTAAGCGTTGGGGGGCAAGGTAAGTGTTCTTCAGATACTGCTTATCATCTTCAGAGGGGTAAGCTGCAAACAAAGAAGCAGTGATAAATCTCAGGTTGAACATGTTACTCACTGGCATAGCAGCTTCACCATTCGCCAGATATGTCTGGTCACACAGTTGTTAGAAGTGATTTTACCCATGGGTGTTGCTGCCTTGCATTATGCTAAATAGTTAATCCAGTCACTGCACCACATGTGTCGTAAGGCCTGCTCTTGTTGTGGAAATCATTTCAGAGTCAGTGGTACGAAACAACAGAAATATTCTCATATAAATGTAATTTACCTGCTGAACTTGTAAGAGATTAGAGAATGGTTAGTGTAGCTTGAAATAAGTCGTAGATGTTCCTTCGCAATATGAGAATGTGTTATGACTTGATGCAGTTACGGTTCCAGTTTGCTGTTTGAGCCTGTGGTTGTTAGCCATCATATGCTTTCACTTTTTCATTTGCAAGAGTGGTCAGATTAAAGCGTACAGGTCACCTTGAGTAACAGAACAAGCACCAAATACAAACAATGCCTTACCTCAGATGCCATTTTAATAAGATTTTAAACTATAAAAAGCTTCTTTCGCTTGTCGCTTTAACCTTATGCAAAGTTTATTCAGCTCTCAGCAGCTCTGTAATCATAGGCATTGGTAAAACTGTATACAGACCTATGCTTTAATACCCAGTGATGCTTATCTTCATGCACTAATGAGTTAATATTTACACAAAACAAATCTCTAAGCTCAGGGTTTAAATAAGTGTTTTTTTCCTGTTTATCACAATAACATGAAGTGATGGTTTCCATTAAAAACCTGATAATTAATCCACATAAATAATACAGGCGGTTTCAGGTCAATAATGCATTACCTCAATCACACTTGATAATCATGCATAGTCACAACTTGAGGGCCCATTTCTCTCCCCCGCAGCAGTTAAGTCACTTTTCATTTTCCCCTGGGATTAAGCGGTTGGCAGCTTTATTTACATTAAATATTCTGGACCAGTGCACCACAGACTTTATAACACACATTTTCCTTCTTTACATGCTTTTGGTCTTTAGTGGGTAAACAAGAAAGACTTTGCTCCTAAGGCCACCAGGGAAGTCAGACAAAAAAATTGAGCTAATTAAAATAGGTAATCAGCACTTTCTGTTTGGAAAATGAATTATTGTTTGTTTGTTTACACTTCAGGGAACTCTTTCTACAAAAAGATAAAGTTCTTTATCCATAGCAAAATCTGAGCTTAAATACAATTAGGAGGGAAAGCTCACTTGTGCCTGTTAAGTCAGTTTTGTTTTTGTTTTTGTCTTTTTTTTTAATGCTGCAGCTGAGACAAAATATTTACCTGCCTCCAAAAAGTTAGGATCCTGTGATTTGTGCGCCATTTAAAAATGACATATAATCAATAACATCTAAGTTGTTTACTTTTTATATCATAAAACTGATGCTAGCGACATATTAAAAAAAAAAAAAAGGAGCAGGGACATGTTCACAGCTGTGTTGTATCGCCTCTTATTTAAATGTTTCATCGACTTATATTAAGAGATATCAGTTTTGTGATGAAGGTAAAACATTAATTGTTTTATATGTGCACAAACTCATTAACTGTTTCAAGGCTGGTATGAAAGAGAGACAGCAGATGATCTTAGTTGTGCTTCCTTGGACAAAATTTGATTAAAGAGGGTCCCCGTACTCTGTTAATATCCTCTTTGACTGATAGCTTGCGCAGCAGACAGCAGCTTAGTAAGCCAAAGCCTCTTATTTTCCTGTGAATTGCTCGCTCTAGAATTGATAACCTGCATTAAAATTCGTTAGACTGCTAACAATGTGAAAATTTGCATAAATTAGTTGATTTCTTATCATTTATGTTTGACCAGCAATGCCTGTTGGAATGCACAGGCATAGCTGAAAACATTTGCATTTGCATTCTGGGCTTCATTGCACAAAATATGTGCCGTAGGCTAACTGCTAGGTATAAATATTGAACAGCTGTAGATAAGGACCATAATGCGAGCCATATTTTATAAATACAAGAAGGGTATATGTGTACATTTTATTTTGTATATTTGTTCAAGTGTGGGTTGACACCAGTGTTTAAAGATGACAAATTACTTTTCACAGTCTTTTGCAAGAATGCTAACTGTGTTGTATGTTTAATAATAAAGCAGACAAGCAGGTCAAAGAAAATGACAGCAGGAATGTCTTAATTCCAGTGAATCAGCTTTAAAATAAAGCTCTGCACTTGCATACATTGTGAGTTTGGGTGGTGTATTGATTGACACTGTTACTCCACGCTTGGATGCCCATTGGCATCTGAGAGAAGTGGCAGAGCTGTGGACGATGAGTTGTGGAACAGTTCAAAAAACAAAACCTAAAAGCAGCTTTATTTTTAAAATAAAATAATGGAACATAACTTGTATCATTTCCTGTTAGTATGATCAGGGGAGCTTGACCCTTCACTGAGCTATTTAAAATTTCACAAGCAATTCAGCTGAAAGGGTTGCTGTGACCTTGCTACAACCATTGAGGTTCATTTTGTTATACTGATGTTATCGGCCTTGTGCTAATATTTATATAAGATGAGATATGAATCCTATTGTGGATCTAACAGTTACAGATCTATTTAAAAGCCTGATTCTAATCTATAAGCCTCAGAGAGTTAAAAGGAGGTCTTCTTTTTAGACAACTGTTTTGAGGCTATCAGTGTAAATTCATCTTAAAGTTTGTTTATTTTTATCCGGCGTAAGTGTTAGGGAACGTGAGCCAGGCAGAGATGTCACACTGCTTTTATTGAATGACTAAACACAAAAGTCAAATCACCATACGCAGGAAAATGCCATTGTATACTTAATGCTCAGTTCTCCTCACCGCAGATGCCAATAAGCATTCTTCCATTTCAGTCCTCAATTGATCTTCCATTTTTCATTATTGCAGTGAGAAAAAAATTCCCTCTGACAAATCGATTTCAAGATATTTAGTGTTCAAGTTTCTCTTGTAGGTGGTCTTGTTTAAGTGGTTACATGAAAATGGGCAAAACAAAGCAAAAAAACAGGAGATATTTTCAGAGAAAGGACAGCCCAGTATGCAATAGAAGTTCACTTGTATGACATGGCAGTTGCATGACATGTACCCAAGACAACCAGTCCTCCAGGATGTCACAGAGACACATGATATTATGTGACAGGACTTAATGATATATTAAGACCCAGCGAAATGATGTCTTCTAGCTCACACCACTGACATATTACTGACACATGCAGCAGTCCAGTGGAGAGACTCCAAGATACTGATACTGATGATACTCCAAGTTTTGTAATGCTGGATTTCTGATCTGATCCCTCTCTTAATCGTGTATATTTTTATAAAACACGTGCTACTTTAGAGACCTTATTTTACGATGCCTTATATAAAATTAGCTGCAGCACAAAGATAGCTTTGAGTTTGTGCAATGAATAAATGTCCATATCAAACACATGTCTACGCATAACATTCACCCTAGTATTTTTAGACGTTACGTTTAATAATTCTGTAATTTTGTACATCACACATCATAATTTCTGTTTGCAGTAAGCATGCAAATCTGGTTTGCCTCTGTGTTTGTTTATGTATCAATTCCCGTAAAGATAACCTGGTAAATTTATTCAGTTTTATTTTAAAAATGTGTTTTCTTTCTTACCCTATAGTGTAGATTGGCCACACTTGAAGAGTGTTTCTCATTACTTCTACTGCAGCAGTAATTGAAGCAAGTAGCGCTGCTGTTCACTTTGGGTGGTGCTGTTATTTATTTATGTTATTTAAGGGAAGCAGGCTGAAGGACACATAACATCCTTTGAGATTAGCTTTTGTTGTTGTACAAGTAGAACTAGCTAGACTCTTGCAGCACAGAGAGATGCTGAACTACTCAGTCATCATTTGGCATTTTAAGGTTCTGTAATGCTGCATTAAGTTAATTTTTATTTTTTATTTATGAATCACTCGGGCTCTTTCAAATATTTACTTGTATTTATCATTTACATTTTACATGAACCTTTGAAGTGTTCATTACAGTGGCAGCAGAATGTTGATATTGATTTTACTGACTGCTATTCCTTACATGGCTATATATTTTAAAAGCAAACAAGATTCCGAATGCAATATAAAACCATAATTCTGCACTGTACTTGTATGATGTTTCTACATTCAGACAGTATCTGCATTTATTGTACTGTAAATATTTCAGTATTCCTGAAAGTAGAGACACTCTTAGCCACTTCTCGCTGCATTTCGCACATTCAAGATTTCCTCTTAGCTTTTTTTATTGGCTACCATTAGATCAAGTTGCAATGTAAATTCATTGCAGCAACATCTTGAGGTCATTTGAGCAGCTGCTTATGTAAAGTGAAAAGGGACCCTGCTGATGCAATAAGTATTTACTGAAGCACAGAAGCACTAACTAAATTTCCTCTCTGCTGGAGATGCAATATGTAACAGTTGTCATTTCCAATTACTCAGACTGAGTAGGTGGCAGGTGATTGACCCTGTAAACATATTTTGTGCCTGAAGACGTGTGAAACCAGCCAAAAACAACGATAATGGACAGCCTGTAGAGGTCTGCCTTTGTCTCCGATGCTTCTGCTGCATTGTGCATCTGTGTTTGTGCAGTGCATAGTTGTTACTTGTACTCAAATGATCTCGCTGGAAATGGAGAGATATTTCTTAGTTAGATGTTGTTGTTTTTTTTTTTCTAAAAAAAATATCAATCCTAGCCAATCATATATTTGAGATGCTTGAGGTCCCTTGGGAACCCACAGTAATCTGAGCGCTAAGAGTAATAATATTAGTAAGTGTGAAAATGTTTGTGCATGCAGTCCTGATTAACATATGGCGGAGATGAATCATGGAACCAAAAACAGTTTATTTTTTTGGCAATGATAAACAGAGTATGCCTTTTCTGGCAGTGAACCACTAGGTTTTGTTTTGTGCTTTTAGAAACTAGAAACTGCAGTTTGTTTTTATAATGTCATAGATTTCAGGGTGTATTTCTGCAGACTAAACCAGAGAATTTAGGAAATTAAATTCTAATAAAAAAACGAAAGATTTGTTTTCAAATAATGGCCTCACCGGATCATGAGAAATTTCACTGCTACTGTGTGTGAAGCAGTCTGTAACCATTAAAAAATAAAATGTATTTGTAAAGGAGGGATACAAGGAGGTTACGACGAAGTAAAAGCACATAATTTATTAATATCATTTATTGTTTCATGGGAGACGCTTGTCAGAGTTACAGGTGTCAGATCGTTTGTCATTTAGTTATACAACTGCTCCTATTTTGCAGTGTTTAGTGCACTATATATTTATGAAGGTGACCTTTACTGAAGAAAATGTCTAATTGTGTTTTTCTCATCCACTCTTATAGTCTCTGACAGGTCGGTCAAGGCACATACTATGTGTAGATGTGAGCGTATATATCAGACATGCTCTTTTTCTGTCCATCTCTAAAAAAAACCCAAAACAAATAAAAAAATATAAATCTTATTTTTCAAAATTAAATATTATAGGATCCTCATTAGAAGGGCGAAATGCATTTGTAGGTGCTGCGCTAATCTCTAATTTCCTGGATCGGATTTGGTGAGTCAAAAAAAAAATCAACAAAAAAGCTACAGTTATTTATTCCTTTGTGCTCAGACCGGAGCTCTCCTCATAGATAATTTATCAATGCTAGTGCTTTGGCATCAGCTAAGAGTTGTGTATGTGTGCAGAGCAGTAAACGAGTGCATTCTCAGATACTATTGGCTTTCACACCGTGAAGTTTCCTGATGGCTATCAGGAAACTTTGCGCTTTAATTGATTTGGATCAATTACAGCTGACTCCTGGTTGTCATCAAGAAGAAAAGATCAATATTCTAGCTCAAGCCAAGAGAGGTCAAAAGCATTGTGCATGTAAACTGTCCTGCATATGTGAAGTATGGCCTTGTAGATGTTAGTTATTTTCTTGTCAAGCCAAAACTTAACAAGCTGTAACTTCTTTTACACACTTTTGGCAGCATTCTTCAGAGATAGAGCAGCTATATCCTTAATACAGGAACAAATCTCTCGTGTTTTCAATCAGTTTGCAATGTTTTTTTTGTTGTTGTTTTTTTTAAAAAAAAAAAAAAAAGCATGTCATTGAAACTGATTACATAAAAGAACCTTTTCATTTTTGTGGTTTTCTAAACATATGCTTTGTTTTACTTGTTACATCCTTATTTCAAGTTTAATAGCAGACTGTACAGAAATAGGCGCTGGCAGATATTCCTTAATTACCTTAATTAACAACACTCATTAGAGTGATGACTTAAGATGTCAAACATCTACCAACATTGATTGAGCTCTAGCAACTAACAGAAAATTAACAGTTGTAAAAATAGAGTCTTGGAAGCTTTAGCCTACGGTTTAAGATGAAGGATTATGCAAAATTATTTCTTTAGTTAGGGTCACATAGAGTCAGCACTATTCAAAGGATCAAATCCATTCACTATAGGCCATTCTGATGGAAAACGAGTGTGCTAAATATGACCTTGAATTGAGTTCCATGCTTTGTAAAGGCAGTGTTTGTGCTCAGTATAAACATCTTAAAGTTTAAAACCCATGAAACAGTGTCTCGAGTTCAATGGGATTAACATATTACTGATCCTCACTGCTGGGATTCTTGTAGGGGGTGTTATATTGTTGCCATTTTATATTTTGCAACATGAATGCATTTAGACAGGAACAACACAATATATTCATTCACCATTTTATATATCATCTATTAAAAACAAAGTAAAAAACAAATGGCAGAGCACGAATTGAGATATTGCAAATAACAATGACTATTGTTTTTTTTGTAGCACTTGGATGTATTTTTACAAACAGTTGGGCCGTCACAGTTCTGCTATCTCAACATTGTAGGACCCTGAAGTTGATTACAGTACAGCCAATGTGACAATTGTGTTGCTTTTAATTGCTAATTTTTTAAAGTCTAAACTATGGATTTTAGTTGTGGTGCACAAAACTTGTATAGTGATGACAGTAATATTAGCTTTTAGTGTTTATTTTACTGACCCACAGTTGATGCAGGTGTGGTTTGGTTTGGTTTCTTTTGGGTGGTCTCCAGATGCAAAATCTTGACAATAAAGGTACACAGTGTTTGTGATCTAAAATTGATAAGCAAGCAAGCAGAAAATGGGCAACAATAAAAAGAATTTGAAATTTGCTGGCGTCCATGCTTTTCATTTGACACTGTGCACCATGTCCTCAGCAGGGACTTTGGAGTTACCAGAAAAAAAATTCCTGAAAATATTCATTGCTGTCATGAGTTTGAAAAGTGTTTCTGCTCAAGTTATTTTTCGTGTCCTTAGCCAGATGTGTGAATTCTGAAGTGGTACAAGAGTCGAATTATTCTGTTTTGCTTCTTTTTCCAGTGCATATTTCAGTGTAATGGTGTAAGGTTGCTACAGTCAGTGCAGTACTTTATCATAACCAATGTGCAAATCGTTGCAGTGTTGGTGTATTTTTCTTTTTTTTAAGGAAAGAAACAAGCTAAGAACAGGCAATGAAAATCAACCTACTCGCTGCCTTAGTTAGAAAAATAGGTACTCCAGTGGGTGCTGGAGAGACTGTGGGACTGAAAGAGCAAATCATTACTGTGTATTTTGGGAATGTCATTGGAAGGGTTAGCTGCTGGAGGACAATCACAGACAGCATGGAAGAAGTTTTCAAAATGAGTTTTCTAATCAGATATTTTTTGGACTATAGGACACAGCCTATAGGCTTTTCCAAATAACAACAATTCTGGTTTCTGTTAAAAATCAAACATAAAAAGATTGTCAAGGACCACTTGCATATTTAGACTGGTTTATTGTGATGCTTGGTATTTTGTTATAATTGGGAAAAAATTGATTTGTGATTTTCCCACTTAGGGAACACATTGACAAACGCTGCACCAGAGTAACTGAGTAATTTAAGCGGTGTAGACTGGATTTCAGATAAAAGAGTATATGTTGAAGTATAGTTACTTTGTACCAGGTAAAGTACCACATATCTGCTATACAGTATTCTGCATTATGTAAGTGTTCTGCTTTTCTTTCTTTTGTCAGCTCTCTTTTTCTGTTTTTTAAGCTCCAAACATCTGCAATGCTATGTCCTAGAAAAGTTGGACTTTTCTATAATAAGAAAGAAAACATCTTTTAAATGGTCCTTTTAGGTGCTGCTAGAGTGCATCAGATCATCAATCCTCTTCAGTCACATCAACCTCTGTCGTCTTTCACTCGATCCGTGAATCTTCTCTGTGGTCTTCTTCTTTTCCTCATGGCTGGCAGCTCCATCTTCAGCATCCTTTGTCCAATATACCCACTATGCCTCCTCTGCACATGTCCAGACCATCTCATACTTGCCTCTCTAACTTTGTCTGCTCAACCTAGGCTGTTCCTCTGATATTCTTATTTCTGATCTTGTCTAACTCCCACTAAAAATCAACATCTTCAACTCTGCTTGACAGCTTGGCCTGCTTTATTTTTTGTCAATGCTACCATTTTCAATCAAATACATAACAGGCTTTACTACTATGTTGTAAATCTTCCCTTTGTCTCTTGCTGCCATCCTTTTGTCACAAATTATGCCGACACCTGTCTCCACTCAATCATGCTTTGACTCTCTTCCTCACTTCTGTCTGTGGTGCATGTATACTGACAACAGGTATTTAAACTGATCTACCCACACTACTTCTACTCCTTGCATGTCTCCCTCTTATTGACACACATATGTCTGTCTTGCTTATACTACTTTCATTCCTCTTCTCTCCATAGCATTACTCCACCTTTCCAGGCTCTCTTCCACCTGCTCCCTACTCTTACTCTCTCACTGCAGATCACAGCATTATCTCTGAACATGAATGTCAACCCATTCATCATCATCCTCTTCCTTTGAATACTTTCCATCCCTCCTTATTCCATCACCAAGTGTTCTTGCCTTCTGTCCTTTTTTCTTACAGTACATCAAATGGCTTCCTGGGAGATTCCCTCAGCACTACACTTGTACTTTTCCAGTCATCCAGTCACTCTTCTCTGCCACTCAGAACCTGTTTCAACCTAAACTGTATGCAACAGTCTTCCTTCTTTAATTTCCACCACTTAATCTTCATCTGTGCCTTCATTATTTCCTCTCCACGATGTCATCCTACAGACTACCACGCAGTGCTTCCTCACTACATTCTCCCTGACACCACCTTGCAAACTCTTATCTTATTTAGATTGCAACTTCTGCATAAGAAATAGTTCACCCGTGTGTTGACTCATGCATCAACCCATGTTCCTCCCTCTTTTTGAAGTATGTGTTCAACACAGCCTTTTCCAACCTTTTTGCAAAATCCACTTTGATCTGCCCTTCCAATTTCTCTCCCTAACACTATACCTACCGAACACCTCCTGATCACCTCTGTTCCCTTCACCCAGATGTCCACTGAAGTCTGCTCCAATCACCACCTTCTCCCCCTGAGAACACTCTCGATCACTTTATCCAACAGAGTTTCTCTGTCTTTTCCAACTGACTTCTGGCTTGTGGTGCATATATGCTGACAACATTCAATATCACATCTTTGATTTCCTGTTTCAAACTCATTATCTTGTCTGACACTCTCTCTTCAGCTCCACAACACTGTTCGCATACAGTTTGAATCCATCTCCAGTGCTCCTGGCTTTGCTTCCCTTCCACCTGGTCTCTTGCACACACTTTTCTTCTCTCTTCCATATCAGCTTTCTCTCTTTGCCTGTCATTGCCCCTATATAATAAGTCCCTACACTTACCTCCACATTCCTGCCTTTGTTTCGCTCTTGCAGCCTTGTAAGACACCTTCCCCCTTTCTTCTTCCTTTGTCTTTGGCCAATAGTAGCACAGTTTCCATTGGCACAGTTTTGGCCAACAGAGGTAGTTGTTAACCTGAGCCAATCCAGTATGGAAATTTCCCTCCTTGGTAGAAGTACAACAAGTATACTGCCTGTTACCCTTCCTCACTCCAGACTGGAATTACAATGCAATTCAAATATCTTCAAGTAAGAATAGTAATAGAAAAAAAAGTGGTCTCCATTTTGTGCTTGCCCGTGAAAACAATTCCTCTTGGGAAAAAAGTAACTTGATATTGAAATGTGAGGTCATACTGCAAGGTCAGTCATTATTTTTTTTTTGCCTCTACTGCTTCACTAAAAGTATATATATTCTACTTAATAAATTAAAAGTTCAAATGAGTCAAGCTGAAGACTGCACAGGCATTATTACAAATCTGAGTGCAGAAGTGTAAGTCAGCGCTGTTGTGCTACTGATAGAAATACATAACAATGCAACATTGCAATTGTTTAAAAGGTCAGACCATTGAACCACCAGATGAAAAATATCTACTATCTCGCTAAGATACTGTTAACCAGAATTCAAATACAGCTACAATCTTCACTGACAGTTTACTGAGCCAGTATGGACACACATTGTTTCTAGAGCAGTCAACATAATGATAAGACGACAAACTCTTAATGTCTAATTTAGAAATCTTAAATTGGTCTTGAACCGTGAGATGAGTTCCCTCATGATGACCAGATAATTGCCATTAAAAGTATTGTCAAAGACTCTGCATCAAATTACACTGCAACACAATGACCTTTTCCAAAAGTGATAAATCATATTTTTTGCCCTGCTGTGCCAAATGCATTTTAAGTGAGTTGAAGAGACATATTGTAAGTTTGCATGATCATTTCAGTTTAGGTAACCGTTACGAATTTAGCAAATGAGTAGCTTCCTCACATTTACAACTGAAATACTTGACTGAAATCTCCATTTAAAGTGATTGCACCAAGGACAAGGGAGAAAATAGCCTGCTATATCAGCTATCCAGTCACTCCAGAGCCTTTCACACAGCCTCTGCAAATTATAGTAGGCTCATTCCATGATTTTTCTGCAACACATAAAAAATAAATATGACAAAGGTTCTGTTTTCAAGGCCGCAGGCAGCAACAGAATTTAAAGTTGCTAAATTTCACAAGTTGAATTCTACCTCCTCATACTGCTGGATGTGAAACAGGGGATGCGATTGTGAGTTTTCAAAGCACAGGAGAAAGAATTTCTATTAATAATTTTATGAGATAAAAATTAAAAGTAGTTTCTATGTCTATGATGTCTACAAGATGATGATAATAATTAAATGGTCTATTAATGTGAGCTTTAGAAAATCTTCATGATGTTTAAAATCAGTTACATTAGGTCTTACACCCCCAAAGATGTGAACAATTATTTCTATAGTGCTTTATAGCCCATTGCAACTCATTGTTTTGAATTTGCTTTTGAACACAGTGGCACTTTTACTGCTAATGAGAAGGGGATATCCCTTAGGACTTGGTGGAGCCCAAAAACAGAGCTAAATTGGGGTGAATACTAGACTTAATATTCCAACTAGAATAGAATATGATAAGCAACACAAATTGAAATGAATCCTAATCTTCCTCTGTATCTGCTGGACTTACAGTCATGTATGAGAGGCTTAGCAAAGCTGCATAGGATCCTTTTGTAAAGCAGTGTTACCTTTCACTGAAAATGTGTTTAAGTAGCAAATGTTACTCTTATCACATTGATTCATTGAACACAGTGTAAATTGCTGTTCTTGAAAGCACTGCCTTACACTCTAATTAGTGCATGTATAGAGGTGACAGGCTCCTGAACTGGTATGCAAGTGATAAAGTACACTAAGTGGTGCATATGGCTGAGACACAATGCTAAACAATATAAAAGAACTTTCTTTTTCTTCAAGCACAGAAAAACATCTCACATTAAGTACTAAAAAGAAGTTTTTGAAGGTCGTGTGCTCAGAATTGTGCTTGATTGTTTTTCAGTTCACCTTAGAAGAGAATTTTGTCAGTTAGATCTTGAACTTTTATAGTCTTTGTGCTCATTTAATGACAGAGACGACTTTATTAATCCTGTTCCCTGTAGTATGATCTGAGAGGTGGGATAACACATGTGGTTGTGCTAAAGTAAGACCTATATAAACCTTTATTTTTTAGCTAGGTCTTAGTTTCTTTCTCTTTGTTCCTCTTTTCCCTGATCCAAGTTTCCAATCAGCCTGAAACACCTGTTGAATTACAGCTAACTTATAAAGCTGTGAAAATGCTTCTTTTTTTAAAAAATTTTGGCACTTGGCATTGGTTAGATATCACCAAGGCATCTAACACGAGGGCAATATTCTATTATTTATCTGTTGCACATTGCTGGTTTTGCTGTTTTGATATACAGCAGCAACATCTGTGCAGCTGGCTCTAACAAAAATTTGGTTCTAATTAAAAGTAATCACCTTTGGCTGACTGGTAAATGGACCACCCAGCAAACTCTGGGGCTAGGCACTTAACTACACGATGGGGCTGCCAATTTGGCCGTCACAGATGAGTTTTCGGGATTGGCACAATGGCAGGGTTATTATAAAGCCTCACTGGCCCATACTCTGAGAGGGCTGGTGCACCAATGTTTAACTGCAGTCCTTTGCATCTGACCTGGTTGGAAACAATGTGAATATCATTTGAAATTTTTCACTTCTTTTTTCTTTTTTGGCAGTGTGAAAATAACAATTTTGGGTGAGTCAAGGATAGACTAGGTTGGGTAATGCGAGCAGGCCCCTGAAAAAAAAAAAAGCTGTCTACCCTTAGCTGCAGCATTTTCTTCTCATTATAAACTGGTTATTACTGCAAATTTGAAGTCCAGCTTTGTTATAATTATTTCCTTGGTTTTATCATTTTCATTTTGTCCAAGGTAGTTGATAATTGGTCATTTATACACAACAGATGCCATTCTTCTTTTGCAAAATGTTTTTGCTGTTTCAAAGTCTTATTAATTTTTGAATTCTCTACACCATAGGTGTCAAACTCTGGCCCGCGGGCCAAATTTGGCCCGCAGCCTAATTACATTTGGCCCGCAAAGCCATACCAAATTACTATTAGAGCTGGCCTACTGGTATTATACAGCTAATATATATTTTGTTTAGCATTAAGCTTTGCTTGTTCCACATTCAGATTTTCAGCAAAACGTGTTTGAGTCCATAAGAAAAGATTCATTCTTATATCTGGAGAAATATATATATATTTCAATAAATATTAACGTTAGCCCGCGACTTTGTTCCAGTTTTGAATTTTGGCCCACTGTGTATTTGAGTTTGACACCCCTGCTCTACACTGTAGGCTAACCTTGTTTTCGTAGTAGGTGATTGTTCTTATTTTGTCATATGATATAACCTCCAGATTTATAGAAAGAATGAACTATGAGTGCATTCGAGCATTCATTCTATCCCAGAACACAAATCCCACTTGGTATTATTATTAAAGTGGCATGTTAACAATCTGTTGCTGTTAATATCATCTGCAACCTTGTGAGACTTCAGTCCTCCCACACAGTGTTACTTTTCAGCCTCAGTTTTGCCCATTCTCTTCTGTTCAATGCTTATAATGTACAATGAAGTTCAGCAATGTCTGAGCAATGACCACAAACATACTGCAAAAGAAACCCTGGAAGTTTTTTTTGAGGGTGAAAAAGTATCAAATTCTGCAGTGGCTGAGTCATTCACAAAATTTCATACATTTTATTTTTTGAAGATGGAACTAAAGACAGAATGACAAGCCAACAACAGCTAAAGACAGCTGCAGTAAAGGAAAAAAAATCCTTGATGTTAACAACTTCCAACAGTCAAGGATTCTTGACAATGTATTAAAACATCTATGATTATATCAGTTGGTCCAATTATATTGGAGCCCCTGAAAATTGGGGGGAAATGGCTGTAATTATCGCAATATTTTTGTTCATCCACTAAAGCTGAGAGTCTGCTCTTCAGCTGTAACTTGTTTTATTTTAAATCTATTGAGGTGGCATATAAAAACCAATATTCTGACAGTTGGGTCCATGTCCAAACATTTGTCGACATAACTGTATTTCCTGTGCACTCATTCATGTGTTCAATGATTCTCAACACCTGGCTAGCAACGTGGTATTAGTCAGTGAAGTTGTCCCCACACAATTACAAAGATATCTTTTATTTTTGTTGTAAAAATAGATTAAACGTTAAACGTGCATTTACTTTATCCATCTATTTTTGTAAGCACTTATCCATTTCAGGGTTTTGGGGGGCTGGACTCCAAAGGCAGAATTACGATGCTGAGGCGTCGACGTGGGCAAAGGGAGTAACTGGTCAATTCACTTCCACAGACAGTATAAAGCATGGATGTCAGAAATATGAAGCCAGGGGGACATGCAGATGGCCATAGCAGTTGTTGCAAAAGTCTCATGGTTGTATGGAAACCCAAAAAGTGAAAAAACACTTGACCTCTGGAAGCACTTTCCTCCTGAGCTTATAAGCTCAGTTCCATCTTTTGAGTCATACTGAATAATATTTTTGAAAGTCTATTTAGTAAATCCTGGTGGTATCATTATAATTATTATAATTGTTCAATTAGCTCACAAGTTGTAAATGAGTTTTTTTGCAAACAACATTGTGACACCTGTGGATACTTTTCATTGTTTTTAACACTTATTTCACTTCAGCTTTTCATATGTTGTAACATCATGTTTCCCTGTGGCTGTTTATAGAATAGAATCATATGCATATGATTCTAAGCCAAGACCAGTTTTCTCTGAGGCAATAGTACTAACCACTGCATCACCTATATTCAGTCCACTAATCTAGTATTTTTGCTCAGCATCAAAGCTAAATATACCACCACATGTTTCATGAAGCCTTTCCCTACTGTGTCAGGCAGCACACTGAGGGAAGAAAATGGAGGCAGGAACAAAGAATGATTTTTTTCTGTCACTAATATTGATCAGACACACTATGAGAGATTAGCTGCGAATATACCCAAATTGTCTATTGAGTGGATAGTTTCCTTTTGCGAATATATAAGTGAGCCTATTTTTTAAGTATTATTTGTAGCCATTTTTTGATAACTTGCTCGCTTGCACATCTACAGGCAAAAATCATTTTTTTCTTATTCTTACTTCACTGGGGTGTCACGCTGCAGAATAATATATGTGCAGAGTTTGTTTTTAAAGCCATTTGCTGAAGGGGGAAAGATTCTGTGTCCAGCTTAAATTGTGCAGTTTACATATGCACTTAGAAGTAGAAGTATTCCAGACTTTTAACATATTAATAGACCATGCATTTTTCCAATTCAGTTTCTACAGAAAACGTAATTTATCCAGACAGTCATTAATTAATTAATCATTCGATCAGGTTAATCTTCCTTTTATTCAATTTCATGTCGAATGTATAGTTTTAAAATGACATGAAAGCATTATTACCTTGCAGAAAACTTGTATTGATGTGGGAAGTCTTGGTGCCTTCATGCCACAAACTTATTCAGTTAAATTAAGAAATGTACTCAAATAACTGAAAAAAATTAGTCATAAAAGTTTTTATTATTTAAAAAACTCTGAATTTGATGTTTCAGTCTTTAATTAAACACTTATTTCTACCGTTGTCATGCAGGGAGTTTGATAGGTATTTTTATACCATAAACTTTGAATACTCAGTTTTTGATATTTGTGAATGTTACTGTCTGTTTGAAAATGGTGACATTTGGAGGTTCTAATTTTGTCGGCAGTATCAATTTCTCTGTAGCACTGAAAAGATTTCTGGGTTCTCAAACAGAGCTTTTTAATACCTGCGTGAAATAAATGAAGCATGCAAACCATTCACTATATTAGATCTGCAAAAATAGATTAACAATATAACAATAAACCTTAAGTTAGAACCAGATTATTCTTTCTGATTCTACTGTATTTCATATTCATGCAGGAGATGAAATGTTAACTCAAATATTTACCCAAGTTATTATTTTTTATATGATGTGTATTATATGACAGCCAGCATATTAATTATTAATGAAAGTTACAATTTTCTGTCCACTGAAAGTAATTTTACGGAGATGCATCATTAAAAAAGAGGCAAAGTGGGAATATCTGCGGCAATAGAGTCAAAAAAAATTCAAGATGAGTCTGAATGCTCGTTATCTCCACCTAGAGCAGAGGCCCTTTTATAGCATCTTACTTCACAACCTACACATAAAGCTCACACGAGGAAGGAACACAAACTTTCAAAATAAAAACGAGAGGAGTGACTCAGAAAGATACAAGCAAAGAAAAAAAAATACAAATTAAAATGGTTCGCAAATTTTTGTGTTGGGCAGAATAATGATGAAGAAAACACATGCATAATTATAAGTAGCTCTGTGCTATTTGTACATGTGTGTTTTGTGTTTATATAAATAGATCAAGAAGCAAAAGAAGGAACATATACATAAATCATGCATTTCCCCACTGTGGGCACTGTGAAGCTCAGATCAAGTGTAAACTCCTGTTTCATCTGGATTTATGTTTGGATATCAAAAGACACCAAAGTTCTGCTGTGACTTTTGATTCTACATGGCATTTTAGGCTGTGATCACACAGTTTTGCTAACCTGTAAATCTCTGAAACAAGATATTTTGCCAGCGGTAACTTAAGCCAAGCATAATGGATTTGTCTGCACTCTTTACAGTAACTTGTGCCACCTACTGTAAACACTGTTTTTCTTAAACAGCCCTCTTCCCTTGCAAAACAAAATGTTCCTTTGGTTTGGTCAGAGTATATTCATATCCTTAGTAAAAAAAAAAAGAAAAAAAAAAAGAATTAGCTGGAGGACTTTTGGAGGCTAATTGTGTGATTATTTTCCACAGCCAAAGTTCAAATACCAATTTGTACATTCTGAACCACTTTAAAGCTTATATAGGTGATGAACATACTGCTTAACATTTAGGAAGCTGTTAAAACTCACTAACAACAGGTAAAAACAATAACTGAACAGCCTTGCTGTAACCATTCCAGAAAGTTTACCTCAGTCTTCTTTGGTGAAATAATATACGGCACATGGTTTTATTCTGTGTTCATGGAAGTAATTATACGGATAATCATCCCTCAAAGACAGACCATGGAAAGAGACATGAAAACAATTCCTCTGGTTTTATGTTACCCTTTGCCCGGTAAAACCCTCTGCTAGGTCACAGGCATGGACTACTAATAGCCACACACAGTGCTGTGTAGTAATTCATCTTGAAGTTATCAGAGATCTGAGATAGCTTCGGGAAAAAAAAGAAAAAAGAAAAACCCAGAATCTATGAATAAACATTTCCAGTCTGGGAGTATTATTGATTAACAGTTCAAAACAATACTCCCTGTTATGAAATAGGCTACACTGTACTCTACTATTATAATCTTTAATGTTGCGTGAGCATATATTAACTGAGACTCAATTTCCAACAATAGCTGTTTTTCAACTAAAGCTGTAAATGGTAACAAGTCACATCCAAAAAACAAAGCAAAGAAGGAATCCTGTTGTTCTGCAGCATGAAGCGCTGGAGCTCATGCAGCTGAGACATTAACAGATCAAATCCAGAACTGAAGCTTCAAAGGATCTTGTGATGTCAAAGATAAACACTGCGGGGTTTTGTTTTTTGAATAGTTCATAACCTTTATTGTAAACAATTTTCTCAAGGAAAAGTGGAGAGGCATCTTTAAAATGCCATATGAAGTAACTTTTTCCACATCACTTTGTATACGGATAACAAAAAGTGACACAAGCTAGTACCTGTGTTCTGCTGCCTGTCACTGAATCCAGTTGTCATTGGGACAAAGACACATTGCAGAAATATTATTTTCTATCTCTACTCCCTGCCTGACTGTGTAAACCCTAAAAGTGCTTCAAAATTTATTGCCTCGCCAGCCAAGACCAAACAGGTCTGTTCTTATTTTTGCAAAAAAGAACCAGCTCGTAATGAGATTAGATTCCCCAGCTTTGGAAGACATCTTGAGTTTCATTTTTATTTATCAATCATGCATGAGGTCGCTCAGATAAGACCAAGGTCAGCAAGGCTCCCTGTCAGAGCAACTCCCATTAATACCACTACACTGATTTGTCTCTCACACTTGTGTCAGCCACGCACCACCTCTCTGCAGTGGCTGCACAGTGTGAAGCTGAGACTGTCAACGTTTAAAACAGGCCGTTATGCGACATACATCATTAGATGCATATAACAGGATCTTTTGATGTTGACCAAATATTAATACTATATTGTGGTTACATGTTGTTTGGTTAAAATGAAAGAAGGGACACAACAAATGTCGACTCTATTTTCAGATTTTTAGTTTAAAGAACATGTTTGTCATGGAGTGCATTATAGTGTAATGCAGTGTGGAGTGTAATATATTGGTAGGCATCATGGTTTTTTAAGATGGAAGAGAAAGAATAAGTGAGGAACTAGACAAGGAAAACCAGATCGTTGTCCAGATTTAGGAACTGTTGGCTTGGCCCAAATTCTCACGTTTGAAATTTCTATTCCACGAGGAACTTTCCTATCCATGTCACACCCGAAGAGCCTGCCCAAATAGATTGTAATGTCTGCGTATGTTTAAAATATGCACTTACTTGTAGATTAATGTCATGAGAGTGGCAGCAAAGATTGCAAATGTAATAAGAACTCTGGATTTAGACTCAACACAATACACTGAGCTCTCCTGCCTGTGGCTTTGAAATATGTCACATGCACAGACACTAAATAACTCAGACTAGTCGTGCAGAACAAGATATGCTTAAGGCAGCACTGTCTGAATTAAGAAGTAGGACAACCCCGACTACATTACAATTGACTATATATGGCATCAATATGATTGATTTGTTTATGTGCTGACCTAGTAGTATTAGGGGAGTACTGGAAATATACACAGAGTGCTTTAAATTGGTGCTAATACATGAAAAACTGTGTGAAAGCACACATCTCTGTTCATATGATGGGAAAATGATTTGCACTGTTATGCAACAATGTTATGCTTATATGCAGCGATGTCTATCTGTGCTGTCATTTTAAACCTGGCCGGTGTTTGTGGGATGACTTTTTGAGATATTTCTGTTATGTATAATGAACTTTTTTTTTTACTGGCACTTTGAGTTCACTCTGTGACAGTGTTGAATAGAGTATCAGAGTTGAATAAAGTTTCAAAGATGAGGGACATCAATTGTGAGCAAGGCCTGTCTCCAACCTTACTGAAGCAATTTCACCACCCACCTGAAAATCCCACTTCTGTTTTCCTGAGGGCTGGAAGGCTTTGCCCGCCATCCATTTCTACACTTCCAAGGCTGTCAGTATCTCTACTATTCCTCTTTCCCTCATGTTCCTTCTCTTCCTCTGTATTTGTCTCTCCCTCCATCTCTCCCCCACCTCTTACCTCTGGTATATGTGCTCTGGATACCGATGGTGATTATCGTAAACCAGGGGAAGCAGAAAATCTTAAGATGGATTTTTGTTTCACATAAGATTAGCTATGGAGGGTCCAACACTAAGGAGTTGCTCCTCAGTGGCTAGCAGCATCACCTCTGTAAAATTACCCACAAATGAATGTAATTATATAGAAAATATTATGCAAATATCAAGTACTTGCTCAAGTAAAATTTTACAATTTGACACATGTGAACCTCTAGCAATCAATTTTCTTAACATCGTCATTCTCCTAAACACGAATTGCCTTTCATGTTGTCATTTCAAGTAACCTCTGGCTTACAACTCCTGACAGAAATATGCAAATTTTGCATTAATTCACATCATTTCATGGATGTCCCCTTTGCTTCTGGACCTTTAACAGGCTGTTTAAATAGAAGTCCTTAAATGTTGGCAAACAATAGATCATCAAGACAAAGGGTGAAAATCCATTTTCTGTCCCTTAATTACATTTTGCCTCAGTGCTCATATATTTATTTCTCCTTCTTTGCTCAGTGCATGTCTGTTTGGTCAGTTTAATAACCAAGGCCTCTCCCTGAACCTGCACGGAAGCAAAGCACTGAATATATTCCCAAAGATCTATTTTGCATGGAAAATAATTAAAAACTAGTGCTATGGGTTTTTCACATTTAATTTGCCTTTTAACTCTCTGAAGAGTTCAGTAATGCACTTACCAAAAAGAGCACTTAATGCCATGATTTTCACAGACAAGTATGTGTGTAGTATTTTGTCATCTCCGTTGATCAGAGGAGAGTTAAAAGGTTTGTGGCGCTCGCTATGAACATCTTGATGAAAATGAACTCGATATGTGAGTAATTTTCTGTATCAAGGGACCCAGTGACAGTTTTTCATTCAGTCTCTTTCCTTTGGCCTACCAGTCTGCTTCTATGTCCATTTTCCATCTGCCTAATGTAGCCTTTCAATTTGTGAATGCCAAAATAGTCTGCTGACAACTGATCAGGTTGAGAGCTTGCTTGTATCCAAAGTAATGCATCGCCAGGATGCTTCACCAGAGGCCAGCTGCCAACACCAGCTTTTTTGGTGATTTACCCTCAATTCTTAGCCTCTGCAAATAATATTAGTTATTGTTGTGCGTCATGATTAATGGTGGTGCCTCAAATGTCCTGCTGCTTTCAGCGATTCATTTAACTATCATTCTGTGATTTTTTTTTTTTTTTTTCCTCTGTTAGATTTGTCTGATGCTGACTTGGTCTAACCACAACCATCAGACTTCCCAGTGTTTTAATTAGACTATTGCTTGGGAAGAGTCTGGCTGGTTATCTAACGAGGTGATGAATTGGATTATATCTCAATGTGAGGTTGAAAGGGAGAAAGATTGTAATGATAAAAAGTCAGTAGAGTTCAGTTAAATCATTAAAACGTCCCCTAGACAGTGTAGGTTTAATGACACACACACATTAGTTTCTACAGTATATCACATATTACCTTATTCATTTTTTTCATATAGTCTTTTTTGGGCTAAGGTCTGACATTTGCTGATAAATCAGTGTGCCACTCTTTATTTGTATAACATATACTGAAACAAGTAGAAAATGTTATGACACAGCAATATGTTGTGTTTCCTCTGTTGCTATTAATTAAGCTGAGATGTTGGTTATTAGCAGTGACACTTTATTGCAAATGATTTTATCAAATTATCAAAACACATTTAATTTATTTCTATTCTGGGTTATAGAGGTTTTTTTATCATTATTATTATTATTTCTTTTTTTTTATTAGAATATCTTTCATAAAACTTCCTCTAATGTTTGGTGATTTAAAGAGCTAACAGAGGCTTTACTCCACTGATATTTCCCTCTAGTCAAAGATTATTTGTGTTCCACAGAGGTAGATTTAAACCATCTTAAATCAGACCATTTATTATTACAGCTGTTGGGTAGGTGCAGGTTGGAAAGGTCTGTCTCCACTGCAATGTTTTCTCAGCTGCTCGCTCTGCATTACACACGTCTCCCCAGGCAGTGGACAAGCAGGACCTACTCCCCCATGTCAGGATGAGCCCCTGGCTTCCACCCGCGGGAACAACCTGAATGCAGGCAGCTTATTAAGCTGCTTTAAAGGATGTTGTATTTTCTGTCTGAGGCTAAATTCTTCTGCACTCTCCTCGCGAGTTTGCTAACCTCACTACTGACACAATTTGTTGGGTAGAGTCACCCTCCTCATGAGAGTTTGACCTTAACATACCTTTTCCCCCGTCTTCTATCTGTTGGAGAAAATGTATTTACGGGATTGTTCTTCAGAGAAGCGAGAACAAGAACGAGCTTGTGTAATGGAGATAGTTTTGCTTTACTGTTTGTGGTTCTTCTGTATTCTTTAAATTATAGGTTAAAGAATGCGGCAATACCCTGTTTTCAGTGGCAACTCCTCATGTTTCTCCATTTTTTCCTAGTGCCAGAACTCCATTTAGATTAGCTGCCCAGTGGAAGAGATACTTTGTATCATTGTGTAAGGTAATATCATCCATGGCATGGTAATATTATGCGTTTATAGAGTATCTTGAATTTTGCAGTCATTCAGCAGGTTTTCACAATTCACTTATCTGCTTTTAAAAATGGGCACAGGCTCTTATCACATGAAGACTATTTTACCAGTGTAATTGGTTACAGCTTGAACAATTTTTGAAAGTAAAATTTGGAGCTCATATTATGAGGAAGTAATTTACACCTTAAGGAAATATCCTTTCAAAACGATACTGTAATGCTTTCATCAATATCACACAGCTTTAATATTTGCAGAAGCTGACAGAAAAGGCTTAAAAACACAGCAGTGAATGCTCCTGACAGAAGGACACCTTGAGAATGGCTGTAATCACTCCACTAAAGGGGAATAGGCTGTGTCTCTAAGAAGAAGACATGACCATCTGAAACCTTGTAGACTGTTGGCAGAGAGTGATCACTGAAGTCTTCAACCAAGGTCAGACCCCAGTGTTTAGTGGTAAGGATTCTGTGCTTCATTTTTGTGTTTAAGGTGGGATATTTCCTTGTGCAATTTAAATGTTACAATGTGTTGACACAAAAAGCAGGAAAAACAGTTTTTAGCAAACTATGACCCTGCATCAGAGAAAATACTCTACAATCTGCTGCTTTGTAAAGTTGTCCCAAGAACTGAGGTGGTTTTTATAGCACAATAAACAGGCTGAAAAAAAAAGTTCCAGAATATATTAGCAGAGAATGACAGCTGACAGATGATTTCTCACCTGAAATCACCAATACACAGTTTAAGTGTCAACGGCATACTGATAAGCCTGCAATTTTCCACACTCATTCTCCTGCAATGATAAAAAATTAGTCTGCATTTCTATTTGCAACATATCTCAGAACTGACATATCTTAAAAAACTCAAATGCATTCTGTGGCTCGCTTTGACTTTGTTCATAGATGGCTGAGAAAATGGTTCATAGAGTTTTCCAGGGGAAAGAAATTGTAAACTCAGTGAAACGATTTACAAAAGATTGCTACGCGAGACGTGCATTGTGTTAATGCTTTGAAGAGCCAGTCAATCCTTTAAAATGGGTCTACACGAATGGCAGGAAGTGTAACTTTTAATGCCAAGCTGGATTGGGATAAAGGACTTCAACACTGCAAATTAAAACACGAAAGCAAAATCCTGACAGTCTATTAAAAACAACATCCTGTCCTGATACTGTCTTCAGTTTCACTTGATATCTGTAAAACACTAGGTCAAAATGTCAAATCTAATCATTTTCAGGTCCAAACACATGTATTTTTCTTCGTACACACTGAACCTGAGACAGATTGCCTCATTTCAGATTCATAAAATTCTGGTTGACATGTGGTGGGACCTTTGAGCCTTAGAAATTGCATGCTATTAAATGATGGAACAGTGTCTTCTTTACACATACATACAATCACATGCCCTTGTAAACCAGATTATTAACGTTTGTGTCACAGTGGCTGCTGACACCTAAGCTCATATTGTCCCTTCAACCGATTTCTGTGCTGGCCGTACACCATGACCCATGTCATTTACTCAGACTTTTATAGTATGTTTTTCAATACAGGCAGCCTCATCTGGAGCCAAAGGATCAATTCAGACATTAATGTTATGAGCATGACATAAACTATGATATGCAACGTTGTAGAAAAGGCAAACAATAAACGGCATGTTTCAAATTCACTATTACAGTTTATATATATTGTAAGATAACATGCTGATTCAGTTTGCAATGAAGTCCTGATTTTAGTTCATCTGTGCCCGTCATTACAAGCAACTCGTCATAATGAGAGCAGAGGTCAAACACATTTAATTTTTTATTATAGCAGACACAGTGGAGGTACTGAAGAGGGGGATGTAATTTCAGTGCAGTTCAGAGAGCAACCCAACCTCTGATCCAGTGCTTAAGTTTATTACTATGGCAGTCACACGACCCAGTACTATAAGAGATCATTATCCTGTGTTATTCTAGTAGTGCTGAAAATGATTTTTGTTTTGTTACAGAACCCTGATTCAATGAGTTGGGAGTTGCTTCATTATGTTATTATTCTGCCTTTGCATTCGTTTTTACACAGACAGTGAACAAAAGGTCCCAGTGGCTTTAGAATAGCACATCGGAAAGAGATCTGACTGGGAAAATGAATGTTTTGTAAAGTAATTACTATACGTGCGGACTAATTTATTCTTCATATATTTCCAAGAGACTGGGTGAATACTGTTTGCCCTTGCCCATTTTTATTCCAGTAGCATTAGCGACAAGTACAGTAAGAACGGCTGAGAGCAGTAGTCCTAATAAATGCCGGTTATGACACTAGTAGTAATATTTAATGTTTTATTAAGTGCTGAACCACACAAAAAGAATGCTGTGACCATTTTCCAGCATGAACAGTATAACTTGGCGTTCTTTAGGGATAGCAATGTGACTGCGTTACTCAAACCGAAGAGCTTTTCAATAATCTCTTGACTCTGAGACACCTCATCCCCTTGTGGAAGATGCACGTACTATACAATGCCACGGTGTAGTACTAGCTGTGTCGACTCGAGATTGATCAGATGTGTGGATCCATTGCTGGGACAGTCTGTGTAATAAGGTGGTGTCCATGGTATGTCATGTAAGCTTCCAGTCATTATCTTCCAGCCAGTACAGAAGCACCTCACTGTAACCCAAGTGGCTCTTTTGACCTGAGGCACTCAGCTTGCCAGTGCCCAGCTCCCTCTTTGAAATTAGTCACTCTCTGACAGGTGAGGATGGATGCCTGTGATCCTGGCCAGATTCATATGCTTTTTCACCCCCATCTATCATCACCCACAGCTCCTTTTGACTCAAACTCCCTACTGCACCATTTTATTTCTGTTACAGGCTTTTTCTTCTCTCTCTGGACACAATTTGATCATCACTGATTTTTACACATGAGGTAATAAACCACCCAAATGTCCATGTGCATTGATATTTTCCATCTTTATCATTTACTTTAGATTTCTTCTGTTTGCTTATTTACCTTCTGTCCAAGCCAAGCCACATATAACTTGTGTGGTAAGAGTTAGAAAAGATCAAAGTAAACTTTGCAGTCCTCCACAATAGTATAACACCATAGCTGTATTTCACCCAGCACCTTCACCAATTTCTAACTGTGTGGGAGACAGATTGTCTGTCTGAGTGAACTGCCACACTTTATAAGCCAAGTAGGTTCTGAACTCCCTACTATGATATGAAAAGTGTGTTTTGCTTTGTGGTCTACACTATAAGCACATTTATGGTGTGTGTGTGTGTGGGTGTACTTGAGCGCACACAACTGTGAATGTGAGTAGGAGTAAAATAAATCAAAAGCAATCTGACTAATCAGTCACTTTTTACTTTTATTAATGAGATGTGTTTTTAAGTAGCTGAGATGGATCTGCAATATTTTGGCTCAGCACTCAGCACAATGTTCATGGTGCATTTTCGCTCCCACCTATGGCAACATTGCTCTTTTGAGATTTACTGTGTGTGGGCAGATTGTAAAGAATTGAGTGTTTCACACCCTCTGAAAGGAGTGTTTTTCTCTCAAAATATTTGTAATTAATCATGTCATATAATAATAAGAGAACAACTTACAAATAAGACAACAGCTTCTGCAATGTCAACATATGTACACTTTATTCTTTATACTATATCGAATCCTCCTATTTTATGCAGTTCACTTATAATAATTACGACACAAAGAAACATCACAGTAGTCAGCTGAATTTGACAGCAGTTACAATGGATTTCACCAGACTTTTCCGCCATTTGTTCATTTGATCAGTATGTTTAACCCTCATAATTTCACCAAATGCGTCTAACATCCTTCTTTCAGTTCTTCGAGGCAACTGTTGACTGCGGGGAAAGATGCATGTGTTGCCTGGTACATGTTCACTGGACAACTGTTCATCTGGTGAATTTTTCAGTCTCAGAGGATACACTGTGGGTAGCACTTTAGGGTGTAAGGCGCAAATATAAAACATATGAGGCACTGAAGTCATGCTTTGGGATATGACTGCAAAACCTCAGCTCAAATTACATGCTAATGAAGTGTGCCACCATTAAACAGAACAGATTGCTTCCTATTTCACCAAAGGGTGTATAGAAAAAGCATTTTGTTTAATTCACTTGCAGGGGAAATGACTCAAAATGCTGCTTTATAGCACAAAGAAATCCACCGGAGCTGCCTTATTTTTAATCACCTGGTCTAATAAGGCAGCCGTGGTAAAAAGAGAGTGAAGAAAACTAACTCTTTGACTTACAGAAGATACAGATTTGAGATCATCCTCTTCCTTCTGCCCTGTTTAGCGCTAGGTTCCCTGTATCTTCGACCAATATTAACTTGATCAAAAGACAGTGGCTGGCCTCGGAGCAAACTAATACGCTCATTAACATTGGCAAGGGTGCCTGGAAGCAGTTCATGTGCATTAATGAAGTAAAGAACTGAGCCAAACAATCGCACCCAGCTAGCTTTGGAATGCACAGCCAGCCACACGCGGGGCTCCCTAATGACCTGAGGATCTGAACTTGGGCAGAATTCAATAGGCTGTTGTAAAATGGCTTTGTTCAACAGCTCTGTACTGTTATCATGTATAGCTTATGGTGCTTTTGTAAATCCTGTGAATAATGTTCAACTGCCCCAAGTCGGATTTTATTTTAAAATGCGAACAAATGAAAATAGAGCAGCCTCCCCTAACTACATGTTGTTCCACTTGCAATGCTAGAAAACACTGAAAGAAAAAGGAAAAAGAAAACAATTTTCTCTGCATATTTAGATATGCTACCCCAGGGATATGTTTAATTTCCATGGATGAATTGCCCCTCACAATTTTACTTCCTAAAACTGACTCACTGAAGCAAATGAGTTTTCACTCTCTTTCTTGGGGACAAGAGGTCATTTCATTACATTTTCTATCAACACCAAGTATATGCTGTGTTTTATATTCCGTAGCCAAGATTATATGAATTGATTGACCACTGACATTTTGCTGTTGTTCTCTGTGATGCAAATTTTAACGGCAGGAGTTGGCAAAGGGCATTATTTTCAAAGTATTCACATCTGCCTCCTCCAGTAGGGGTGTAGCTACAGGGCCATAGCTTGCCACATGACAATTTCAAAGATGACATTTTATCAAGACCATCTTCAGTTGTGAGTACGGGTGAGTGCAGACAGCATTCAGGTCAATTGTTTCCTGTGTCCATATGGGCTGCAAGGTGTGCACACTGCCATGCAATTGTAGTCTCCCTCTCCTTTTATTCCATTACTTCCCTGGTTCTTTCATGCATACACACACAGAGAGAAAAAATATGGTATGAACAAGGCAGATTGTGGCAAAGAAGCAATGTGAACATACTCCCACAGCATATCATATAGGACATAATATGCTTTTATTGATCTAATTGGAGAAAAACGCCTTTCTCTACTATTACAAATGACCTATTTTGAGCTGGAGATTTCTTTAACACTGAAAGCAGTCCTACAGAATGGTGAGTAGAACTATATCAAGGAAATTAAACTTGATGGGTAAATTAAAATGAAGAAAAAATATCCATCAACTAACAAAAAATACACAATTGAACTGCATGCTTCTGTCATCTATTGCTGCTAACCAGCCTGCAGGGCCTTGTTAGTCAGCAGCTTCACCTAAGTGCAAGCAGGATGCAACCCAATTTGGCAGACACAGTGCACTAAATTAGATGGCTTCCTTTTTAAACTAATGTTGCTGCAACCAACAAGTTGCATTTGAACTCTACAATAGAAGAGGGTGAACCAAAGGATGAGTTTGGTTTTAAGAGGTTGACCTTTTTGGAAGAGGTTGTCATGCATTTGAAAAAGGCAGTGTTGGTCCAAAATCAAAATCAGAAAGCAGAATGGTGCTTCCCTAAGCATCATGACCTTTGGTAGCCGCTCCATCAGCTGCTCGTCACCTCAGACTCATCTATCAGGCACAGCGCTCTCTCAGAAAACTCACAGGTGCTGCCCTGGATGGGGTCACATGACATGTCGGGTCATCTCACATAATCTTGGCTGGAGGCGATGAGCGAGTGGGCAGAAACACAGTCCTCACCGGTCTATGGTAAATAGAAGAGTTCTTACAGCGGTGTTAATTGGCACAGAGGCAAAATCATGATACCAGCTGCTCTATAAAGGAAAATGGCACTTTCTGTCAATCTCTCATTAGTTTTCACAGGAACATTTGACTCATTAGAGTATTTGACCTTGATGCAGCAAATCTGAAGTATAAAGTCATACATACTTTCAGCCAGTCTCAAAGTTTTCATATAAATATCAGTCTTGCTCTATACCTTGCTTTGACACTTGCATATAAAGCTAAAACTGAACCACAGAAGAATACAACGTATTGTCACTGTGGATTTTCTAGTGCACCCCACAGTCTATAATGGTTGTCACAGAAAGGATTTCGCATTAATTTGCATTGGATCTAATAATAAAATAATCTCCTCAACTCCGTACAGAATGAAGCTTAATGACAGAACACTTATCTAATTCCTTAATGTATGCCATTGAATTGCAGACTGCATTATGGTGGTTTGAAGTGGTGGCAATGTCGTTCAATGAACATTCAGCATCTGTATTCAGAATACAAGGGAACAAGCAACAGGCAGCAAGGTAAGACAACCTCCCTGGAGAATTAAAGAATAAACTATTTATGGGGATTTCTAGCAAAGATTCATTTTGGATTTTTGTCATGTTATAAATGTAGCATTTACAGGTCAATATTATTATTTTGCAAAAATCAAAAATCTTCAAAGTTAAAAAAAAAACCCAAACAGTCATTTTAAAATCCCAGTGAGTTTTCTGAAAATATAACTGTTTTTAAATGACTCAAAATGCAATTTGTTAATATCAAACTTTCGTCACATTGTCACATTTTTGATTGGTAATACCTTTGCTGAATCGTTGCATTCAAAACATTTAATGTTACTGTGTATGTCTAAATGGTGACATGTTATTCACAGTTAAAAACGTTACAAGCAAGTCTTATTATTGCATTATCTTAAAGTCACACACAGTGAATTCTTAGAAGTCTTACACGATCTGCTAACATCTCAAATAATAATGAGCCCCTTAACAAAGGACAGAGGTTCTTAATGGATAGTTTTGGTTGGAATTCAAGAATTTGCTGACAGTTGTGACAATTAGCAATGACCCCTCACAGTTTGGAAGAAGAAAGTTATAAAAGGGAGCAGGTTGCAGTGATAAAATTATACTCACAATCTGCTACACACTCACACATGCCAAATTGTGTGGTTTTGGTTTTTTTTGGGGGGGGGGGATACTGCATATTTATAGTAGCACAGGCAGAAAAAGTCACTGACTGCAGTTACTAGGACCATTTGTAAAACAGATTAACTAGCAAACACAAGTGCAAAAACAGTAAATGTAATTTTTTTTTAAAACAACTCAAATATAGCTAAAAGCTTCCTTGTAACGCTATGATATTAGTATTGACATTTAATTTTCGTTAGTACAAGCTGAATAACACAAACTTTGCAAAAGGTATTTCAAAGAATTAAAGCAAAGGCAGAAGACACATTGAGGCTCATATGAATTTCATGGGATATTTTCTAGCTGAATGCTTTATGAGAATAACTGAGCCTGCCAGATATAGACTGGCTCTAAGAAGCTATGTTCAGGCTGTTCTAGTCAAGAATATAATAACGTACCTGTGTGTGTAAAGCTCAAATACAAAATTGGCATGTTAAAAATTCAAAAACAAAAGGAAGAAGTGACACAGTGCAATCCGTAAAAAGCTTAGTTGAATAAATGTTAACCACTTTAAACTAAAGAAATGAAAACCAATACATTAAAAGCACAGTGAAATGTTCTCATAAAGGAGTTAAACACAGTAAAAGCAATAACATGGAAAAAAAAAATCAAGTTCATTTAAACATTAAAAAGCAATAAACTACTTATAGAGTTTGTAGATAAAATAGCAGTGTTTGAATCTATTGATTCCAGCTAGTGGAAGTCAAAGCCAGCTATTTAATGATAGAAAGTGAAACTTTTGATAAAAGAGATGGGGATAATCGGATTGCATGCATTTAGCTTAGTTATATAGCTGTTTTTGGTGAGATGCTATATGTAGATTTCTGCCTTAGAACTCAAAAATGACAATGATCAAGGGTTTTCTTTTTTTCTTTTTCTTTTTTTCACAATTGAGGGATTAATAATCCTTTAAGTGTAAAGTGCAAAGCTTGGTTTGTTGAGTTTAGTGTTTTGTGATGTTTACTGATGCGGTGTTGAATACCCCGTGATTATTGAAAACATGCTTTTGGATTTAGAAGCAAAAAGCAGTCAGTGAAATCGTCTACAAGGTCTTGGAGGACCTCAGTAATGTTTGAAACATGTTGGTTATACTGACATAGTTTTTCCAAATGTTTTGATCACAAACCGGAAATTTGCAACTGATCTGTGGCCTTGGTGGATTATAAAATATAATCTGGAGAGTTCAACTATAAACAGAGGCATGATCTTTTATGATGAATGCTGAATATTTAGAGCAAAGTTATTTCAAACTAAAGCATTTCAGTATAATTACGTTATTTTGTCGCATGTACTTAAAAAGAATTTTATAATAGAAAATACTCACACTTATCTTCAAGTATAAGCAAAGAATCATGCAGTGCATTGCAAAGTGCTTACATGCAAATGTATGCTACTTAGTTGCATTACAGAAATATGAAAACAAGGGCAAATTATCATTGGTGGGTGATCAAAATTGAAATAAAAATGTCATAACATTAAACAATTATGATAACAGGTATTATTATGTTATGATTAGAAAAAAAAAACAGGGTTGCTATTCAATTATCTAGTGCGACTCATGTCTTATATCAGCACTGTATTTTTAGAATGCATCTGTTCTTATAATGCATACCGTGTCTGCGATCTGAGGCATCATAACCCATATGTTGGGCTGTGACTCAAATCAACCCCTGTAAAAGTAATGATGGGCTGTTCGTGACACGCATGAACACTCTGTTTTGCGCCACACTCATTTACAAGTGAGCAGCTCAGCTCGCCTCTGTGCCAGTCATAACTCAGCCATTTTGTAAGGGACAGTGCGGTGGATGAGGTCACACCGCAGCCGCTGCTCGCTGGCTGATAATAGCTGACAGCTCTGAGTGGACTCCAGAGTGGGATCCACGCAAAACATGCTGATTACAATCGTATTCAGACCATACACCGTGATCTGATCAAGAGCCTCTTCTCTGCATCTGAAAGAGGCGGCACTCTGCTTTGAGATTGTCTCCTTCAATTGTTTTGATCAATTGCAGATGACTCAACAAGGCTCCAGTTTTCTTCAACAATTGAAGGAAATTGGATAACCGAAAAAAATAAAAAAATATTGCTCCGCTACTTATGGTTTATGACGACATTTGTCTGTGTTCACCCTTGTATGAGATGTGTGTAATATATTGCAACGTAAGCCTACTTTATAATTCATCAGCTGCGCAGCATCCAACATATGTGCACGCATTAGGGCATCAGCTGCCAACACTTTCCAAATAGCTTGTCTCTGAAGGTGTCTGTGGTGACATGTTGCAACTATTTTATGCTTAGGATCACATATTAATAACTGTAGAGGCGAGCTAGCTTAGGCAATGACTTAATGCACTGCTGAATTGGTAAATTGACCCTAGACCCTGACACCACACTTCAGCTCATACTGAGACAGCAGTCAGGGCACTGAGCTTCAGCTTGATTTTGACAGACATGCAGTCGTTATCGCTGTTGGTCACCACTAATCATATGCCTCCATGGAATAGAGGGTCAGGACACCAGGATGACACAGTTTCAAGGTCAAAACTTGCCTTTCTTGCATTTCTGTTTCACATGAATAAGCCAGCTAGTGTGCTGATCGCATCAAACATACTGTGACAATAGGAGACATAAGGTGAAATATTCTGCAGCTTTAAACATAAATAAATGCGATAAAAGTGCTTCAGTTAGAATAGTGTGTCCAACGGCAATGACTCCTTGACACTTAAGGGTTTTGGGGTATGTCACAACCCACGTAACTGTGTGAGGCAGCTGAGAACTTCCCACTAAAATAACAATTTGCCGCCTCATATCATTCAGCTGCTACTTCTTAATTTAGTATTACCTCTAATTACAGAGCTCCGTCACATTCAACTTGACATGGATACCCTGTGGGAAAACATAACTGACAGCTGAAAATATGTAGGAAGGTTCAGTCGTGTAATGCTTTTCGTGGACACATCTTAAATATGTTTAATGTTGGGCGTTCTAAAATTCTCACGTTAACGGCACTGAAATTACAGAAAACAACTCAGACCCATGTATACTGCATAATGCAAATCATGACTAAATATATTTGTGTATGAAGGGCAAAGCTAAAGCACATAAATGTGCTCTCAATTATTAAAGATTGAAGTAGGAAAAATTGATAATTTGGTTTGTGTCTTCAATCAAAAAGCTGTCAAATGCTTCCTGAGGGTGAAAGCAAACAATCAGTAACAGCTAAAGTCACAACTGTTGTCTTGATTTTTCGTTAGTTTCTTATTTTTTCTTTCACCTCTATGACCATTACTGACTCTAGACCCTCTGAGGAACAGTCAGATTTAAAATGATTGCCAGCTTTTCCCTGTTGCCATGTCCTCAAGACTTTCGCACAACCATTTCACATTATTGGCATTCACTGCAGTGATCTTCTCATCTGCATGGTGGCAGCCCTACTGCCAGCACAAGGACAAGAAATTGGACCTCAGTAGGGAGCTAAATGTGCCTTCAATCTCAACAATCCTTTTAATCTTTCATCAATCATGTGGAAGCAGTTCAGAGCCCTGATCCTATTACAGTTTGAGGGAAATAGCTTCGAACTGACAAGCATGAGAACTGCAGTGAAAGTTTGCCGCACGAGAAAGTTGTGATTGAAGCTGGGTTTGGCTCGGTAATTTGACGACAAAATCCTCAAACTGGTTTGCTAAAATTGAAAGCAAACAAACTGGGAGTGGTAATTCGCTTGATGTCAACACAGTGATCTTGAAAGACCACCAAAAAGGGAAAAGGTTCTAAAAATTGTTTTCTTTAGTCGCTCTGAAAGTGGCAATCACAATGCAATAAGGACTATTGAAATGCAAGCCTGAAACATGGTTTGAATTTAGAAAGTCTGCGGGCCACGTTGCTCTTAAGTGGCCAATTTACGAATAAAACTAAAGAATAACGACAGGTTCATCACACTCTAAAGTTGCTCTGATGGTAATTTAGAAAACATTTTAGGTCCAAATGTGCACCCAAATCAAGACCAGTGAACTGGAAAAGTGATTTAGAGTAAATAACTGTGTTCTTACACAGAGATGGTGTTGCTATATCGCAGTAAATTCCAACTCACATACTTGTTGCCCCAGGTTTGTATAGCAGAACGTAACTCAGAAACGTAACATATATATATATAACCTTACCAATTCAATCAGTGCTATAAAATCCAAATCTAATTAGTATTTAGTGGTTGCAACAACAAAACATTTTGTATATCTTCCTAATAAGCTTAAATAGTAAGCAGTCACACACTGATGCTACTTTTAGTACATCACAACTTGAAAAGTGAAGGAAGCCGAGATTTTTGATTGTGACACAAAAAGAAACGTAGGAACAGATTTTACCATCCTCTCTTTTTCATAATATATGAAAACTCTTTTTACTGAATTTTAAAAATTGAATGTTGGATTATCTGTGCAGCTGTTGTGTTTTAGTGCCATCATTACATGTGTGCAAGTGACATCTTTATACTACTAATATTGTACAGTAGCTTTCTTTCCTATAAACTCTAAAGTTGTCTGTGAAGGGTTCAGGAATCCGAGCTGGGAGTTTGTGCCATTACGTTTTTGTATTTGATTGCTTATTTTCCAGCCCGACAAGAGGGCATATCACCCTGTAATATGAAAAACAAAGTAATCCCACAATTTTTCTACCTATTTTCTAAATTATAATAATTATTTTATAATAATGAGCTTTATGCTTTGAACCAAAGTATGTCAGATTGTTCAGTTTTGTTTTCCCTGACTTTTACCAAAATAAAAAGGTTCATTGAACAACTGATGATCAAAAAATAATTTTTAAAGGGAGTTTTGACTGGTACTGGGTGGCATTGGGGGCATCGCTTCAAAGTCAGAGGTTATTGTCTAGTGTTTTTTGTAGTATGTTTGTGTGACACTGATGCCCTGTGAGTCTGAATGTAAAAGAGACACGTTTATGGGTAATTTGGGGTTTAAATTCAGCAAGCTGAAAATGCCGTAAGTCTGTTAATTGCTAACTTTTTCTACGGTTGCACTAAAGCTTCTGAATATTAAAATCAGAACTAATTTATACCTGGTGGTTGACACTGAGGATTTAGAAAGATGGCTAAAGCATTCAAGTTCAGAGAAGTTTAGGTTATGACTATATGCTGCCTCATATTCTCCTCAAAAGAGAATAAAACCAAATTAGCTCAACAGAGGGCCACTGTTTTAGTGCAAAGTATTTACTAATTAGTCACTTGCTGTGAGTGTAAATAAAATGAAATGATTTAATCTAAACAGCCCTCCACCACATTGACTGTGATGGAAGCCTTGTCTTTACAAACCACTGTTTTCATTTAGCTTTGTTGGGTTTTTTTTTTTTATATAGAAAAAGGGCTTTGGTCCAATTAAAAGGATTTCTTGAATATTTTGTGATTTATGTGTTCTTCTGTGACTGATAAGATGCTTTATAACAGCATTACAACATGCAAGAATAGTGGAGAACCACACATACCACATGGCTGTGTTTTCTAATGATTCCCTTTGTTCATTAGAAGAAAAGTAGGAAAGTAAGAGGACAGCATAGCCCAACATTCCCTAATTAGGAGTTTTATGGGGCATATAATTTGAGTCACAGCACTGAGCCTTAATTCAAAAACTAACATATTTTTCTCTTTGATATTACAAGAATGCACTGCTGGAGACTGAACATTCACAAGCTTATATGACAACCAAGTGATTAGCAAAGGGACTGAAATCAGTTGTTGTGCAATTGATTAATAACAGCGCCAAATGCTATATGGTTTTAAACAGTCCAGAATTTCTGTTGTTAAAAGAGATCAACTGAGTTATTGATCTCATATTTCACAAGCCCACTATCTAATGGCAGCAATGAGATATGGATTTTCCATAAGATATTTATTTATTTATTTACCGCATTCTGTCTCCAACCACATGCGCAGCATGTTCTAATTATAACACCGATTATGAGAGTCGACAGCCATTAACATTCACGTTACATGACTGTCACTCCTCTGAACAGGTATTGCTATCTCCATCTGTAGTTAAGATAAGATAAGCTGCATAGCTGTGATAATAAATTCTTCAGAGCAAAGGAATATATTCTCTGTTTTGTATAAATGTGAATTTTATTTCACAAGAACCAGTCTAGTATGTTAGATATGTACATTTAATTTATCTTAGTCTAAAGAAAATTGCATTTTCACATGATCAGTTGTATTCTGTATCCTATATTTTTTATTTGTGTTATTTTTATTTATGCATGTAAGCATTTATTTATTTGCTGCTGGTGTAACCCAGTTTTGCCAAAGATCATTAGTCATGTGTTTGATGCATATATTAGTCATATCACAGTGAATGCTCACATTCCACGTGAAAGTTTAAAGTATTGCAGTCAGCACATGTGCAAGTAATTCTACTGAGCTAAAAGATCTGGCTTCACACACACCGCTCCAATCACTTGAGACAATTTTTCATCTTCTTAGAGCTGTGGTTTTCAAGAACAGCTAATCAGAAGCAAGTGTGCATAAAGGGGGAGGGGCTAAAGCAGCTATTTTCAGGCAAAGTTGTTAACAAACAGTTGTTTAAAAATCAAGCAGTTGAAAGCAATATAGTCACATGTCTGGCAATGTGGCACATGTAAGTGTGGTACTGGGTATCTTTTAGCTCAGATTTTGGTCTCCACCAACTCCTGGTAGAGATACTTCCTCTTTATTTACTCTACCAAATCTCTGTTAAGATCATCACTTCACTGATCTGCCTGCCTGTTGTTACAAGCGTGTCTTGTCCATTTGATTTTTAAAAAGTTTGTTTCCCATGAATTTTATGTTACAAAAGCAATGAGCATTAACCAAAACAAACATAGTATATCATGAAGGTCAAATCATGGAGCTCGAACAACATGGATTGGGTGTCTGATGTATACAGTGTGCCATCAATTTTGCGTGACGGTTGAGTAAAGGTTACCACTGTGAGCCGTCAATTTCTTTTTATAAACATGGAGCGGCATGAAAATCAATGTAATGACCACTGAATTACAGCCTATCGCATGCAAACATGAGCCTGAATGCAGCATCTCAAACTGAAACTGGCCCTTTTCCTCCTGTTGCCTGGGTCAACGGCAAATCTCACATTCCCACAATGACACAAACCACAATACCAGGCTGGTCTTCAGTTTTACATTTGAAAGCATATTTAACTTTTCACTCATCCATTCACAGCCCATGAGCAGTAAGACTCTGAGCCTGGCCAAGATTAGCTTTTGGCAGACAATGCAGTGAATTAAAGGCCACACATGGCCCCTCTCTTGTTCTCTGGGTGACCAAACACACTTCCAGGGCCAGGAACTCTTGACCAGTCTTTTTAACCAAGGAGGAGAAACTAGGAATTTGAGATAAGTATGGGGCAGCGGATTTAGGATCAGAACCTGGCCAGACAAAAGTTTTGTCAGATGAAACAAGACAGATGGTCTCCTCGTTAACCTACCAAACCCTAGTCTCAGCTGTTTCAGCACAGGTTGAGGAAAACGCCCTCATTCTCAAATGTTGCAATATTGAGCTGTACAACTTTATTAGTACATTTTAGGTTGCATTTACTAATGAAAGCCCATTTTAAACATCGTAGTTTTGACTTTATTGGAAACAATTCAGCTTTATCATATCAGCAGCAATTGCGACTTAACAAAAAATCTACCATTTACCTTTAAATCGCAACTTAATGTTTCTTTATTCCCATTCCATTGATTTTACAAGTAGTAGGCAACCTTATTTAATGTTTCATAGACTATATTTGTAATGGTTAACTATCTCCCTCCAAAATAAAACACTACACATGGACATTTTGAGTAACAGTAACTGGCACCCTGCACACATATGGAAGGGCGCACTTGCAGTGTGCAACACTAATTCTGGTTAATTATGACCTTTATAATTATTAAAAACGATGCGCTTTGACCAAAACTTAATAGGAGGACATCATTCACGTCTAACTTATTAAGTCCTAATTATGTTTTGGAAGTCTCCTTTAAAATTGTTATCTATCGAATATGTTTCTTAGGTTTTCCGTGTCTGGTGGAGAATAGGATGAAACACAATGTGTTGAATGTAAATAACATTAGGGCAACACTCCCCCCCCCCCCTGTAGGGTTATTACTAGAGCGATTTTCCGCGGAGAAAAACGGGCAGATATAGCGCCAGTAGCCCATACCGAAGGGGGCGACCACGCACAGTCGCTCACTCATCTATTCTCCAAACTCGTAATTGTAAATCGTGAGGGACCACGCAGCTTGCCATTCCCCAGCACGTCGGCTGGCGTGTCACCTTATCTCCCACTCTGTGTTCGGGGACTGTTTAACATATTTCTCCCTAAGGATTTTGAAGGCGTTCAATTAGGGCTGTGCATGTAAATGGGCATCTTGGACGGCTGCCTTTCTCGTCCATGTGTGCTGCTTCTCTGAGAGCACTGTAAGCAGCTGCAGCAACAGCAGCGGCACCTTGGAAGAGCAGGAGGAGGAGGATTTCTTTCAGCCGTACCGTGTCGTGCACAGTGGAAATACTCCGGTTACTATCAAAACGAAAGGGAGGGAAGAAGAAGACGGCGGCGAAGTAGAAGCATAAGAGCTTTTGGGGGAGCAATCCAGACTGAAATAGTGAATTGTCAACGGGACAGGCCTGCTTCGTTGGATGTGTCTTCAGAATGGTAAGGTTTATTTTACTGATTTTTGTGTGTGTGCCTGTGTTGCAGAAAACAGGGTCAGCGGCACACAAACATCATGCAGCAGCGGAGCAAAAACGGACAACTAACGCACGGAGCCGCGATCACTTCCACTACAGACGTGTGTTGTTTTTGAACATAGCGTTTGATTGTGCTGGCTCTTTGTAAATCTGCCCGCTTTGCTTTGCACGTTAAGAAGAGCGAGCGAGAGATTAACGGGGGCTTCGTGAGCGGTGCAGCACGGTAGGTTTACCTGCTCCTCGGTTTTAGCAGCCCAAAGGGTCTGCAGACCGCCTTAACATCGCGCTGTGTAGATCTGACATGGAGCAAAAGGATCAAAAAGTCCATACTTGCTTTTCCTGGCAGGCTGAGGATTAGGAATGGCTGCAGCGTGTCCTAAATGATGTGAGGTAGGCACATAAATAAGGATGTGGAAGGACTGAATTTAGGTAGATGAAAATACTGTGATGTTTGACTGTAAGCCTAACCTTGTGTTGTACAGTGACTGCCTCTAAGAGTAGGCTGCGACATTACATTATGTTACAAGTCATTTATTTATTTATTTATTTATTTGTTGTGAAAATCACGGGGCAAATGAATGGGTTTGGAGTGTCTGGGACCCCCCCCACACACACACACACACCTTGTCTTTTTTAAAATACAGGTGGGTCCATATTCAACTTTGCAGGAGCCTTATAGTGGAGTAGCAGTACCAGCCTAGTGAATTGTGTCGGCAGCTTTTAAATGAAGCATGAAGCAAGGCCCAGGGAATACTGCATAGCTGATTTACTGCAGCATAATAATAGTAATAATATTAATAACTAATAATATTAATACAGGGCATACTTTGGTGTTTATAGACACACACACACACACACACACACACACACACACACACACACACACACACACACACACACACACACATATAGATATAAGTCACAATATAACTGTAACACAACATCACTGTAAATTTAATACTGTTTCACTCTGACTTTTTATAAAATCTTTTTAAGTTTCCAAAGTCGAGCCCTCCAAGCTGGGTTATCACACAGGGTCACAATCGAACCAACTGAATTAACTAAGGTGAATAAATAAATCCCCTTATTTAAATTAATGCAGCATACAAACATTTGCGAGTGAAGGGCACTCAGACTCGGCAAGTTGTGAGGCTAACACACACACCCACACTTCTGAGAATAGTATGCTGCTCGTAGATTTTTGGCCTCGTGCTACATCACGGTGATAGATTTTGTTGAGTTGCTAATGATGTCTAACTAGAAATAAAGTCATACCAAAGAATTGTGTAAAAAAAAAAAAAAAAATAACACAAAACATAAACTGATATCAAACAGATTAGAATCCATTTGTCATGCATTTGAATAATCAACAATTTGCCACTCAGTCACATAGTCTTATAAGTAGTAGTTGGTTCTAAAAAGTGAAGTTTCTCTGTCAGAGGGAACATTTTTAAGAATGTTTATAAACTGAGAAAAGGTACTGCAGTGTTTCTTGTCTCTGCTGATAGTCCAGCTTTTCTCAAGACTTGCTTTAGTCAACCAGAACATTAAGAAACTACTCTGTGTACGTGGCGAGATTACACAGAACAGAACTCACAAGTGACATTGGTAGTAGCGGGATGAGTGACCTCTGATATGAGAGGTTAAAGCCAGGGGAATCCAGGGGCCCTCTGTCCTCTATGGCAAGTGTTTGGAGTGAACATCAAATGAGAAGTCTGAAGTTGTTAGGTCCCGTCGAGGTTAACCTTTGTAGAACAGGGCTGCATTCTCTCAGTTGTCTTTGTCGTGCTGATGAGCTCTGAGAAGCAGTCTCAGCACTAGTTCTCTGCATGATAAGAGGGGGAACAGCCCTCCCTTTGTGGTCACAAATGAAAAATCTGTTGCATGTCTTTTTGCCTTAGTTGTCATTTTATTGTGAACTGAATGCGCAGCTATTCTCCAAGGGACAGATGGCTGAAAGAAAGATGACATCAAAGTTGCAGTTGGACCTTGTTATATTCTATAACCGATTGTTATGTTTGAACTAATGTTGGCAGTGTTCGGGGGCAGAAGGATGACAGAGAGGAAACAATGAAATGGTTCATTCCCCATGGAGTTTTCCAGGGGGGATATTGTGTATTTCAAGTAATAATTGTTGTAGGAACTGTACCATCATCTAGGGAGCAAAAATGATAGCACGTTTGGGTGAAGAGTACGTCCTCTTTGATCAGTGGGAAGAGCACGACGATAGGCAGGATGTGACATCCATTTAAATGATGGATCCATTATTTAAATGGACAGGAATACAGCATTTACCTGTTTTGCTCGACTAAAAACCTTAAATTGATCAGGGTGTCAATAAAGTCAAAACTACTATCTGTGATATTTTCCTTGTATACTATCTCTTAGTTTTTTCTGCTAATTTATACAGTGTGTGATCCACATGCTTTTTCATCTTAGAAGCTCTGAGTGCAACAAAGGCAGAGGTGAATTATCTAGTGTGGAGCATTATGTTTAGTTGAAGCTGCAGTCTGTCATGCTGTGATTTATCACATATAGAGCTAATGGCTAGCTGTCACGATTACACGACATGAAAGCTAAGCAATACGTGCACACTTTTCTCACTCAAGCGTGCCCACACAAACGCACACGCGCACAAACACCTCTTTTTTTTCTTTCTAATGTTGACACGCCAGCTCCAGACTTTGCGTGACAAGTCGAGGACACTGTAAAAATCAAAAGCATGTGGTGCTACCGAATGACCAGCTAATCAAGCATAGCAGTTCTTTCTGGAAAATCAGACCTCCTTAGTACTACTAATAACACTAGATCAGGTCTTTTGTGAATTTTATGCTGAATCATTCTAATTGGACATGCACAAAACTGAAGTAAAAGAGCAGGGACTTGTCAACCTGACTTTAAAAATAGAACTCTTTTTTTTCTTCGAGGCAGTCTGTTTTAGTGCTTTTAGAAAGCTTCATGGGGTTTGTTGTGAGTTGGTAAATCAACAAAAATGTGAAGTGACAAGCGCCTGAAAAAACTGAAAATGCTAAGGACTTTTTAAACAACTAAAGAGGCTGAAAATTGCAATGCAGAGCAGTTCCCAGTTGAATTCACCTTGGTGGTTTCGGTTCCTTGAAAAAACATACCTCAAGAAGTTAACTTTGATGCTGTATTGCTGCTGTGCCGCCTGCACTGGGGCCCATTTCACTAGGTAAACAAAGAGAAATCCAAAAGTCCCAGATAAAAAAAAAAAAAAAAGAGTGAGGTTCTTTTTTAATTTAATATTATTCTCTTACAGATTTATTAATGAAGGGAAATATGAACAAACAGACATTTGATCTCACGTCAGGTGTGCTGAAATCCTTTTTTTGTTTGAATATGTGTTGCAGTTTATGGCATCATTTAAAAAAAGAAGTGGAATCTTACACCTGTATGGGGCTTTGAAAGTCAGAATCACTCAAAGTATTCGAGGAGTGAGATTGAGGGTGAAATTATGCACTTGAGCCCCCGGACACAGGATAGTATTTCTCCTCTTGGGAACACGGCAACAGACTCCCCTTTGTGTCCGACATTTCATAGTATGCGTGTAGCAATTTTTTAAGATGACTCTCGCTGCTGCAGAAGCTAATGACAACTTGCAGGTGTTGTACTGATTATCCTTACAAATTCTACTTTGATATATGCTTGTCTGCTCAGTGGCACAACAGAGCACTAGCCTGTTTTTCTTACGCTATACTACGTTATCCTCCCATATCTGATTTCATTTTAGATAGAAAAGAAGAAAAATCAAAGTAAAGTGGTTAGTTGAACTAAGGGCACATTTATAGTGATAGCCATAGTTCATGCATTAATCATCGTTTATGGCTTAAAACCAGGCGTTCTGTTGCGCAGAGACTATTTTGTATATTTTTTAAGTGAAATTTCTTACCAGTTGCTGTTATTTTATGTGTTGTTGTTGGATATAACGTTATTGTCTATGACACTGATTCGATTTGAAAAGGATGAAGAAAAAATAGACTTTGTTAAAGAAATGTAACATCATTGGCAGCGGCTGTTTCTTTCTTGCCACTGGCTACTTGTTGGTCTGTTTCCTGCTTCTGCAAATGACATGTTCAGATCACCAGTTCGTGTACAGTAAACACCTTGGGCAGGCTCATGATTATAACCACAGGGTGTCTGAATGTAATAGCTAAAGTCATTAACTTAGCACCAGAGTATATCCTTTTATTTTAATTAGAGACAAATCAAAGGAAGGTTGAACGAGACCTCTCCTTCAAACTTAAACTACACCCTGAATAAATAATAGCTGTCAAAAATCAACATTCTCCTTTTTAGTTGCATTAGATGCTTATAAAAGAAGTGTCAGAATTTCAGCTCTCTCACGAAGCACAAATTAAAATTTCAAACGTTTACTTTAGGCCAGAATTACAGAGAGCTAAAGCGAACAAACAAAAAAGAAATAGATAAAACAAAACTGCAGCTATGTTCTCAAAAAAATGTAAAATTATTTTACATCGATTGAGAATATTTGAATCAGTTCCAGTGGTCATTTTTTGCATTTTTATAGATATCAGCTGCCTTTTCTACTCTCTCGTATCAAAAACCTTACAAAACGCCTGTTTCCTATTGTTCACTCACAGTTTCACTTCTACTTTAGGTTACAGGTAATGGCTTTGTTTGTAACCCCAAACGGTCGCAGCACAGGGCCGCCCCTTCCTGAGCCTGGTTCTGCCGGAGGTTTCTTCCTCTTAAAAGGGAGTTTTTCCTTCCCACTGTTGCCAAAGTGCTTGCTCATAGGGGGTCATATGATTGTTGTGTTTTTCTCTGTATGCATTATTGTAGGGTCTGCCTTACAAAATAAAGCACCTTGAGGTGACTGTTGTTGTGATTTGGCATTATAAATAAATAAATTGTATTGAATTGAATTGAACATGTGTGCATACAACATACAACCAGATTTTGTAAGTCACCACAGTGCCTCAACTACTTGTATTCTGTCATTTTATAACCTTTTCTTGTGTTTATCTAAAAATGCAGATGTAATACTGTGGCAGTTTCTGCCTATGGATAGAAAATAGTATTAAATATTTTTTTATTTATCAATATATTCTATTAGAATAAATATTATCTTGACAACAGTTCATTGCTTAAAAAAAATTGTAAATGCTATTAGAAACTTAGTTCTAGAGTAATTCCAATTATTAGTACTGCCCAGGATTTAGAAGTTAGAACTTTGAAATACATAAATCTCGAACATCTTAGTCTGCTTTGTTATCCTATTTTCTTGCTCACAAATTAGAGTAAAGCAAGCATAAGCATGGCTTAAACTGACAGGATCTCATTCCCACATTTAAATATGGTTCTGGACAAGTAATGGGACGAATGACCATCTCAGTAGGGTCATTAGATCTGATGGTTGCCTTGCATGGTTGTTAACAGCCAAATAATATGAGGCCATTTTAGAGGACCAGGTGCACTTAGTGCAAACACTGTTCTCTGAGCTTATCTCCATATTCTCAGATGATAATGCCCCCAGCGTATTCGGCAGCTTCTTGAACGCCAGGATATAGTCAGGTAGTTTCATGATAATTTCTCACTTGTCCTTTTTTAAGAATGTCAAATTTAACAGTTAAAGAAAGGTTGTTGGTGCTCGCAGGATCTTTGCCAGTTAACAGTTGCAAAATGTGGTTGTACTAAAAATATGCTGTCATTTTAAACAGTTCATCTTTATATTTATATTATTATTATTATTATTATTATTTATAGTTGTATTGTTCAGCACTTTGGTCTACCAGGTGTGTTTTTAAAGTGCTATATAAATAAATGATGATGATGATGATTTCACTGTTATTTAAATACAGCTAAATCACAACAACAGTTGCCTTCAACTACTTTATACTATAAGGTAAAGACATTACAGTATCACAGAGAAAAACCCCCAAAAATCATTCGATCCCCTACGAGCAGGCTTGTGCAACAATAGCAAGGAAAAACTATCTTTTAATAGGAAGAAAGTTAGGCTCAGGCAGGGGCAGGCATTTGCCTTGACCTGTTTTGGGTGTGGGGAAAGAGAAGAGAAAAAGGAGACGGGACAAATACACATACAGATTTTTTTTCCTATTAACCATCTATGTCTTTTCCAGGAAGATATCGGTCAAAACTGCAATTAATTAAAAAAAAAAAAATGTTATTTTTTTTCTTGACTAGAATTGCAGTATAATCTAATAGAAATATAGAGTTAGATCACACATGAGGCAAAAATCTGAATTCTAACATGCTTACATTTATTCACGAAAGCATTCAATTACTCACTTGTACCCAATACAATGCTAGTTTGTGCCTTGCATGTTATATTGTTCTAATCCACGGGTTCCCCTGAGTTTTTACTCTTGAAGTTGATATGAGTACACTTATTTTGACTAATTATGTTAGGCTAAATGATTCATTGCTGTATGTCAACAAGGTTAACCATGACTTGAAGTACTACAGCTGGTATAGCCTACATTTGTCTTCAAGCAGGAATTGGGAAATAAATTCCCCTGGGTCTCTTGTCACCCAAAGCGTATGCAGAGCTGCATGTCCACAGCTCAGCTGTTTCCTTGAAGGTTTAGATGCACTACATAAACCAAAACCAAATCTTGGTAAGGCTCACTAGATAATAATCACTCTATTGAGACCAGTGAAATAGCTTTGGTTTTAAGTTGAATTTCCTCAAATATTTGAAAAAAAAATATTAAAGCAAATGCAAAACAAAATGGACCATTGAGGCAGCAAATTAAGCAAACTGAGATGGTCCACAGCCTAAAATGTGTCATAAATTGAATGTCAAAGTGGAAATTATCAAGCAGTTTGGTCTAAAAGAGCAGATTTGACATCCCTGGCCTTCCAAACCTTTGTTTGATTGCCCATCATGCACTAAAAAAAAAAAAACTACACTGATGGAGAAAAATTGAGGCTGACCATTTCAAACTGCTCTCAACTACTGCTCACAGACTTACTCTGCCCAACTGTCGGGTCAATGTGTTTTACACCACTTGAGTTAAATGCAGTGCAGCAATTTGCCCCACTCACATTGTTGCGTGTATATGCTGTGGCCTGCTACAGCTATGGACAGTAGATGAAAAAGCTAGTAATGTGATGACTGAACCTCAGCTCATGTTGAACTTGAGAAAGTGACAGGAATTACAACATGTCCTTGCAGTGTTTGAAAGTCGCATTATGAGGGTGATTTAGCTGGCAGGCGTCACGTTCCTTGCATCTGTCACACTAACAAAGTGGCATCTTATATTTTCTGTGTCTTCGAATCCTCCCATCAGAACAGCGTCCCTTGTGGCATTTCATCATGACCAGGATAATCTTATGCAAGATAGTGAAACAGCAGTTAATTTGCAGGTAATTAAACCCTAGTGATTTGCAGTTGAAAAAGCAGCATATACAATAAGAAGTCAATATGGCTATATAATGTTATGAATAATAATAGGGCCACAGCAATGCCAGTACCGTACTTTTATTTGAATCACTGCACGGATTTATAGGGGGTGCTGACACAGAGCTCTGAAAATCGAAAAATGAGTTCATGTCCTTACTGTATTAGTTTGGTTTTTCAGAAGCGCCATCCACCCAAGTCCAAACACCCTTTGCTTTGTGTAACTGTCCCAGGCTCATGTTACATGGTGCAAGAAAGAACAGCATTGCTGAAGGCAAAGCTGTGATGCCAGTTTATTAAAGTAACCAACCTGTCTCCTCTTCTAAAAATTACTATGCCATCCAATGAAACTCAATTCTCAGACACATTTTGAGGGAAGCATATTTTGTCTAAGCCTTAGTACCTTTCTAATACAAATAAATCTCATCTTTAAATAACTTAAAACATTTACATTTTGACAGTAGTCTGCGTGAGGAGTGGTTCAGTAATAACCTACATTAAGTTTAACTCTCATGTTGGGTTGTTGGTTCTTAGTCCCTTTTTAAAGTTTAGGCTAGAATTAGTCATCAAAACCACGTGTTTAGGTCAACAAAAAGATAATGGTTTTGGTTAAAATAGACTTTTTCACAGCATCAACTTTTTTTGGAAGCTTCTCCTCCATTTTCTAGGTTTCCAGGGTTACATGTCCCGCTCATCTAATGTAGGTGTAAGATTAGGTAAGCAAGAACATCAATTGCACTGATATGTTGATTACACGCATATTTATGAAATGTCGCAAACCATACATTTCGTGAGAATTGAAGCGCAAGTGAGAAGACAGTTTAATGTATGGGAATAACCTGCTGTGACAGGTGGTAGCAGGCCTTGTTACTACCCTGATTTAAAAATTGGAGACTGTAGATTGTGTCTGGTCTGGAACAAACATGGCTGTTATTTAGTCAATGCTCAGCAGAGATGTTTTTACCAAACTGTAGTGCCTGAAAACAGATCTGAATGTTTTCTAATTTTGTAAATGTAGTAAGTATTTGAACTTTTTGTTTGTTTGAGATTAATGAAACCTACTCATGAAAGGCTGGATTACAGTGTTTAGTTGTGACAATGGTTAGCAGGTTGTTGGGCAACAAAACATAACATACATGCCGTAGTGTAGATATACTATATTATATTATATCTTAACTTATGTTGCTTAAATTTGGCTTGAGATTGATTAAGGTCTTAGTAGGCATCGTGATTACTTGGGAGTTTAAAGTTTTACTCTGCAGTGCTACAGACTGTTTGTAAGATTTAACTTCAAAGTGCTTGACTTCAGTCCTGAATCCCTCTCTAATCTCACACTAATTTGTTGCTTTTAGTTTAAGCTATGATTGCTGTGACAGAGACATTTTTAGAGGATGTGATTTAGGACTACATGAAAGGGAAGATGCAGGACATTTAGAAGCTTATCATACTCCTGACTGATTAAGCCTTTTTTAAAGAAATTAAAAACATTTTCAGATCAGAGTGTTTTTATAAGGTTGGCATCCACTTGCTGTCAGCATCTGTTAGTACTTTGTCTTCTGAATTATATGTCCAAGACTTTATATGCTTCTAAAATGTAGAAAGCGCTAATATGAACTGTTCAATTCTTGTACTGTATGTATTTGGCTATTAGCATAGGGATTTGCATGTTTGTGTGTATGTGTGTTTGTGTTTGGCAGGGGGTCTCTTTTTACTTTAATATAGGATTATAATATTTAAGTGTCATATGGATAAGAGCCTAAAAGTATGTTAATTCAGCTCATGGATAAGAAGAGCACTGTGGGCTTTACTGCCAGCTGCTACCTGAACGCAGTTTTATTTACCTTTGTATGCCTGGGGAACGCTTACCATGGGGTAATATAGTCTGCCTGTAGCCATCAATAGAGCTCTGGAAACATTTATTTAGGGAAAGGACTGGTGAAATTATCTTTTCGTTTCTTTGAGTCTTACTAATCCAACTAATCTGATGTTGTTTCAGGAAGGAAACAATCCCCTTTGATTTTGTCTTTGCGAGTGTCACTTGGTGTCAAGGTTCCTCTTTGTAGCTACTGAAGTTTAACTACATGGGAAGATTTTCTGTGCCATAAAGTTCTTGGTCCAAACTTCTGACTGAAAACTGGTTGAAACTGGCTGCTTATATCTGAGTCATCAAAGTCCTGTCAACAGCACTTTCTTTCATCACCCAGTCAGACATCATCGTGACATCCGTGACATAACATTATGATTGTTTGAAAAAAAAGAAAAGAAAAAAAAAGAACCCAGTCCCTTTTAAAATTTTCCTTCCAAACTGAATTCAGATTCCACAGATTTGCAAGTTTTTTAAATCAAATGGCACTAAAAGTCTTTGTTCCTTCAGAAAACTGGCATTTTTGAAACCTGCTGCATATTGCACCCGCATTGGGGGGATTTCAGGGGCAGGGAAGTGTGGAAAAGAAGTTGTCAATATATTTTGCAAGTGTTAGGCAGCAAAGTGGAGTGATAGCTCTCAAGGGGGATGGCCTTAAGCTGTTATTCTATAAATATTAATAAAGCCCACTAGCCTGCCTGGAAGGAAGCTAGCAGTTTGCTCAAGTCACAGACAGGGCTTCAATGTGACAAGTTGTGAAAAGAGTGACGAGATGGCAAGGAAGTGGTAAGATGACATTTAGTGACAGGCCTCATTGTTCAAAAATGAAACGTCATCACTAAAAATGGAAGCTAAGTTTGCTGACCTGTCCCATGCAAAATTCAAATAGAGAAAACAATACAGGTGTGAGTTTTATTTACTTTACATTAACCAACAAAATACATAAATCACTGTAAGAAGCTTTGTAAACATTGATTGACATGTGTTTATGTGATCACCTACAAGCTGCATTAGCCATTGTGATTGCAAACATATTTTCACAGTGGACTACTTGACACAAACACATGTTTTACTAATGTGACTTGTTACCCTGTGTCTGACTTATGTTCGTGAAAGTGTCTGCAATCTGGTTATTGTGTATTTTTATTGTTATCGGAGCACTTGAAACTTACAGTGGCCTGTTTATCCACATGGCTGCCTAACTGGAAGAATAATGGAACCAACAATGTAGACAAGAATAGAAGATTTTGGCTGCTGCTGACATTGCTCTGCCAAGATGCACTTGTTGTATGCAGCAAAGACTAAGCAGCAACACAGCGCTTTGGCATGCTCGTAGATGCAAAGCATTTGCTTTGTTTGTATTTCTTTCACGAGCTACAGTAGCCTACATGCAGATGTTGTTTTATTGAGAGTTTAGAACAACAGAGGCGAAAATTAAACCATGAAAGTGATATTGATAGGCATAAAAAGGAATATAGAGGAGTATACACATATAGTGTGTTCGTGTGTGTGTTATTTAAACGGTTGTTTTCCCCCCAAGCACTTTATCCAAATGCTGTTTTGACACTGAATAATAAAATATCACTTTTACATTAATAAGAAATGTATATATATTGTGATATAATGTGTCTTTCTATTAATCGGCACATCAATTTTTCCCATACTATGGCACATCATTGTTATTGAATCAAGTGACATTGTTGTTAATGACCTGTAACTGCACCATTTCCTTTATGAATAGGACATGTTTTAATCTAAATTAAACTATTGCATATACGTACATGACTTCAATATGGCAACAGCTATGACCATTACGCAATAGCATCATTCTGCAGGCTTATGCTTAACCACAGTATTTGTGTTAATGGCGTTTCACACTAGTGAGGAGATAATTCCTGTGTGCCAAGGTGTAAATTTGAGCAGCTTTGATTTTAAGCACTTTAACATTCAAGATGAGGGTGTAATTTAGTTGACAAAAAGCTTTATTGTCAACTTATTTAATTCCTGTATGAAAATCTGGTTTTTAATATGGCTTGGCTATTATAAAATTGCTTATCTTTCTCAGTAATTATGACCTATCTGGAAGAAGTCATTTTTTATGATGTACTCAGGGTCAACATTGTATCATACAAAATCGTGTTGCACTAATTATATAAGTAATCATCAAAGTAGACTAGTAAATGAGCAAATTTGACTAGACCTGCTAGTTTGAAGTTCTTTTCAAATAATCAACCAAAGCTGTGATATTTAAGACCTCAGGGAATACTTACCTTGCCAAGTTGTCTAGGCAAGCAAATCCAAATCCTATACAGGAGCACATATAGTACTTACCATGTAGCTCTTAATACTCTACTGGAGTAGGCGTGCATAGTGATTACAGAACATACAGTAGAACCTTTACGATCTGTTTTGTACTTCAGTGTATTTGTTTTTTTATTGAGTCAAGATAAAAATGTAGATTTTTTTTGTATTGTCTTGCAAAAATATCTAATTGTACTGTATATATAGTGTATAAATAGGCCGACAGGACTCAGCCCATTTACAGCACATTTGTGGAACTAAGCAGTTTGTGTACAAGTAAACTATGTTCAAACTGAATGGACATTCTGTCTTTTCTAAGAACTCTTGCAAATCCTCTATTGGCAGATGCTCATGTGGCTGGGTCCACATACTGTGTCAGTCACAAAGCAACCATAATGACAGTGCAGACATTGCAATGTGATTGTTTTCATTAAAAGGGCTGCGAGCTGCTCAATTTGGTAATGCTGTTTGTCCGAAACATGTACCCTCTGTAACTACAAACAGTTTTTTTGGTGAAGTGTTTCTTTCACTTATTCTTTGTTGAATTTATTGATTTAGCAATGAATGTACTAAAATATCAATTTTGGATGCTTTTAAAAAAGTCAGCACTCCACAGTTTATCATTTTCAGCTTTACAACAAAAGCTTTGTAGTGATTCTCCAGTGGAGGGCTTTTATTTTGAAGCCCTTAGGCTTTTACAGTATTTCATGACAACTCAATCAGTAGGTTGAATTGTCATAAATCGGAACATTCGCTATTATCTGTTTAACTGGAACTGTAGGGACAAAACAAATTCAAAAGGACTTTGACTCCCACGTTACTCTGGAGCAGAAGTAAATAATCAGATTATTAATTAGATAAAGATGTTGTGCCAATCTATACCCCGTGATGCTCACACAACGCGTCATGGCGTGATAGTTTTCCCAAGCCGGGATCATTATGTGACATCATGGTGGTCACCCCCTACTGTGAGGATGCAGTGTAAATAGAACTTAGTGTGGCATGCAGTGTTGTGGCTGTGAAAAAATCCCCCCAGCAACATTAAGCCTGCACATAGTCAACCTCATTGAAACTTAAGCTGCCAACTTTTGATGTGGATGAGATGATTTACATTCATGCATAGTTAGCTGGAAGCAACAGAGCTTAGAGTCAAATGTCAAACTCAAAATGCATTAGATTTATGTTACCTTTTGCCTTTTTGAAAACCATACATTTTCATTTTTATTTCATTAAAAAACTGAAATATTATTTGTCAGTTATGCTTAGAAAAAGAAAAACAATGCAAAAACACTTTCCATACTTTATTTTTACATATTCATATACAGGCGTCTATGTAAACCTGTGAAAGACTAAGTACATGCTTACTGCTTCCTGTTGTATCTGAATAAACTACAAGACTTCTGGAACGATGTCTTTTGGAAAGACAAGAGCAAAGTGGAGACGTTTGGCACCACCAAACACAGTATATCAGCACAAACACCACATAGCAACTGTCAAACACAATGGTGGAGGAGTGATTCTTTGTGCTTTTTGCACAGCCACAGGACCTTGGCACCTTGCAGCTATCGAGTCGACCATGAACTCAAAGTATCAAAGCATTCTAGAATCAAACATGAGGGAATCTTTCCAACAGCTAAAGCTTGGCCCAAACTGGATAACGCTACAGGACGATGATCCCAAACACACCAGCAAATCGGAAAAAGAAGAGAGTCGAGGTGTGGCCCACTAAAAGTCAAGATATCAACGGCTGAAATACTGTAACAGAACCTTAAGAGAGCTGTGCTTATAATGTAATGAATGCTTGTAAACCTCAATAAGAGGTAAAGAAGAGTGGGTTAAAATTATTCAACAATGATGTGAGGCTCTGATGCAAACATAAAGGAAATGATTACTTCAAGAAATTGCTTCTAAAGGTGGTTCTACATGCTATTGAATCGCAGTGTACTTACCTTTTCAAAGTACTGCACAGAGTCCTATGAAAACCTTTTTCCATTGACTGTATGTGCACACAGAGGAGTCTTGTGTAGCAGTCGTCAACATTTCTATTGTTGAAACTATTAAATAAGAAATTCACAACCACTTTACAAGGAAGATAATATTTTGTTTGGGTGACTGAACTCATTTTTCCCTCGCAGAGATCCCTGCATCATACACATACACTCCATTTGCTGTTAAGTATTTTCTTGGAGAAAAATCTGTTGCACAATAGGACTTTATGTTAACCAGTTAAAAAGTTTAAAGCAATAGTATGTTTCAAAAAAATACATTTGAGAACATATCATGACAGATGCATTGCAATAGTATGCGGTTGCAGAGTTTCTGGCAGTATTCAGGTAGACTTAGATGAAAGCTGTTTGACTCAAAAGCTTTGCTTCTGGATTTATTTTTAGAAATTGGACTTTCGCGCAGCATATGGAAACACGGTTCTTGGATTATGCTGTATCATAAGCTGTGGATCAGAGCGACGTCTGTTTAAATGTGCCTTTTGTATGCAGAATCACTAGTCACTCAGGTTAAGTGATACCTCACCTGAAATCTTTTAAGTGTGAAATCACTGCATCAAAAGTAACAGCAGCTGTGGTTAGTCAACAAATGTTTTTGTATTTGTGCTGTCATTTTATTGCATGGCTCTTGGAACATTGTGAAGACACTGCACCCACTTGTGATATTGCTTTTCAAGAAAAGAAAGAAACTTTCACCATCACTGGTATGTCGGGTTTTGAGTATTGTTTTACAGTTACACGTATTTCTTTGTACATATAAGTATTAGTAGACATCATAAGTTATGTTCAAAATTGCTGCTGCAATTCCTGCTGAAGGAAGTTACTGGTCATAAAAATCGTTTGATGGTCCTGTGCACCGACACATGACCTTTTACACAATAATGCAATGTGTTCTTGGATCAGAGAGCTTATTCCTAATTTCACAGCCAGCTTGCATTTTCAGAAATCCTATTTGCAGGCTAAAGTATTTTGCTGTCATTTTTATATGTAGTACATGTGCACTGCTGAATAAGTAATGGGGGTTGCCACAGCATGCATGCATTAACACTGTAGATCAACAGAGTTGCTCAATGCACTTCAAACCCACTAACTCTACTGAGTGCCCTCACAGCCTCTTCCAGTTTGAAATCATCTGCTTTAAAACGGCAGAAAGTATTTTTATGTAAAAATACATGCACCCTATCAGCCTAAATCATAAAGTGGCACTGCAAAATAGAAGAACCCCAAGCACTCTCTCACTCTGGTAAAAAAGAGATGGCAGATCCAGAAGCTGTGAGTGAAAATGAGTGATATGTGTGCACAGTTTCCTGATGTCACTTTATGAATGTTCCTGTAAGATTCTTGCAGTTTAAAAAAAAAATTCTATCAGCCTACAAAACTACTGGTTTAGAGGTGATGCCGTTTGTGCATATGCTCTGGTATAACATGATAGATTATATATGATGAAGCTTATTGATCTAAAGTGACACCCATGGTGCACCATTCTTATCTTAAAGCTGTTGGTAAAGTCACCCCTTACTTAGCTGCTCCTGGCTGTGGGGTGTTCCAGCTGAACAACAAGCTTTGGAAGCTGTCTGCTCCCAAAACATGTTCAATAGACATTGATCTAGAACTGTGTTGCCAAAATGTCACATTGCAAGTATAAGTGTTAACATAAGCCACACGGTGCGCAATTCCTGTGACATGTACTGCTTGTTTGGAATTGGTTTAATTAGGGCTGTGCGATATGACCAAAATCTCATATCCCGATATTAAGACATCTATCGTCCGATAATGCTTTAAATCACAAAAATGCAACATTTTCTGTAAATTCTGTGAATCTCGGGCAGCTCGACTTGCGTGAAGTGTTTCCAGCTGTGCGTCACGTACCTGGAGTCGAGTGTTTTAACTGATGCATGAAACGATACATTTTTAGACATAGGTTGTAACAGCCGCCGTTTTCTTTGTGAGTATTTATTACACGGCGTGCTGCGGGGAAAAGCCTGTTCTAACGTTTGAGTCTAAGGTTTATTTTTTTACCACCTGACGGCTCTTTTTTGCTTCTCATCCGTAAACACTCTGCATCTTTCTCATGATTCAGTTTATTTTGAAAAGTCTCAACAGGATCTTGAGCTTTATTGTGAAAGGTTTATGTGGAAAATAAACAAGCAGACACGCGGTGGTTTTACTGGTTGTTGCTAACATACAAAGCATAAAAACAAGCGCTTGTCTGTCTGTAGTGTGGTTATATTAAATATAAGAGAAAGACAGAACTTTAAGAAATTAATATAGCCACTACAGTGACCATCAAAACGATGAAAAAATATTGCCGTAAACAGTTTATTTTGCGACACCACGAAACAAACGATAGCATAAAATGAAACGATAGATGTTTTTATATCATCATCTGATATATATCATTATATCGAACAGCCCGAGGTTTAATGTTAGGAAACTAAATAATCTGAATGTCCTCAATTTTGTCCTTTAATTTCTGAGTATTTAGGAAAAAGTGATCTGCTTTAATCAGTAGTAAAAGAGCGCTGGCAACTCTCTGTCTCTCCCTCTTGCCCACTGTGCCACCCACACAATGCCTTGTGTCTGTATTGCTCAGTTTCTCTTTGTTCAATGCAGTGTTGTGTAAAATGACAACTTGGTGAAAATGCTCACTTGATTTTTGGGCTCATTTTAAAGCAGAGGGATTTGCATTCCTCTTTTTTCCTTTTATATTTTTTCCCTTTTTTTCCTCATGGACCAACCAACCAGTAGTTTGATGAATCTGCTATTCCACGATTACCACAACTACGCCCAGTTATCATCACTATCCATGATACGGTAGAATCACAGTTCAGTTCTTATACATCCGATTTAATCAGCTCTTCTCTTAATTAATCTGCCTTTATGATTTACACTTCAAATGTAAAACAAGTGTCAATAACACAAACATAATTTTGCACGTTTTAACCAGTGATGAATTTAATGCATGTTATTTTAATATTTTATCGTTGCTTCTTCCTAAGCGCTTTTGATCACCTTACAAAAATTAGCGTGCATTCAGTATAATATTTTAATTAATGCATTCAGTATTATGTTTTAATTAATGCATAATTTCTCTGTGAAACTGTGTTTTTATTGTTGCAGCTGAGCTGTTAATTGATTGTATGCTGCAGTCACCCAAGGTCAGTCTCTTTTAGAAGTCTTAAAACATGGCAGACTCCCAGAAACAATAAAGACCAGATGGTGCTAAAACATGTAAATTTCTCACAAAGACGTGTTGGTCACAACACTATATGGATGCTCTTCTAAAGAGTGCACTGAAGAAATATGTGCTAATAAAATGTGGAAAGTGCAAAAGAGTGTGAGATGAGGACAAAAATGAAAACGCTCAGCTCAAAGTGCAACTTCTGTGCAGACTAATGTTGGTGTGAGTCAGACCTTTAGTTCCCTTTATTTTCTTCTCAGCCTTCTCAGCCGCTTTATTTAGAGGAGTGCTATATGTGCCTGAATAGTTTTGCATGTGTTTGAACACACAGAGGAGCTTATGTGATTTAGATCATGACTGGGAACGGTCCTGGTATGCTGAGTTAGAAGAAAGTCATAGTAAAAATGAAACCGCTGTTGTGTAGAACACAAGTTGACCTATAGCAGCAATTATTTATTGTTGTCATCTGGCAGGCTCATAACTCCTAGTTCAGTGATTTATTTTTATTTGTTAACGTCGGTTCAAGGACTTCATGTCGCTGTGTGGGCTGTGAACAGTGTTGCAGAAAGTTTTCACCAATTTTAAATAACTTGAAAAGAAAATGATTAACAAGGCTGTTATGAAAAGAATACAGTGGTCTGGCCATCGCAAGTTTAAAACCGAGCAGATCATGGCTCTCAACTCAGTGAGTTCTCATATGAATAGTTGTTGGATATTTTAGACAAATCACTTGTCTGAAACCATAAATAAGCTATGCTGAACCATAATTGCAATCTGCTCATATGAAAATTTCTCATGTGTTTATTTTCATGGTAAATAGTCTACACTAGTTTTGTTTTGTTGTCATGGTTGGTTCTTTTCTATGTGGTGACTACAAGAAAATACATGTATTGTAATGCACACTATATAGGAAGACCCAGTCTTTTTTTTATATACATAATAAACTGCACATACCTGCGTATCACCGAACCCACAAGTAGTTCTTTACAGACAAATACGGTACTTTACTGTGCAAACGGTTTGAGCCTTCCCTTATTTCTTTATATTTTGCCTGGAAAATAGAAAATAGCCGCAGCGATTTAATACAGTATATAATGCAAAAGGTGACTTTCTACAATTCTAATGAGCTTGAAAGTCAGTATTTTGGATGGCCATACATAGCCTGAATGCAAATATTAGCTGGACCAACCAAAGGGCCAGTTGTATCTCTTAGGTCCTGTGTCAGGACTTTGCTGGATTTTTTTTCCTGCAGTTTTCCAGTTTTCTTATTTTATTTTTAAGAACACATTGCACATATGCCAACTTTTCACCTCGTTGATGCAAAATGCTGTTCTTTTTCTGTCAAACTCTGTTATCTGTGCCATTTTTCATAGATTCAACTAAACAGACTGGAGCCAATTATGCATTTTTGTGGCAGGCTTATAGTACCAACGTTTACGCATGAATAATTTCCAGGTCAGTGTTAAATGGCTTAACAAACTGAAACTGAAAATCAGCTAATGTTGAAAAAAGAAAAGAAAAAAAAAACTAAGTCAGAAAGAAATGAAGAGTAGTTCTAGACTTTTGCACAATACTGTACAATTTTTAAATTATTCCGGAGTTGATATGACATAGAAAACATCTACCATTCATTGTTAGGTCTTTTTAAGCACTTGCCTCCTCTAATATCCTGTTCAGCAACCGTCAGCACCACAGGGCTAAATCTATTTGGGTTGACCCCTGTCTTGCATGCATATAATAAAAATGCCATAGCATATTCCTTGTGTGAATGGCATTTTCATGCTCTGAGCCTTTTTGTTTTGTTTACAAGAACATCCACTGGGGCAGAATCTGTAAACAACATATCTGGTGAGACTTTTTGTTCTTGATACGTATGAGAGATGTACATATAAATATGAAAATGCTGCTGTGTTTGCATTTACAGCATTTAAAAGCTCTACAAGGTTTTTACAACCAGGTTGTGCATTTGGCAGGGGGAAGGTAGCACCATACCACCTTTTTTCTGTTTGCATATGAATGAGAAAATAACTGGCTGCCCTTCTGATTGCATTTTATATTTCGTTTTATTTGGCTGGTCGTTCACTGTACTGCGCTACAAAATATATTTTCTGATGACTTTGAAGTATTTTCTTTTTAACGTTCTGACTCTTGGGACAGATTTGTTTCTACTGTTTCTTTTGTATCATTGTATCATTCACGTACAATAATTATGTTTAGCTTCGTACATTTGGCAGCTATCTGGGAATGGTGAAATACATTGTGCTTTTGCAAATGTAGCAGTCTGCCTCCTTGAGTACTGAACTTGGGTCATGACTGATTAGGAATGCCTCATCTATCCTTGAATCATTTAAAGTACCATTAGCATGTTTTGAAATGTAACATTTATTATTGCATTCGTCATCAAGGGATTGCGGAGATGAACAATCTAATTCTAGTACAAGGTATCTCTTCATTTATTAATTCAGTTTCTGGTTCCTGACAAATAAAGCAATAGGTTAACAAGTTTTAGTTCATTTAAACTAAGTAATAAAATAATTACATAATGTTCTATTTACTTTTTTATAGATTGGTTCTATGTTGCCTAGAGCCAGTGTCTACATACAGCTGTATTAAATTTCAAGAAAATAACAGAAATTTGATAAATAAAAATGTTGCCGTAAATGTCACCAAGTTCTCAAATGTTTTTTAATCTCAACACAAAAATCAAAGGACATGAATGCAGTGGATTTAAAGTCATTTCCAAAGATGCCAAGGAATTAGCAGTGAGTGATATTTAAATGTTAGTCTTAGACATTTAAGTTATACAATGAGTATTTTCCAGTCAGTTAAAAGCAGCAAAGGAGAAGAAAGAGAAGTATAAACTCTAGGATTCTCTCCTGTGTCATGGAGTGGTGAAACACCAGCCAATGAGGATTTGAAGGAAAAACCCTGCTTGTTTCAGAACTTGTTAAACACAGAGATGGTGTTAACATGCTTTGTTCCAGCACCACTGCACTACCCCCACCTCCACACACACACACACACACACACACACACACACACACACACACACACACACACCCCTCCTCCACTACTATATCCAAACACACCCCTTTTCAAAGTTGAGTAAACCTGCAGAGAAGCAGCGAAGGGAGCTTGGCCCTGATTTCAGTGCTGTGGAGGAGCCAGGGGGCCCAGGGGACACTCAGGTTACCAGCATCGAATCCTGCAGTATTAGCAGGGCACAGTGAAATAACAGCCTGCCATCTGGAACCTATGCTAAAGCCATCCTAGCCTTGGAGCGTTCAATCACACTGACCTCAATTAAGTGTTATTTGTTCAGTATTTTTATTCACTTCTTTCTTTGCCTGCAGATCTTTCTGTCCTGCGTTGTAATGTATTCCCTAACTGTGTCACATCCTGAGCAGAGAGTTTATGTTTTTCATGCAGGTCTTCTATTTGCATGAGCTTTCCCATTAAACTTTAAGCAGGTCCACCTCAGAAGAGGCTTCAGGAGAGAGCACCATGAGTGCAAAGGAATAAGCCTGGTCTTTGTGTGAAAGACATGCTGCATGGTATGCTTGGTAAGAGTGGGGTTTTTGGGTGAGGGCTCATGCTCATGACTCTACATGGTCTTTCTTGACCCCACTTAAAAGGGGGCATGATGAGTGCTCTTGAGCAGGTCTTTTCTCTTTTCAGCCTTTATGGTACTCACTTTCTGCATTCAGAAGGGAAAGTTTTATGTTTGGTATGGACAAAGTTTATTTCCGATGTTCTCTAAAACACATTTAAGTATTCCGTTATTGTTAGATGCCGAGTGATTTATTTTTAAGTGTAAACATAAAATAAAATTACCTTTTGTCTGTCTTCTGTGAAGTGCAGATTATAATTTTCAACCCCAGCATGCCAATATTTTCTTTCCTCAATTTGTTTCATTTAACTTGCGACACAACCTAAAAGAATAAAAAAACGATCTAGTAAAATTTGATTTTTTTTTTTGTCTTTTAAGGTTTTCATTCAATGCAAAATAATTTAAAAACAGGTTTTGTTTAACCAATAATGCTTATCATGATGTCAAATCATTAGGGTGTTATTTTGTTTATTCTAGATATTTAATTGGTACTGGATTGTTATTTATTCTGACCTGTTTTAGTTCTTGACATTTGCTTGACTGGTGAATTGAGTCAGCCTGAGTTATGGATTGCACTTGAAATGGAGCCAAGCGAGTACATGTGTTTTGAAACACAACTTGGAACTGTATTAAAGTTGGTCACTACTCTGAAATGAATATAAAACCTTTGGGTCTTCGGTACTCAAATTCCATGGCTACATTTCTCTTTCAGTTACTGCTCTTTCAGAAAAGCCAGTTTTAATCGCAGTTCATCGTCACCTAACAATTCACAAATTGGATGTGGTCTGGCTGGCAGCAGTGGTTGGACACCCTTCAAACTAGGGTGAGGTTGGCAGTATTTTGAGAGACATGCCCACAGGAAAGGTGCCATACTGCTTTTTTTATACTGATGCTACTGAAAGTAGCTTTTAATTAGAATCTATGATTTATTTGGACTTTTCACTATGTTTGGATTCAATCTTTGAAACTATGTAGCAAGTATAATGTTACACATCAGAGTTATTGAGTCATTTTCAAGTGAGAACCCAAGTAGAGTGCAAAGTCCGTTTTGCTGCTGATTATCGGGACCTGGCAACACCAGAAATCAGATCAAATACTTCTGTGTACTGCAGTCAGAATTATCAAGGAATGCATTAGCATGGGGAGCGCAGCCTTGGATAACTGGTGATTAATCCCGTCCACGTTGGGCATCAAGTAATTTAAATGACATATTTAACATTGCAAAAGTTTCTATCACTGTGCCTAACTTTTCAGTAAGATTTTATCATTCAAGAGTCATACATCTTTGCTTTTCAGGTTTGATGCATTCTCACTCATAAAAATTTCATTTTGACTCCAGAGGTCTTTTTCCTTGATGCATGCAAAATATGCAAAAAGTGGGAAAGAAAGAGAAAGAGGAGGAAGAAATGATACTGCTATCCTAACAGCAGAAAGTTAAAGCAGTGGGAGTTATTGTAGCCCATAAAAGACAATTGGCATTTTATTCAGAATAAAGTATTAGTCTCAGTTTTTATTTTATTTTTGTTTATTCTTTTACAAAGGATGTGTTTTCTTTAGTGTCTATCACCTGTGCCACAGTCAGGAATTCCAAAAAGAAACGAGAGGTGTATGAAGCCTCTCTTTCTTATCTCTATTTACTTTTTGTGATGAGTGAGCTCTGGTCAAAAATTTCCTGGTGCCGTGTGCCATGCTGTCAACATGTCACAGTACTGGCTGCATGCCAGAGATGCCAAGCAGGTACAGACTGCGCAGTGGGCATTTTGAATTGTCTGCTAAATATCCCCTGCCATCAGTGATAGACATCAATAGCAAAGTATGTCCTTAAAGGCCAAGAGACACATCCCAGAGGAATTCCCAAACAGGTGACACAGGGAACACTGCAGATGGCCTCTGACCATGCTGCTATTTTTAGTGTACTTTTGCATAGATTTTCTGACTGAAGCGCAGGACATTATAACTACCCACCAAAGGTAGCATGCTGAAAAATAATGTGCAAGCATCAGTGAAGACCAAACCTTGATACATTACAATAATAATACATTTTATTTGAGGGCGCCTTCCTAAAACCCAAGGTCACCTCACAAAGAGAAAAAGATATCAATAAAACAGTAGATTAAACTAGATTAAAATAATAATTCTCATAATAAATAATATTCTTAACCAATCATGTACACAGATTCTGCCAGCCTACATTTTGGTAGCTTTACAATAACTTAATATCCAAGTCTGGAAGCAGTGCACCCCTGTATCCATTTGGTTAATAGATCCATTAAGCAGCATGGTGTGAGCCGAGTGCGGCTGCTGTGTGGAGCGCAGGCTGACGTGTTAATTCTGGGTAATTTATTACCCTGGGTGTCGACGGGCACGGCACTTCTGACAGATTCTGTCTCACTGGGATCACCTCAGCCTGGCTTCCATGGGCATTGCCTGCTTAGCAGTGACTTCAGCATGGGGTGCTCACATCCGCTGATGCAAGTATGATGTAAAACCCTTTAGTGCAGGAAAACAACAGTGAAGATGCACATAGTGTGGCATTATATCAGACTGGCTCTCTTTGAAGATAGAAGGCTAAAAGCACACCTGTGGAGAGAGAGATGGTAATCAAATGTACTCCGAATGTTATAGGCACTTGCTGGCTCTCATATGGTTTTATTTATGGAAGTATCCTTTTCTGTCTAGGGCCGAGCTGTTATTAAATTACAAACGCTGATTGTGGCCTAGAGCTGTAGTGATCAATCCTAATTTACTCGGAGAATTAAATTTATATATAAGAGGATGCAGTGCCCTGGCCTGATAGATGAAAGGGCATTTCCATCTTATGCGCAAACAATCAAAATGGCTTAAAAAAGAGACAATACATATGGGATTTTGATTTTTGTTGTTGTTGTTTTAATAACATATAACACAGGGCTTTCGCTGGAGAATAAAAGCTGCTTTAAGGACTGATAATAGATAAGCCAAAAAAGAAAATGCACAGGCGTTTGTGCGTGAGGGTTTTTTGCAGGCCTCAGCACTGTCTAATGTTCAGCCGGTGGGATCAGAGAGTGCAAACCTCTGGTGCCTTAGAGGCAGAGAAAGGGGATTGTGCAGGTCAACACAGCACTGCCAAACTACCCTTCAGCCATTTCATGTTATAATCAGTTGAGGGCAAATCAACATATGCAAATTCTTAGTGCCCTAAGAAAATCCTCTTAGAATTTTTGTCTGCACCAAGAGGATGGGAGAATGGATTTCTTTCTTCATGATCAATATTATTAGAGATTTCTTTTTTTTTTTATGCAATTTTGCAATGCTCTGTTTTCAGCTCTGGAAAATGGGTGCTTTCTGTTTACAGTAGGCCACTGCAGCAGCCACGCCTTTTAAAACATTGCATCTTTATAGCCGGAGCTGTCATCCGGTCGATGATGAAGCTACAGGGTGATTAGCCCCACCCAGAGGCTGCTGAGATGGGAGATGTGGGAGGTGTGTGGTTGTCAAAGCAGGGCTTGTGGAGATGACTCAGTTAAGCACTTAAGAGTAAGATCATTGCCATGCAGGAACCCTTCGTCTAGCTTTGCTGCGTGTGCTGATTTTTTACTGTTGATATTGAACAGCTGCAGATTTAGTTGTCTCAACACGGTCGTGTATGCTTCTTGTTGTGCATCAGGTTATGGCATGCGTCTCATGTTCTCGAGCTGATTCATTTTGCAAAGTGCAGCTAAGATCTTTATTATTGCTGTTGTGAAGAAACCTAATGACTGCAGTTTATGTGATTGATTGATGCTTTTATTATATACAGCACCTTCTAAGGTTCAGTATTGTACTTTGATCAAAGATGAGAATGCATCTGCATATAATGCATATAAATCCTTGCATAAATGGACTAAAACTATTAGTTTTTGGGCTGCTAACACTGAAATCCAGCTTTGCAGAGCCACTACACTGCCTATGATGGGATTTTTTTCATAAGGAAAAAAAGAAAACCCCCCCAAAAAAGTCCTCTAAGTTATATTCAGATATACAGACTCCTGTAGTGACAGTGGTGACAGCAAGACATTGCTAAGTCTGTGATGTTTGCAGTGCAGTTCTTTGTCCGGTCCCTACATGAGTTATCACGAGGAAATCTCTGGACCCCAGTGTGGAAAGATTGTAATTGGTATCCAGCAGTACAAGAGCACTGCCTCACACTCTGCTTGCGGGGAGTTCTTCCACTCCTTAAGAGCAACATGGTGGCCGTTTATTAACCTCGTCTCCAACAACCTGTCACAGAGTAAAAAACAGAGCAGGGTATTTTCAACGTGCAGCTTGATGCTGGGATTGCACTTTGAAGAAAAATATGGGTTAGATGATCTGATTACTAGTGGATGGCTCTAAATGCTCCAATTATAGACAACAGGCTGGAGCTACTTTTATGAAGAAACTTAAGTTACATTTGACAGTGTGCTCTATATTGTGTACTACAGGCTTTCTTTGAGCCCTGCACAAGGAGATATGTATTGGCACAGTTACAGGAGACTTGAAGTCCAAATAGAAATGATCACTTGAGACAAATTTGGATGCAGTTTTTCTTTTGTTTTTGTATTACATTTTTTTGCTTTTTGTTGTATGTTGTATGTGCATAGATGGGGCAATAATCGACATGTCTATTTGCACTCAGGTTTCTGTGTTTAGAAAAAAAATGTTACTTAATAGGCAGATAAAATACACTGGCCAGCTAATGTATTTTACACTTACATGAGTGTGGTGCGTTGCTAAACATTATTCGTGCACCCTTTTTGGATTCAGTAACTGTAGGATCATAAAGGTGTGATCAAATCTGACTCATTTTGTAAATATTAGATTTCCAAGAAACAGGATACATTTTATTTTTATTATTATTTTTCAGGAGCACATAAGCCCCCCTGCTTTTTATGCTTTTTGCACTCTTTCAAATGACATACTTTCGTAGTTAAATGGTACACTAATAAAGTGCTGGGAATAAGTTGAAAACATTAGCGTTCAGAGCCTTTGTTGCACTATATGTTAAGTTGCAGCATCAGTTGAATTACTCCTGAGGCCAATTCAAAGACAGCTCTGTATAGAAAAATATTTTTGGAACAAGACAAGTCATGCTGAGGTAAATGTCTAGAAGAGTAAAATACACTTTTGAGATGCCAAGACATATATTTAGGTATTCTGAGATCAAGGAAAGCAGAAAACTTACTGGCGTTAGCAACCTGCCAAGTTCATTTAAGCAAAACAACAGAAAACTGTTAATCAGGCCTGCTGATATTAAGACAGCATTTATCAAACCACTTTATAAAAATGAATTGCTCTTGTCTGCAGTGCAGACTGCTAAAATTACTAGAAATATAGCTACATATTTAACTTTCTCAGTTAAAACAGACAAAAATAGATTAAAATATTTCGGATGGCTAATTTCAGACATTTTGAAATTTCATCAAATGTTGCCAGCCGCTGTGGCAAATAACAGGAGACCTGCAATAGCCAGAAAGCTTAGGTCACCTGAAAGATGTTTGTTGATTGTATTGCAACGGGATTTTGTGGCTCAGCCACTGTTGGAAAGACTGAGTCATGCAAGCTGATCTTGGAAAAGTCAACACAAGCATCGCCCATCCCCATCATAATAATAACAAAACTTCACAACCTTTTTTGAGTAGCAGCTGGCAGTCTAGTTTTATTTTAATCTGCTTGTACTGCAAAATATACAGTACATCTCTGAGATTTCTGGAGTTAATCTAAATATATTGCAGTTAAATAGTTTTTAGGTAGGGTATATGAGTAGTTCCAAATAAACAGTTTTTAGAAATACAATTATTACTTAATAGATTTTACTTTTTAATTTTTCTATTTGCAGTATTTGAAGGCAGTCAGCAGCAGATATCGAATGTGTTCTCCTCTCTGAACCGCGTTATGACACACACATAGTCTCCACGCATTGAAGAAGGGTGTTTTTGTAATTCCGATGAATCACTCCTTAAGGCAGGAACTAGCACTACACAATATTTGTGTTCAGTGCATCATTTATTTGTAGCATTTCAGCCCCATAGACCTTCCTCTGGCTAAAGCTGCAAATTCTCAAATATTTTTAAGAATAAATATCAACGACGTTTACAGTAAGTTGATTATTGCTTTGCTGGTATTAGCTTTGGTTTCACTTCAGGCCAAACTATAAATCATTCAGGTCTAGCCTTTGCAGGGTAATGAGCATTAGTCCGCAGACTAATGAGAGACAGGTCACCACCGGAGCACTTCAGCCTAGTGGAGAGGTTCTCTTTCAAACCTGCGTGAACTCCACATTTATTTGCTGTCTCGCTTTTTCTTCGGGACTACAGCAAACCTTACCAAAACATATTATTTCCTGTCTTCCCATTAATTCCTAACATGTGTATGTACAGAACTCTGAATCAATCTTCGCATTCTGTATTTTGCCAAGGCCAGCAGTGTATATCAGTGGTGTAAAGTGAATAAATAGACTGCTTCTCTCTGTTATTTACCGGGCTGGTTTAAAAGCATTATTCCATTGCCTGCTCCTTCTGTCAGGGCTAAACCTTGAATTGCTTAGAGTGATTAGTAGCAGGGAGCGTGCTGCAGCACTGGTCCCAGACTACTTTTGTTTATGTAAAGGCTTTTACGCATTCTGTTTAATGCGCTGGTGGGGCTCGCTTTTGATCCCGGAAGGAGGCGGCTGTTGAGATCCCTCCCCACCACCACTATGCCCCCTCTCCTCCGCAGCTTGTATTAGCACTACTGAATTCAGATCTGTTTGGCAGGCCATTCAGCCCCCCGACCCCATCTACCCAGCTCTTTTTTCCTCTATTGAAAACACACCTTTCTGTTGGCTGAGGAGGCTTTTCTATAGAGTCTAAGCATGTGAAAATTTTCCAGAAAAGAAATAAATGGAGCCTGCATGGAGCACTTCTTCCTTTCAATAGACCTTGTAGACAGTGTTACTGATACCTGCCCAATTTTCCTCTCAGCTGCGCTATGAGCTGCTTGTAGGTGTAGATGTTTGTCTGCAGTGTTGTGAGCTTTCTGTCACAGATTATTTGACTATGTGACTTGATAAGTAAAAGTTTTTCACCTGATCTCTTATGTATACATTGCTTTAGCCTGATAACTTTAAAGGGGGAAATAGTTGCAGTTATTTAGTAAAACATGGGCAAACTTACATGAAGATACAGTAAATAGGCAGAAACAGAATTTGTACTATTTTAATGAGCTTGAGAGTCAAAACTTGGTATGACCACCTTTATTCTTCTAGACAGCCAGAACTGCCTTAGACAAGTTTTCTTATCATTCCTTCAAGTGATAAAGAATATTTCTAAGGAATAATTCTCCAGGCTTCTTGAAGTGTATTCCAAAGTTCTTCTTTGGATGTTGGCAGCCTTTTGTTCTGTCCTCTGTAAAGGAAATTCCATACTGCTTCAATAAATATAAGGTATGGGCTCTAGGGAGGCCAAACCATAATTGATGTGATAGTTTTCCATTGTGTGTTTTTCTATACAGGTATGCTTTTGCTGTATTGACAGTGTGTTTGGGATCATCATCATGCTAAAAAAGTAAGCCATTGCCAGTCAAAAGATTTACATGCGTGATCTGACTGTACTTTTCTGTGGTCATCATCATCATCATCGTCTGTGTTGCATCAGCCTGTAAAAATTTTCCAACACCACTGGCTAAAATGCAGCCCCAAAGCATAAATGTTTCCCCCCTGGAAAAACAAATAGTTTTTCCACTTCTTGTTCTTTTGTCCTCCATCTTTCCAGTTTCCTCAAATTTTCTAAGCATAGACTGCTGATATAGGCCCGGTTTTTGGCTCATACCTCTTTGGGAATCCCTTTGTTGGTGCAAAAATGCTATTTTATGCTTGTCAAACTGTAGTATCTAAAAGATTTAACTCCAAATAATGCATTTTTATGACAGGCAGCTAGTAACAAAGTGTCTGAAGATATCAGGTACAGTACTTTTTTTTTTTACATTTTTATTTATTTATTTATTTATTTATTTTTACCAATTTTCTCTTAATGTGTAAGTCATTTGTAGGCTTAACAAAAAAGAGCATCCCTCTGAAAATAGTGAGCTACAAGTACTGGACTGAAAAATTAGCCAGTGTCAAAAGAAAAAAACTTGAAGAACTATTGCTCAAGATTACCTAAAATAAATGACAAGAAAGCTTTGTGCCTTAGAAGCAAAGTATACAGAAAAATTGACTTTTGGCACACTATTGTATCTTTACAGTAGGTGTTACAGATAATACAGTTCTAACATTTTAATGATCAGTTGCAATATTATTTAGATTTAGTACATAGCCTTAAAACTTACATTCTTATTAAATTACATTTGCATTAAAATATTTTGTTTCATGCACCTGAACATTACCAGCTGTTACTTATCAGCTATCATCTTAAAATAGCATCACTCATGAGGAAAACTTTAAATGCCAGTGTTTATGATCAATCAATTAAGAGATTTCACAAGCAAGTAATCTGTAATTGCCTCGGAAAATACTCAAAGGAATTTGGTAAACACTGTGTGAAAATGCTCTAAGGTGCTGGAGTATGATATTAAATTCAATGCGTTTAGGCTGTGCTATAACAATAATACCAGAGATATTTTAAGGAATGTTATAATACCAACTGAATTGTAGGTTACATCACATGGATGCAAAGCCTCTGCTTTTCCCTTCCATGCTCCATACTTGGCACTGTTGTGATAACAGCTGAAGGACACATCATGCAAGGCAACATGGCTTCTGCTGCCACGGCTCAAATAGATTTTCTTCTTTGTTGGATTCACAAACATTTTGTTTTGCAGATTTTAACATATTATTATGTTAAATTGAGGTTTGTTTTGTGTAATTCACAATGGCGCTTACGTTGTGTTTATCAGCATGTTGTTTTGTCCTGGTTGGCTGGTCGGGCGGTAGATGTAGGTCATGGCAGCAGTCACACTGGGAGATGTGCATCTTAAATTATTGACCCTATCACAATTCTGTCCTAGGGCTTCTGTAACAATAGAAAAACAAACATGTTGTTGCCATAACCAAATATATTGTAAATATTTTCTCATTGCCATATTTTTTTCTCAGGGTCCAAAATTGCAAAGTCTTTACTCTGTGACGAATGTTACCATTTAGTCTCGAATACTGCATGGAAAAATCTATGACATGTAAAGAGCAGCAAGCAGTTAATTATAATGGAAAACAGGGTTGTGCTGCGAGAGAAGGCTAGATTTATATGCACCGGTGCTGAATAGCAATTCTCAGCACGCTGCTAATTGTTTGATGGATAGTACAGACCCATTTGCATTTATATTGTACCCCAATTGCCTCCCACCTATTTAGATCACATATTTAACTCCTGACACTGGACCAATGGCCATAGTAACCTCCAGACAAAAACCTCAACAAGTGCTTTAACATGAACTTCTCTAAGTTACTTTTGCACTACAGATAAACTACAGGTGGTTTATTTTATGCTTTGCTTTGCCAGGTTTTGTGAAAGACAAAAGACTACCTTTGGAACAAGGAACTCCTGCAGCTACAGCAGTTTCCACTTAATCACATAAGAGTTGTCTTTAGCTTAAGTTTGTTTTGGGGAGTTGAGATGTGCTGATTATACAGAATTAATTGCCTGCAGTTTGTTCAGCAAAACTTAACAGTAACTCATTTTCTAAGCAGAAATCAGTTAACCCGAGTAACCATTTACGAGCGGTGACACTGATGTACTGGAGAACTGTGAAGATTTATAGAGGCAAGGTTTATTGCTTTTTAACACTGAATTAATAAGACTATACAAACCAGGTAAAAAATGGCCTGAACTAAAATTAACCGGAACCCTGGAAGAGATTGGAACAGCTGGCTAGTCCGTTTGTTAAAAACTGTATTTTTTATCATGCTAATATTCCAGGTTGCATGTCGCTGGTAGCTGGTTACGTTCCGTCTGAAAGCAGCAGCACTAACCTTTCTCCAGTAAGTTATACTGGTTTTAACCTTTCTTCCTAAGCAGTGAAATCCAGTTCCTGAAGAAGGAACTTTGAATACGACTTTATGCGGATTTGCAAGTATTACTTCTTAATTGTGACTTTTTCTTCGGGAGCTCCAGTGGTCTTTCTTTTATCTATGGTAGTTCATTCTAAGTTGTATTGGCTGATTGTGATCTCCGATGCACCTTGAAGTACTGAATGGGTCAGATGATTTTTAAATCTGTTCTTGCTTCCCAGCAGATATTTCAACAAGGACCTTATGCATCACTGTGTCTGATGACTTGAACTGACAATTCATTTATTATTGAATACTCCCTGCAAGCCCTTTTCTGTGGAACCACATTATTGCACTGCTTACAGCTGCTATACATCTGCTTTACACCCACAGACAAACCTGACTCTACCCTGGTCAGTTGTAGACAATGTAATTGAAAAATGTGGAGTCTGCAATTGCTTTAAAGAGGAAAATAGACCATCCATCATTTCTTTGTCTATCCAGAGAGACCTCAATTGATTTTGGATCATTCCGTAGATATGCAGTTAGCGTCTTTTTGGCACTGCTCGAGGTCTGCATCTAAGGCTTTAGGAGAACTTTGTCTTTAGAATAAAAGCTTGATTATTATCTTCATTTTAGAGATTTCAGTTCATGGCAGTTATGTCTTTTTTACTGTTCTTTGTAAATAACTTTTCTTAGTCTTTGTAAAAATACCCTCATTAACCTTCTCCTTCGGTGCTTCAAGGCACTTTGTTCATTCCCTTGAGCCTACCATGAGATGATAATAACACTTTAAAAATAGGCCTTGTATCACATATTACTTCTATTTTTTTTTAGTGAGTGACGATATAACTTGGAAAATAAAACCTTCTGTTTATTATCTTCACACACAAGTACATTAGAATAACGGTGGCGTTTCCTTTGTTTTGGCACGCTCTCACAGGATTTAGACTTGGGCAGATGAAGAACAACAACAGCTTTGCTCTCTGGCACTGAAACACAATGATAATGTCAGATGTTGCTAAACACTGTTTCATTTTACAGGTGCCTTTTGTAAAAATTCTGACAGCAGCATTTAAGGTGGATAGGGTTTCAAGACTGGAGAACATTTGCATCCCATGTCATTTGTCACTGTGCATAGTCTGTTAGCCTCTTTAAAAAAACTTCACGAGGTTTCCCATGGTCTCAAAACTACATCTCATTGCATACTAGCAGATTAGTAATGAGGAGGAAGGGCTGTGCAGAACAGAGATGGCCAAAGCACTGAGCCCAGCTCTCAGGAAACAAAAACAATGCACTTTACAGAACATTCTTGAAACTTTAGAAAGCTGCTTGTTGTCTGGTACCTCACATTTGCATAGCATCAAGGATCTCGAGTAAAAGGTAAAAATTAGCAACTCATACAGGCTGCATTTGAAATGTTGGGAGCAGCTGAAGTGCTCTTGTGGCAGAAGAGTGGGAGCATTCGCCCTACGCCCCCACCCCCACAACCCTCCACCTCCCCATGTGGCAGAGGTCCTGCTATTGAGGCCTCAAGTCATTAATCACCAGGATCTTTTCAGCTGTCAATACATACAAAAAAGAAAGCCCCCAACTCCAACAATGGCATCTTTGAAAAATAAACTTTTTTTGGGAGAAAGGGCAAATATAGTTCACTACGGATTATTGTTTACTGTTCTGTCCGGCACAAATCTCATACAGTATTCATAAAGAGCTTATCTTGTGAAAAAATCCTTGTCTGAACAGCGCAGCCATATTGTCAGTTAAACCTCCCAGATTTGCCTGGTGTGTTTTTTATCTTTCGTTCAGAGAGCCGTCTTCTAGCGTCCAGTGAGTTGCATCCTGCGTTTGGTTATAGTAATTCATTGTCAAGTGTTGAGGCAGGCAGAATTGAAAAAGAACCCTGTGGCATGAATGGTAAGGTGTTCAGCTCGTGAAATATAATTATCATGGCAATGCATTTGGATGAAGCAGAAATACAGGTTACTCTGAGCTTCAGAGTGAACTGTGATCAAGCATTTTTGTAAGGTTTCCATTCATAGTGACATTTGTAGATGCGATCAAATGTTTTTATATCCACGTGGTCACTTCGAATGTCATATTTGCATGACAAAAATTGCTGTCCACTGTACTAATACCCATTGATTTAAGTCGTGCTTCTCTGAGACAGCAACGTCTTGCAGTTTTATCTTTATTTTCTTCTGTTTTCACTTCAACAGTTTGTCCTTGACGCCAAGAAAATAAAATGCACCACATAGCTGAATGCCTAAAGTTCTTCTCTGTGTAGATCTTATACTCTGTGTTCTGTTTGGCAGTAGTAGTTTTATGTTGCAGATTTTAATCATCTCTGTGGGTTCAGAGTAGTCTTAGATTTGTTTGAAACCTCCGTTTCCAACTGGTGATGATTTGTAACTTATAAACAACACAATTCATGGAGGGACACCTGCCACTTTTACAGATGCTGGAGTCCCAGCATTTCTATGTGGCACATAAAAAAGAATATTTGTGGGAGACTTGCACCGTAAACTTTATAGGTGCAAGATTTGTTGTGCAATATTTTATGAAATCTAATCCTAGTGGTTCTCCGGGCTCTCATTGTGTGTGCTGAGCCATGCATGCGCTGTTCGGGGGCATGCATTTGCATTTGATATGTTTCTGCAGCAGCTTGGTTAAGTGTGTGTATGTGGGTGTACGGAGATTTTTATTTGAAAATAGTCAGTAATGGCTTTTTTTAACATACTACCATTATGCTTCCTGAAATGATATGAGCATGTTTGAATTAGACATATTTTATACACATTTGAATGCCTTAACTTTATTTTGGGCGATGATAAAGGCTAAAATATTTTCTTTTTCTTTTTCTTCCACAGAACTCTCAAACTAAACTGGCATTGTAACCCACATTTGATTTTGGAAGTAGTGTGGAGGCAGCCATGGAAGTGAAGGAACGTAGACCCTACCGCTCACTTACTGCTCGGCAGGACACAGAGCGCCGTTACACTAGCTCCTCAGCAGACAGCGAGGACGGTAAACCCAACGCAAAGTCCTACAGCTCCAGTGAAACACTAAAAGCCTTCGACCATGATTCGAGGATGGCTTACGGGACCCGTGTCAAGGAAATGGTTCATCACGAAGTGGATGAATTCAACCGACAAGGTTAGACAAAATAGTAGATGAGAAAGTGTCATTAATATCACTTGGTATAGCTAGTAGCGGTTTATTAGTGATATGCATCATCATTTTTTAATGATGAATCTCTTATTAATTTACATTGAGTCGCAGTAGAGGTCACTCAGCATCATCCAACTATTAAGTAAGGTGGCTATGGATTGAACTTACCATGGCAATGTTAAAAACTGCATGGAGGACATGCACACTTTCACCTGCTCGCTGAAATGCATAATTAATCATCTAAGTTTAAATGAAATATGATGGTAGATTTAAATTTGCTTGCCACTTGATGTTGTAGTTCTGCTTTAGCAGAGCAAAAGCAAAAAAAGGCAACATTTAAATACAGTAAAACAGGGAATTGAGTTACAATTTGCCCCAGTGTAACAAGACATAGTTCTGATAAGGTACCCTAAAGTGAATATAGTGAAAGCATATAAAGATGTTTTGTTTTTTTAAATGTTAAATGTCCCAATCCTTCATGTACTTGCAACTCCACGACCACTGCTAGTGAAACCTTTGCTCTATAGTGTTTTCTCCGCCCAGGCCATTAAATTGCTGTCATTTTCCTGCACTGAATACTGTTAATTATGTAAAGTGATGCAGCTAATTATGTCTATCTGTTGGCTTGCTGTAGGGGCAGACTTTTCCCTTCGAGATCTTGGCTTTGGAGATGCCCTCCCATCGCATGTCGCCACATACAGGACTGACCTGGGGATGGCACACCGCGAATATTCAGTCAGTGTGGGCTCAGATGCGGACACGGAGACAGACGGCATTATGTCACCAGAGCATGCAGTCAGATTATGGGGCCGCAGCAACACCAAGTCAGGCCGCAGCTCGTGCCTCTCCAGCAGGGCCAACTCCAATCTAACTCTGACTGACACAGAACATGAGAACACAGAAAATGGTAAGGAGCTTTTCTCTTTTTACTTTTTCTCAGCCATTCTTTATCAAAAAGCAGAGTCTGAATTTTTTTGGTTTATTTTGACGCTGGTGTAAACAACGTAACAAGTTGTTTAACAGGAAAAGAAGAACAGCGTGAAATAAAGTCACAGTTTTAGACTAAATGATTATTATGTTAGGTTGAATAGTTTTTGGCATTGCTCAACTGGACTTCTTACAAAGACAAGATGAGCTGCAATTAAACATGACGGTTTCATTAAGCCTTTCAGATTTTTGCTTGATTATATCAGAAATTGGCCCAAAGACCAGCATAATTACGATGTGACTTCTAAAAGGAGATGCGCTTATTAGTTTTCAGCACGATCAGAATTATTACCTGCCATTACCTCTGCTTTTTGTTTAGGGATCGCTTTATTCTTGCTTTCTTTCTGCTGAATCTGTTGTATTGTATTGGTCTTTGTTGGACAATGATCTGTCTTGGTGCTTCTGTTTTGTCCCAGAGCGCATGAAGTCTTTGTGTGTTTGCTCAGAAACTCACATATAAACCTCTTTAAATGAAAATTAAATGTTTAGCCTCGTTAAATGTCCACGTGTTCTACGTTGTATGCTGGAAGACATGAGATAAAAGAGCAGTCATCATCATGGCTGGGGTGGAAGGGGGGCTGTGGGGTGGTGTTCAGTAACAGGCTCAAAGATACAGATTCAAACAGCCGGGATCTCATATTTAATTAATCTAAGGAACAAAATTGTGTCAACCTCTGGGGGTGGGCCCAACTTGTCATGGCTGGCGATCGGGAACAAGGGTTAACAAACATTAGCAGCGCATTACTGGCCAAAGGATCATGTTATTCATTACATACATTTCACACTGTATTGTATTCTGTGTTCGCTCTTTACAGCGAGCACAGAATACATTGGCATTCTGATACATCAGGTGACCCTGTATAATCAGCTCCTGTCTTTCTCAGGAATCAGTTACCAGTTCAAACATGTAATGCTGAATGAAATTACAGTTATGTTATCAGTAGTGCTATTGTGTGTCAGCCGAGTCAAAGGTGAATGGAGGGAGACATATATCTGTGCATGCTACAGTATTTCAAGTGTTTTTAGGGGTATTACAATTCCAGAGCCTGACTTTACCTGCGACAAAGAAAACGCCGGAAGGGAATAACAGTTTTGCTGAAGCTACTTGTTAAATTGCAGATTAGCGAGAGCCGTAAAGTTGTGATATTACAGAATTCTGTTTGGAAGATTAAATTTGGATGCTCAGTCCCGCTGTGCCTGTTTGTCAGTAAACTCTGTTGCATCCTGCTATTTTTTTGGACAGTGTGTAAACTGAAAGAAAACGCTCTCATAGTTTGGAGGTACTCTGTGGTTTAATTTGCTTTTTGTGATACAAAGGTACTACATGGTAAAGTTTAAGGTCTGTTTAGCACGATACATAGTTAGAAACAAACCTAAATCATGCATATTAACGGGTAGATTTATGACACTGTTCCCAGGATACTTCCCAGAAAGAGGAACTCATCAAGGGCCTAGCGGCAAAATTCTAATTGCCCCTGCACAGCCTTGTAGAGAACCTTGTGAATAGTTTTGCATTTCAGAGTGTGTCACATTATGTATTAGCTTCTTATTATAACTGACAGAAATGACTCTTGGAAGTGGAATCCATTTGCCCGAATGACTCAGGGAGAGAACATGGCATCTCTCTGCTTGATCATCTGAGATGCCAAAGGACTTGATTTTACCAGCATTGTATATAATTAAAGAGACTCTTCTTGGTTGACTGTTCAGGGGTTGGTAGACTGGAATGTATTCAGAGCACCCGAAGCTGCAGCATCATGCGTCTGTGAGACCCAATCGGGATTCTAAGTAGCTTTTTATTCCACTCACCCAAGCAGAAAGAGCACTTGTATTCAGCATTTAATTCAGTAATGCCTGATAACATACAATTTATATATGGCAAGTTAATTAAAATCCATCGAGCAGGTCTGCTTGTGTGTGCTTTAATCTCTTTAAATCAACAAACCATTTACTCTGCTTTAATGTATTCAAGCCACTGGGCAGTCCCCCCTTCTTCACATGTGACTTACTTGACCCTAGTTTTAATGCATGCAAATAAGTGACAGCAATTTTGGAACAATTTTCTCGATGCTGTGATTCAGTTGTCAGTTTTACACTGAAGAAAAACCTTTCCTTATCATAGTGTGCTTCACTGATTCATTCCATTTGAGATGTCGCAGTAATATTAGCCTTTATCTTGATTGCCGTTTTAACAAATTACATGATTAGTTTCAATAAATAAGTGTAGTGTCGCAGACATGCAAATTTTTATTGTTATCATTTGATACTTAATGGAGAAATAAGTATTTCCAGTGCTCATTGTAAACCTCATTTATATGCGTGCATCTGTGTGCACATGCATGTGCTCGACTGTGGATTGGATATCATTTAAATGCAGTGTGTACCGGTATGTGTGTTTATCCTATCCATGCTGCCTCCGGTCCCTAGGGAGTCCCTTGAGGATGCTTCCAGCAGCCAGCGACTGCTGAGTCATTGCACATCTTACAGAGTTTAAACTGCAAGAAGGGCCAGGCAGACTGCTGGGTTTGGGAGAGACTTGCTGTTCTTGGTTTTTACCCAATAACGGCTTATCCAGATGTGCTCTCTAATCCAACTTTCCCCCACTGTCATGGCTGGGCTATTACATTTCTGTAACCATAAGAACCGGCAGTGGAGATGGCCGCAAAAGCCTGTCGAGGGATTGTTATTCATGTGTTCCATAACCTGTGGAGAAAAATAATGTGGCTAAAGTCTACACAGTTCTTGTTGATAGAAAATGTTTGAGTGACTGATGCTGATATTTTTCAAAGGACAAAATGTAATTAGTTCCAGTGAGTGGTTAGTTATGTTGTGTACTGATTTTGCTTTCCCTTTCTCCGTCCTCCCGAGAGATCTTGTCTGTATCGATTGAGGAGATATACTATGCAGCCAAGCCTTGATGTTACTGTAAAGTTCAATTTCATGATACGCTTTGTTACATCATTTCACTTAGTTTTTTGCAGAAATTTAATGCGGGTATAAAGAATATGCAATATTTTTTTATTTTAATTATTTCATTTTATTTGATTTTATTTTATTATTAATGGTCATTACTGAAATCCTGGTAACTGTAGGCATTGCTTCAGGGCAAAGCCTCATGATACTTTGGTGAAATCTTCTTGTGAAAGTCTCTCCATAGCCTGCAGCACACAAGCAACTAGTAGGGGTTTGTGTTGTCTCCACACACTCCTGAAATCACTGGATTCACTCTGATTTTAAATCTTTTATTAAATGAAACTTGCCTTGAGGGGGTGTCTGAGTGAAAGCAAAATTATATGCTAGTAGTACTAATAATAATTTGAATAAAGTTTTCTGATTTCCTTTTAAAATAGAAGATTTCAACACAAATGAGCAGTCCTGATGCCAGATGCCACTTCTGTTGAGCTTAAGAGAGGTTTTCATTATATAAATGTATTTTTTGGGACGGGGGTAAAAAAGAAGTTGTGTCAAGTCGTGTCCCGCAGCTGTGTTAAATAACTCACTGATATGTGGACTTGCTGAATTCCAATAAATTATATATGAATGATTTGAGTATATTATAGCAACTTAAGTAAATTAGCTTATTTTTATGGATTAGTCTTGCATTGAAAACAGTTGGATGGATGGATGGATGGATGGATGGATGGATGGATGGATGGATGGATGAAAAGAGCAAACTAAAATTAAGTAAGACAGTTGCATGGAGCACAAAACTCGTTATTTCCTTGGATCTGTACTCCACACTGTTCTCAGTTTAGTTACGGTTCCCCCGCTGCTCTGCACAGAGAGCAACCCACCCAGTTCTCTACAGATTCAGTCACACACACTCTGCACTGCTCTGCCTCAGTATCCCATCACCACCCTGTTCAGTCCTACAGTAATTATTGGTCTTATATTGAACCACAGTCCCCTGTTTCATAACCAAAACCAACAACATTTTTAAGGGCAAAAAATATGCACCTCAGATTTTTGAGCTAGAGCATCTCACTGAAATAAGACACTAGTCCATACTACTTCTTTGAGCAAACAATAAGTTGTATTACTGCCAAGTACTAGTAATAGTACCACCCTCCAAAATGCTATCTGCAGTATGGGGAGTTCCCATCCTAGAAAGCAGCACTAATATACACACCCAAATACTACACATTTTATTTTTAGGTTCTGTTTACAATTTTTCTCTCCTTTAAAATAACCCAGAAGTGCTTCTGTGCCACCACTAACAACCCCTTGCAACAGAATACCTAAACTTAGCTCCCACACACCCCTGTTTATATATTTTACTTTTAGGATTTCTCTACCTCTCCTATATCCATTACTTTTTAGTAACACATCCTCCATGCTTTTTTCCCTTTCTATATGGTATACATGGTCCGATACTCTCTTTTCACGGGTAGTTGAATTTAATCACGTATGACCTGTTCTTAACCTAGAAAATATGACTTCTTCCATTCTGTATATTTAATCACAGTACATGTAAATACCCATTTAACAGAGCTGTGACCTTACACAGTGTATGGGCTCCGATCAAATACGGCAGCGTGAAATCGCTGTGACATCACGTGAACTATGAACAGAATGGACTTTAATCTCAATTGTTGAATTGACTCAATAAAAAGCCATTAAGTTGACTTGCCAGAATGCAGTATTTTGCTGAAATAACACAACTGACTCAATTATAAAAAACAAAAACAAAAAAAAACAACCTTATTTGTGCAGTATCCAATTAAAGAGGATTCTTTTAAACCAACAACAGTGAGATTTCATTTGTTTTTGAGTGCAGTATACAGGAAATTTCATTAAAACAGAATGGACTTAATGAGCATTTAAAGTTCATTTTTTAAAGAAGAGGAATATTCTGATCTTATAATTATCCAAAATACTAAAGCATTTTCCCCCCAGTTTTTCTTCCCTTTCCTATGATCTTTATCACAACAACACACTTTAGAGGCTGCTCCACAAACTAGTGATTTGAGGTAGCATGCAAAAATAAGGCCTGAATATGAGCGGTGGTCGTGTTTTTTAAGTCTTTTCTTTTTTTATTCTGATTCTAACATGAGTCAGTGATCAGCATTTATACCTTCAAAGCACATAATCTCCTGAGCTGATCATGCGTTTAGCTTGGGTAAGTGCAACATTTATTGATGGTGAGTTGGCAGATAAAATGTGGTCTGTCTGTTATCTAGATTCACTCTGCTCCTGCATTCTTATGATGTTTTTGCTACCGAGATGTTGCTTTAGATGTTGTTACTGACATCCACTGATGATCCATACATGCAGTCATAGTTAGTGTTAGTAAGTGTTATAAAAAACTGTGAAACAAAACTCACACAGTATTCTCCAACTCCTTGGTGACAATGATTTTGTTCCCTTGCTACCTGGTTTTAGATGCATGTTGAAGGGTTCAAGACTGAAGAAACCTTGAACTGTTGAAAGATTGAGGTTAAGAGCTCCAGGGCTATACTCAGTTACTGAATCTTTGAACATAGCATGACTGAGTGTGAGGGACAGGTGTTCCTCGTAGAAACGTCACAGCCCCAAAAGGCTGAGGAGCTTTGAAAAGCAAATCTCTCACAGTTTTGAACTTGAGCGGGGAGTACATCAACCTGTCCCCTGTATCCACGCATTGAAAGGCCTTTTGTTCGCTTCCATTCACTGTCATTATTCTTGTGCCCAAGCCACAATTCCATTGCATAAAGAAGCACCTACACTTGAGGGTGATTGTAAAATGTATGTGTTACAGAGACGCAGCCCTAGCAATAGTCCACTTTCTTTTGTTAAATCCAGTGCTGTTTTTTTTTTTTAGGGGGGGGGGGTTGTTTTTTAATTTGACCTACGTAAAGTAAAATCCAGGATTTGGTGAAGTGAGAAGCTGAAAAAATCTAAATGAAATAATTTGAAAGGTTACAGAGAATAAGGAAGCACATTACAAATGTACGCTCTGCCTAGAGATAGATGTCAATGGCCACACCCCCCTGAATCATATGAGAAAATGTCTTTGATGCACACTCCACATTTAAGATGTGTTTTAACTTTGAACTGAATAAAATTGGAGCCTGTGGGGTGACGTGACATCAGCCTTTCATTTGGACACGTTTTTTCTGGATTACACGGCTGGACTCATAGCGCTTGCTTACAACATTACGGGAGTATTTTTTTGTTTGTTTGATAGGTTTGTATCATGAATGTGGGTTCTTATTGGCTAATTAAAAAGAATTAAGATAGAAAAAGTAAGGCTATGATAAACTATTGATACAGACTGTGATTGTTTCTCTCTAACAGATATCTTTTTTGCTCAGCAATGAAACCAGTGACATATTTATAGAATATTATTTTTCAAATACCCTTAGTAACAATTACACTGTCCTATTGTAGTTTATTAGCTGTATCGGTTTTCCTGCAGACACAACAGAATCGTTGTCAAACAATGGTATTTTGAGGCATCATTGACTTTTGGCGTCTGTGATAGAGGCTGTGATCCTTTGCTGTAGAGGAGAGTTTTTGCTGTAATGCTGGGATCTGTAATTTGACTGCAACCACATCGAGCACAACATGGAAGCTTGTTCTGAAATGGTCACGGGCATCGCAGCGGCAGAATATCAGGCGAAATGATGCTTCAAAGAAATCACTAGTGGTTTCCTAGCTCACAGCAGCCACCACCCCCAGTATTTCTTATGAACTTATTTATTTGTTTACTTTTTTGGCAGAGTTTCTCCTCAGATCATGGATTAGTAGAGATATTTGCTGGCTCATTTGCAGGCTAATTTGGTGGGTTTTATAGGCCCTTGTGGACAGTTTTGAGCTGTTATCTGTGGGGTTGCTTATCCACTCCCTGCCAGTGCCTCTGACAGTCTAAACCAACATCACATCAGGGCCCACCACTGAGACTCAGGGGCCTCAAAGCACGACATGGAGGAGGATGAGCCCTCCTCTTTGGAGGATTATCCAAACCTAGTGTTACAATTTCTGTCCCTCTTTTAGCAATATCCATTTAATGTAGAGTCCTATTTTATATGCTTGTGTTATTTTCAGAGAACAGTCATTCTTAAAATGGAATATAAGCTGCAATGCACTGATTCAATATTCTGAATCTTTTTCCGTGCATGAGTAATAGTTACTGTCCAGATTCAAGGATCCTGTATTAAATACAGTTTCTTACTCAATGCTATCATATAAATATGTAACATACCATTAAAACAAAACAGCTACAAATCTCTTGTATCTGATGCTTTTTATGTTTCTCTTTTCTAGAAGCCTTGCAGTAAAATTTCAGATAGCTCTGAATGATCGGTTATCGTTGCGAAAGCAATTAGGGGTTGTTATTGAGGTTGAGGAAGCAGAGATCATAATGTGCTGTTGCCCCAGTCTCAGATAAAAAAATAAATAATTAAATGTTCATGCTGAGAATTTTCTCATTAGCAGTCACCTCTGATATGTATGGTCTCTGACACAAATTCAGCTATGGAACTTTTAGTCCTACTTGATCTAACATTTATCAGTAAACACCAGCTATGGAAATTGAATATGTAAATATGTTTCTGTCACTTCATCATCCAAAGGTAGAAAACACTTTCTTATATTTAAGATGCAAAATCAAATCATGTTTTTTTTATTGAACTCTCATGCATATTTCATCGTATATGTATAAAAGTACACAAGAAAAGAGCCAAAAGAGTCTCAGTGGATGCGGATGAAACATGTCTATTAAATTTGTGTTTCTTTTAAAAGTCTTACCCGGGAATGATGTGAGTTCAGATGGTCCTTTGTGAGTATAATTATTTGTCAATACAGAGCGATTCAAAATAAGATTAGCATGCTTAAATATAAGATTATTTTCACACACATAAAGACTCATTGCGCTGGACAGCTCATGTTCTTCCTGGATTATTTATCTCTCATTGAAAATAGCTTGGCACAGTGAAAATTTCACAGCCTGTGAATTTTGAAGAAAATAGTTTGGGATATAAGCTTTACAGTTTTTTTTCTTCTGCCTTCAGAGGTTTCCCAAAAGTACTGCTGTCACACTGGAAACGCCAGTCTTATCGCAACTGTATGAATTGCCAGCTTCTGCAGTAGGTCGCACCAGAGCTGCAGTCTATCTGTCTGTCTTGCAGTGTGTGAATTACCAAATTCTGGCATAGATGCACTTTTAGAGGATTTAAACTGGTTTCTCACTAGCTAAGCTCTGTCTGTTGTTTACAGTAGGTTGGAAGTGTAACGCCTTTACCATTTTGTTCCGTGTAAGTGTAGTTCAGACGCATTTTCCCATTTAGCTTAGGTATGGATGGCAACCTGAGGCAGTATGTTTTCAAAATGTCAAGTTGAACAACTTAATCAGGTACTAGAAAATAAATTGACTTCTGTCAGTCAGCTGCCTGATAAACAGCCACTATAAAAATTTATACGCTACACTAGTTATGTGACTCTATAGCATACAACAGTTGCATGGCTGCGATAATATTATGTTCGCTTTTGCAAAAGTGAAGTGGAAAAGCGAGGACAAAAAAGAATATTTTGATTTTCCTAACATTGTTATAGTGTTAAGTTGAGCTTTAAGTCTTGTGTGCCCCTTTTGTCATTTGCTAAAAGACAGTGAGAGGCAGGAAAAGATTTTCTATAAGTTTGTTGTGGTGAGCTCAGCCTGCTTTGTTGGGGTCTGCCGGGGGAACTGCGTCGGAGCTGGTGACACTAACAGATGGATAATCTGATCAAGAAAGCTGGCTCTGTGATTGGCTACAAATTGGACATATTTGAAGATTTGTGGTCGAGAGGAAGTCACTGAAAAAAATAAATACCAATTTATAATACTGACCACACTGTTCACCGTTTACTGGACTGGCAACGGCGGACTTTCTTTGACAGACTGTTTCAGCTCTACTGCCACAATTCAGTTAAACATTTATTGACATTTTAAAAACTTTTTTGCTTCTACTTTTTCTTTTTCTTAGTGCTGTTGATGTTATTATTATTAAATTATATTAACTGCTGTAGCAAACATATTCCCTAATCTCGGATAAATAAAGCTTTATTGTACCTTTTCTTATCACATAGTAGACTTCTAGACGTTCTGCTTTCTTCACACTGTACACATCCAAGAAAAGTATAGAAGTAAGATAGAACCGTAAATGTCTCATTTTATTCTAGAAAGTGACAGCTTCATGAATAATAATACAACCTGTAACAGCCAGAATGCAGTAAACAAAGGACTGAAAAAAAGATTAGGCTTATGGCTCATATTTATCCATTAAATATTTATTGGACTCCATTCTTATCCTGCGGTTTAGCTCAGAACATCCTTTATGTAACAGAATGTATGTTTAATATGAACTAAAATGTCTCAAGGTAACATTACTGAGGTAACATTATACTAGGGCTGGGCAATTAATCCAGTTTCAATTTCAATTAGGATTTTATCTTCCAACAATTATGAGAACAAGATAACTGGGATAAAGCAATTATTGTTTTTACTGTATGTTCATTTTTCCTAAGTGTTTCACCGGTTTCTAAAAAGCAAACAAAAAAAACTAATAAAAAAAAACAAAAACAAAGCTGAGACGTTAAAGTCATAAAATGCTTCCATTAATGAACCTTCCAAAGGTTCATTAATGGAAGCATTTTATGACTTTCCAAAGGTTCATTAATGGCTGCTTACAGCTGCCTGACAGTCGCTGGCTTGCTGCAAGTCCACTGCCGGCTGGGCCTGGACCACATCCCCCATTGCAGGAATTCTACTGTAGAGGCTGTTGGATGGTTGTGGGCCACCAGGGACCCTTCCGAGATTGGCTCTACCGTCGACCAGTTTGTGCTTCCATCCCCCTCTTTTTCTCCAGTTTTTCATTATTAATTAATTCATTTTTTCCCAGTGTTTTGCTTGAGGCAATCCCTTATAAAAAGGCCCATATTTTAAAGTTCATGACGTCCACTGCACTTATTTAACATTTGTCTGTAATTGGTAGTTATTCACCATAATTGTTGGTAAACAAACTGTTCAATGTTGTCTTATTTTAATTCTTAAATGATTCTTTTTAACCCTTACAAATGTGTCAAAATGTAAAACGAAAAATTGTACACAAAGGACTCAAAGCTCAACAATAGAATATATAAAATATTGGAAATTCTTATAATTTTTTGCTACTAGATTGACGAATTATTTAAAAATAATCATGATGTTTGTGCTGTTGTCCAAGTCCAAATTTGCAATAAAAATAGTTTTCCTTGCTGTGAACAATTGTTCCTTAGTAAAGGTGTTTTCTGTCTGCACAAAATATTCTTGCAACTGACATTCAACCAAGTATTGTTAACTACATACTTGGATGAATTATAAGAAGTACTTAGATGGTTGGAATATACTTATATAAGGTCGAAATTGTTTTCAAATTCAAAATACATTTATGCCCACATTTCTTTACTCTTTGTTTAACTTCTTGTGGTATAAACTAATCTTACTGACCATGTTGCTGACTCTTAGTGGCTTAACTTTTATCATGCTATGAATTATATAAGCACTTACAAACATAAGCCGCTTGACAGCATGTATTTTAGATAGCCTTTTGAACTGTCTTGCACTCAGTGGGAGCTGAACACACACACAAATCAATTCTTCAACACTGACAAAGTGTCTGAAATGAAAAACAGTGGGCTTTTATGTAAGCTATCTGGAGAGCATGATGAGAGGAGGATATCAGTTTTAACAGAGGTGTACTCTCTTTCATGAAAGCCTGCGTGTTACTCCGATGGCTATATACAACATCTGGTGGAATCATGTAAAATGTGTCCCTCTCAGTAAAGAATTTTACTGTATTATACAGTTTGGATTCCAGAAGAAAATTTGGAAGATGTAAAGGTATTCAGTTTTTTGAGGCCGTGTTTAAGCTCTTTATTGTCTTTTATTAGGAATGTAGCTTTTTCTTAAGGGTATACTTTAGAATTTTATTAGGCAAGCCCTAGAATGCACTGAGGAATGGCAGGATGGGGATGGTGTTATCTTTGTTCAGCAAGGCCCGAGGCAAGCCACATGTAGCCCTAATGAGTCGCTTACAATTTCAGGCTCTGCTTGCTCTCAAACACCAAAAGTAAACTTTTGTCTTTTTTCCCCCTCACTATTCGGGGACCTTAAGAGGATTGTGGGATCATTATTTATTCATGCCATTGTGTTTATTCACCAGCCTCTTTGTGCGATGGAAGAGGGAATGGAGCAGCCTGTGCAGACGAAGTAAAAGCTGATAATTATCCACTATTAGTATTGTTTTTTCAGCCATGGTTTAAGTCGGCTCAGTTGATGATCGAGCTATGATAGAGGCCGCGAAACATCCATTTAAAGCAGATTACCATGTGCACAACTTTGAAGTTTGGAATCCTCTGCTGAGGATTCTCCAAATGGGCGTGATGCGTTTATAAGCCTGTTTTTACTGCACTTTTTCTGTGCAGTTAGAGAAGATGTCTTGTCACAGTGTCACTTGCGAACAGTTGTGTCGACCAGGAGATCCTTGAAAACAGCCATCACAGGCCTGCAGGATGTCGTTAACAGTGAGAGGTGAGGAGATTGGAACCTTTACTTTTCATCCTAGAACAAAGAAAACCCTGGGGATGCTTAAATGGGGTTGTATGGAGGGATTTAGCAATGTCAGACTGCCTCAGAAGTAGCACTGATTCAAAAGACCAGCAAAGTAAATTGTAAAAAAAAAAAAGGGGGGGAAATGGGATTGGGCCTAAAGACCAAGGAGTCTTGAAAACGTTTGCTCAGTTAAAAAACACAACAACAAAAAAACGGTGCATCAGCTTAGCTGTCTCAGCATGTTCAGTTGGCCTGCACACTGTGTTCTCCGTTTATTCTAGGTGTCAAAACATTTCTTAAGGGTAACACAAAAAAGGTTGAAGCTTGCCGTTCAGCGGGATTTAGGGTTTCTCTTCGAACAGAAAAAAGTCTCCTCAGTTGATTTCAGTTTTAAATACCGAGTCTGATTCATTTCTCTGTTTGTCACAGAAAAGTAAGAACAGATGGTGTCTTTCAGCTGGATAGCGGGGCACACAAGTTTTCTTCTTTTCCTTCCAGCACAGAAAAATAGAGTGGACTGGATGCAAGAGAGTGGCAGCAGCCAAGCAGGGATGTGGGTAGAGGATGACTGGGGAGAGAGTCTGTGGTTCTAACCCAGAGAGGAAATGCCATCTCTAATCTAAGACACTCTGGCCTCCTGTTCATCTTCCTAGGTGATACCCTGGAATGCATCTGTCTTTTCTGCTGTCTGCTAATGCTGCAGATTTTTTTTTAATCTTAGTTAGAGATTCTCCTCCTTCCCCATGCGGATGAATAGATTAAAACTGCCTAAGATGTTAAATTAGTCTTAGGCCCATTGCCTGTGAATATATGCTAATGAAAATTACCCATTTGATCTAAATCACTAACTATTTCTAGCATTTTACTGCTATTACTACGATATTTGCATTAATGATCGATGATGAGATTTTTTCTCTTGTTTTCTGGATTTATTCTTTTCATCCATTTATAATTCAGCATTTGTCTCTTTAAGAGCATACAGTTGTTGTAAGTAATGGATGCTTTGCTTAAAGTGCTGATAGAAGTGTAGTGGTGAAAGTCTTAAATGGAATTGTTTCTTCTGTGGGCATACTGTTTTATTACAAGACAGTATAATTTCCATTTTCTCAGTAATGGTTAGCCCCGTCTATAAAGAAAAAAGACATTTATGTGTTTTTACAGTTTATTTTCAATCATACATTTGGTTCACTCTCGTTATTATGATATTGATTCCTCACAGGTAAATGGCACCATCAGAGAGATATTTATCAATTTTTCAATGCTGGTTCATAAAAGCTTGTTTCCCACTTCCTCTGCAAGCGAGGCTATGGTTCTATTGTGGAGTTGGGGTAAGGAGGAGGACTTGATGTCACATAGAATTGCACCAAATCAATAAGCAAAGTCTTGTTGTCACATAGCAGACATGTTTTGTGTAATCTTGAGTATTGCAAAGTAGCTTGATGATCTTTGTAGTATCACAGTTAAAAAAAATATACCACATATGTTTACAATACGGTTTATCGCTTGTTTTTGGTGAGTTACTTTCATGACTCTGTCCCCTTAAGCTGCAAATTTGCTTTTGTTTACATTTCTTTTCTTTCTCTTTTTTTCTTTTCCTAAAGTGAGATCACTTTTCAAGTGTTAATTTTATCAAAAGGCTAGTTGTTGCTTGCAGCAGTATCATAGAACACAATTATGTCAATTTGGGAATTCTAATAATAATGCACAAGAGAAAATTAAGCTGCCTTGTTGGCCGTATTGCCTGTAGAACTGTGATTAGTTAAATTACCAGAGCACACATGAGTATTCAAGATACATCTTGTAGTCTTCTAATCTAATCCTGATAACTTTTTACATGCCTTATTACAAAATCTGTTGTTTCCATTGATCTTATCCGCACAAATATTTGTCAGAAGAAAATGTAAAATGTTTATATTCAGCAAAAATTACGGATAATATGGTCATTAAAAGATTATATACATTTTTGGAAATACAAAAATGAGAAAATAAATTTTTGTAACTGCGTTGGTTTTGAAACATTGCTTTTTGTTGATCTTTTGTAACATTTCCACCTGCTTTTGCTTGTATTTTTACTGAATCTCTGAGATTGTCAGTGACACAATGGCAATATTAACACCACATTTTCATATTCTCGAAATTCATTATAAAGTAAAATATGTGATATAGTTCATGAGAATACATTTGATAACACCCAAGTAGAAAAAAAAGAATCAGACTTCCTTATTAATGGAGTCGGCTCTTTATCAGTCTTTTTAAAGACCTTGTGTCACACAACATTCCCCGGACAACTTAATCCTAAATGGTTAACACAGTAAATATGGCCACTCGAGCTTTAAGCAACAAGACGTTATGAAGGGGGAAAAACTTGGAAAGCTGAAAAGGGAATTGCAGATGCTCAGGTAATTTAAAGGCTATTAACTATCCAATTAAAGCACCTTGGTGGCCAAAGCACCTTGTAGGCAAATAAAACTCAATTAATAGACCATTATTTGTATTTGGTTTGGCATAATAGGCTTATTTATAAAGCCAGCTGTTTTCCTTTGAAGAGAATATATCCTTACTGCTTCTCAGCAAACTCACAACAGTCACTGTTGTATTAATTTGTTTTGATAGCTTAGTTTGAAAAGCACGAACACTTGTGGGTCATTTTTTTCTAGAAGTAAAGCTTTAATACTGCTGAAGTACCTTTATTTTTACCCACTCTTGTTTAGCAGAGACACTGTCAAAGATACTAGATTTTTGCTCCATAAAGTGTAAGTAAACATTTCCTATAGTAGACACGGAAGTAGATGCTTGCTTCTGATTTTGGAAGATTTAATCAAGACTAACGGTGGTGGTGTGCATAATCACATTTCACCGTGTGCCACTCAAATTAGACACTGCAGAAGCAACGCATACCTGCAGCCTTCAGATGGGTCCAAAGACAGCTAATCAAGAGAAAAGGGGGACCTTCATAAGCGAAATCTGGCACATAATAATCAAATCAAAATAAATAACGAAACTCTGTGCATAGATGACTGATGATTGGCAACAGTACAATTAAAGTTGAGCACAGTGGCAAACATACGTATTTGTTAGACATAAATTTAGAGGAGAACTTAAAGGTGCTCCTTCACCAAGTAATGATGTAAACAGTACAGAGCCTTTGTGCTGCACCCATTGCATGTTTCTGATTAGGTCCTTACTGTGATTAGTGCAAAAGATGCTGAAAATTGCACTTCACTAACATCACCAACCACCATCAGCAGATTGGTGCAAAATGCCAAGTAGGTGCAGACAAGGAACAAAACCACTGTGGTGTAGAGACGAGCACTTTGCATGTATGTGCACACAGAAAAAATAGAGCTGTCCATTTCCATTTGACCTCCACGTTTAAACACAGTTGGAACACTTACAGCAGCAGGGAAAATCAGAATATTCACGATCAGGCCCGCTGATGATGGCTGAGGATAAAATTCAGCAGCCGAAAATATGACAAAAGCTTTATTCATGGCATAACATCTTGGAGTGAATCCTACTCCACCTACACTGGATGACAAAATTGGTGCCAGGAGCAAATTACATAACATTTTACTGATCTGCCAATGACAACCTGCCAACCTTTCACATACTCCTGTTCAAATGGTACCACACAACCGTCCAAGCCAATTTGTTGACACATAATATTACTTGTTTGTTCTTTTTTGTCTATTTTTTTTTTTTTTTGCTTTTTGGACCTTTTTGGGTTGGGGGCGGGGTTGCCATATTATCATTGTACAATGCTGTGATTAAATTAAATTACGATTAGCTTTACAATAAATGATTCTGCCTTTACTACAGTCTTATATGACCACCATTGTTCAACACAATGTGCATTTTACAAAGAGAATAGCTATGTGATGATGACACTCAGTCTCCTCTGAGACTCTGAGTCATACTTCTGTGTCCTATATGCTTAGTGCCCTTAGCTGCAGTTTTTAAGTAAACATAATTCAGACGAGTGACTCCATTCATCACGGAGTCACTCGTCTGCTCCAGCCTTCCTCTGTGTGGTGGCTGTATTTAACAAAAGCAGTCATAGACCTGGTTTATCATGTTGCGTAGCTGAAGAATGGCACATTTTATCTCCATGAATATGTCTTATTTTCTCTGTATAACTTCCGACTTTTATATCAGTCGGTGGTAAAATAAGAAAGATTAGTTAAGTTTGGAGAGAAAACAGGTTTGAATATCAGGACTCTGTTGATTCTTCTTATTCGACTTTCTTTTCACTTGATTACATCCTCCCTCTAAATTACATTCTTTGTTTACCTGATTTCATTTCCTCTCTCTTAGCATGTGAAGCCTCCTCAAATAAAGGAATTTTTAAACATAAATTTTCTTTTTTTGTTTGTACTGATTCTGCTTCTCATTCATGCACAAATGTAATCATTCTGATTAGCTTCGTAGCTTCTCAAGGCCAAAATGTGCATTACAGTCTGTACACATAATAGTTGTAGTTCTTAAATACGTTTGGTAATGCCTTTGCTTGTCTGTAGTCACTTCTGAACTCACATAATAATCAGAGGCATAATATACAAACAGATCTGGAGCAGAAAGTGTGGCTACAAATGCTTTTTATGTTGCTGTTGGTTTGAGTGACATAGCACATAGCTGATTATTGCTAAATAATAAATCATCAGTTTTCCAGCTTTTTATTTCTGTAATTTTAAATTGGTTATCCTGGTGTTTTTTTTATAGTGTTTATTTCTGTCTGTCTCTCTCTCTCTCACACACACGCACACACACACGCACACACACAGTAACACACAATTTGGATGCCTTACATGTTTGTCACCTTACCCTGTGACACTGTGAATACTGTTTCTTTCACCATTTTGTGACATTTATTACACTACAGCCATTTTCACACATGAACTGTCATGTAGCACATTGAAGGAGATAGTCCGCACTACTGGAAGTAGTCTTATTTATTTATTTGTATTTATTTATTTATTTCTTTTTTGGATGAGGAAGCTTCCTGGATAGAATGTGTGGGAGGCAACACACTCTCTTACTAGCAGCTAATACAGCAGACAATTAGCTGCACTATTTGTACATCAGTGCAATAAGACATCACACAGACTTAGGTAGGTGTATTAGGTAGCTGACAAGTTGAAGACTGGCTAATTTCCCGTCTTACTGTTTCAGACATTTACATTCTCCTTTGCACCTCCGGTGTAGAGAAGTTCACGGCTGCAGCACATGTGTAAAAACAGCTTAAAGCTTAATGCAGGGTGAGATGCTATTATAGGGATTTGTGAACCAGTATACGGTAGATTCTGTAACAGTTTCCAACTCTAGAACGATTGAAAAAGGCAGTGTAAAACAGTGTTTAAGAAAGGTAAAGGTGAAAATTGGTAAAAAGAAAATTTGCATAAACTAATTAAATAAAAATAGAAAGTAAGTCAGATAAGCACAGCATCATCTTGACAAAATTCCATTACACAGATCCCAAAGATCTGTGTAATGGAATTTTAACTAGTGCAGCCAGAGCACTAGTGATGAAGCAAATGAAAAATCCTAAAACAGCTAAAAAAAAAATACTTTTCTTGATTTTCTTTTCTATATTTTTTTTCTACTGTTCACAAACTTGCCTTGCCCATTTGGAAACCCCCTCGTGCTGCACTCGTCAGTTACTGTAAAAAATTTAGATTTAGCCCAGAATAGCGGCAGAGTGCAGATGTGATGTCACCACTCATGGAGCATGGACATGGAGCTCTGCCACTGAAGATGCGAACTTCTTTTTTGTTGATTTGTGAATTTCTTAAACAGTTTAACAATTGAATTCAGTTCAGTTCAATACAGTTTCATTTACATAGCACCAAATCACAACAACAGTCACCTTAAGGTGCTTTTATTGTAAGTTAAAGACCCTACAATATAAGAAAGAAACCTCGATAATCACACAGCCCCTATGAGCAAGCAGTTGGAGACAGTGGGAAGACAAAAATCCTTTTTAAGAGGAAGAAACATCTAGTAGAACCAGTTTCAGCGAGGGGCAACAATCTGCTGTGACCAGTTTAAAGTGTAATGAAGGTGAGATCAAAGAGACAGGAGAAAAGGAAAACTATGAAGAGAGAGAGTGAGAGCTATAGTTTAATAATCGCTAATGATTAAGTACAGTAGTGATGTATAAACACACAGAGGTGATTCTACCAAAGAATCTTATGCTCCCATTTGCATGATGTAGCCCATGCCCATTACTAGTCTTTGGTCAGTTTTTGCTTATTTATTTTGAGCTGTAGGATTATAAAAAGAATTGATCGAATTTTTTCATCACACATTTGCATGTTTATACTGCTGCTATGTCTGTAATTCATACACCACATACAGTTTTTTTTCTTTGACCTGTAGAACTGTAACATATAAAATCTTTTAATTATTATTTTTAAAAAGCCTCACAGTGCTTCAGCTTTTGTCTTTTTTCTGATTTCAAGTGACTTTTGATAACTCACTGCATAACTTTTATACAAATTCCATTTCATATAAGCCTATTTTTATTCATATGAAACCTATATTCTATATCCACCCATATCCACCAAGTGGTGTAGCATTACGCTTGTGTAGTGTTGTTGCTTCCTCTGTTTCAGCCTTACCTGTTGTGTTTGTCAGATTATCATTTTAAATAATTAGCCATTCATTCGATTCTGTTTTCACACTTTATTCTGACACATCTGAGCATTTTTAATAATAGTGTTATTAAAATGAATATAATTGAATGATACTGAAAGTAAAAGGTTTTAGAATGTTTGTTTACAGAGGGGGTCACATGCATTTAATGCAAGAATGTTACATTATTAGTAGGTTCCTTTAGTTTAGAACAACCCAAATCTATTGAAATACATTTTGTCAGCAGTTATATAGGGAGCAAGCACTAAAAGCAACAATGTATTTAGCAGATTTCCTTACCTACAGATTACACTTATTTGTCTGTTCTAGTAATTGGCTTGCTAATGAGTAGATTAAGACCTTAAATGCAGTGGGTGGTCATCTGTTTTAGCAGTTGGGACAAACTAGGCAGTAAAAGGCACTTCCTGAAGCTGTCAGAAGCTACAGCAGTTGGGCATGGTCCAAGGGGTCCTAAGTAAAGGTTCCCTTTTGCTGCTGTAATATAGTGAGCGAAGGCAAAAGCAATCAACTCTGGCAGCCAGAGAAACTTCTCTGGCCATCTCAAGCTGTGGCTTTCTGTCTGCAGAGGCCTTGTGTCTGGCTTCAGGTGGATGTGGTGTGGGTAAGGCAGTATTAATGAAATGCAGTGAGACAGTAGAACCTTTGTGTGCAAGAGTAATGGCTTCTGAACATGACTACCTTGACCTCATTTACGTTATGACTTTGACCATGTTTAGAGGACTTTAATCTTTTCTGGTCTCAGTGATGAATTCTCTCTTAGAGGAAAATGCAGTAATATTCAGTCCAAGACCCTTGTGCAGCTCATCTTTGTATTTTCCGTCAAGCATTTCAATCCTACGGTTGATCTTAAATAGCGTCAGGTAGTAGCTTGTCAAGTGGTACTTGATTTAGCAGCACAGAGTTGTTTTTTGATACTAATACATGTCTTAGATGAATCCCGTTGAATCAGCCGTGATAATGCTCTTTGCTACAGCTTTTCCTCTCGCCGTTAAACATTCCTGCACATTCAATCACAGCAGTGTCTTGGCCATTAACCCACAGCAGGACCACTATGCCTCAGCACCCATTACTGAACCGGCATTAGAGAGTTGAGAAAAAAATGAAGTGTCTGGTGTGAAGTGTGTGTAAAGCACAAACTGTGACTCTCTGAAGCAGTGGACGTTTACTGCTTGTGTAGGGCTGTGGCTGATATGTTAATATCACTAATTGTTTCCTAATTAGATGCGAGTCAGTGAGTCGTGTTTTAATACTCTTCAGGGATCATTACAGACATAGACGAAAATCATCTCTCCTGATAAATGACAATCAGGTCAGCTGGAATTTCAACATCAAGACAGTAGGACTGATGGAAAAATGGGGGAGAGCGCCAAACTGATGACTTTTGTGCGCTGTAGTCATGTTACTTAAGCAGTGTTATTTTCAGCGCACTGCAGAGTTCCATCAAAAGTTAATTACACATTAATAGGAGGTCTTTGTGGAGATTTAACATTCCCTGACAGCATGTGATTGGAGCCAATAAGGCTTAACAGACAAAACTGTACCATATTCAGATGTAAGAGTTATGGAAATATATTGAAATATAATGAGATGACTCATGCTTTAAAGGCAATTGACCTCTCTGACAACTATGCTGTTTTATTTTTTATATTACTGACAAGCAGAAAAGCTAAGATGGACACAGTGTACATACGAAAAAGGAAGGATTGGTTCAGGTTGGATTCATTTCTTGACTGGCAGGGGTTTTATATATTTCCACAGGAGGGGGTATTAACAGTCACCAAAATGAGGGACATATTCATATGCTTGCTGCACAGTGTGCAAATTTGATCTCTAATCATTTATCTCTCAGTGTAACTTTTGTAGTTTGGAGAATGGCAGTTATGCTAGATAATGGATGTGAAGAGAGGTTGTTTAGAATTTGAGGAGTTTTTAGATTCATAGTAATTTGACAGGCTCCTGATGGGATGCATATTTGCTGTGCTGTAATGTTTCCATACACCCTAACACGTCACCTCTGTTTTCCTCTTTTTGTTTTTTTTCCCTTTGCTTTTGGATTTGTGCATTGTAACCTGTAATTATCCCCCCTTTTTTGCATTAAACATCCCAAAAAGGTGTTTTGTTGTTTTTGTTTCTCTAAACCAGTGCCAGGCATTTGCCTTTTCTATTCTATCTCAAAGTCATTTCAGCTGTTTGTATTGTTCTTCCCAGCTGGGATGAGGTGGCGGAGACAAAGGCAGATGTGTCCCTGTTTGTTTTTGAAGTGTCAGAGTTAAGTCTTGCATGTGTGTGTGTGTGTGTTCTGCTTCTGTGTGATGTTGCCTGTGTTTGGGTGTGTTTCATTTCCCCCCCATGTGTTGTCTCTGTTTGTGGTCCACAGGTCCTCCGCTGCATTGTTCATCCGCCTCCTCCTCCCCTGTTGAGCAGCTCCATTACCCTCCCCCTTCCATTGCAGCCAATGAGAGCCAGGGAGGGTTGCTAGGTAACTGTGCGGCTCAGCCAGCCCAGGACTCTGACTCTGAGGATGAGTTTGGCCCCAATTCATTCTTAGTTAAAACTGGCTCAGGGAACCTGTATGCTCCTGCTACCGCTACTGCTGATGGTGAGTTGGTTTTCAAACTACTGTTGCTTTGTGGAGGTTAGCCTTACCCTGCTCCTGGATATGTTGTGTTATAGGTCATGTGGATGGCTATAGGCAAGAAAATGTCCCTTTTTTCTGAGCACCATGAGAGAGAGTAGAAACTTTTGAGTCGATATGTAGCCTCAGGAAATGCACAGCACTCTCTGAAGCAAGGTCTGCAAAGTTCAGAGCCTCACACAAAGAGATGGACGATTTTGGTTCAGCAGGAGATATTTGTCACAGATATTTCTCTTCAATTTCAATGTTTGATGGTGAGAGTATCCATCTAAAAATCCCTCAAAAGCAGCTGCATGCAACCTCCACACCTCAGACAAGAAATACAAAAAAGACAGTACTGAGACAGTACTGAAGTACTGAAATGTAGTCCTTGCCATATCCTACTCTGAAGTCTGAGTGGTCTGAAGTTATGTTAAAACAATTTTAAAATAAACACTGTCATTTTTTTTATTTAAATAGCATAGCAAAACATGGTTTTTGAGCTAGATTGAGTCTAAAGAGTCCCAACATGATTTCTTATTAATAAATGTCAGCTAATTATTCCTCATGAAACGCAATGTCTCCTGCTGTTAACTTAACACTCACTCAGACTGACAGACTCACATGGTGTTAGGAGATGACAGAAATGTAGTGAGTGTAAAATATTTACAGTATGTTTACCAAGCAGCAGTCAGACTATGTTATTCACACTATCAGTAGTTAACTTTCAGTTATAATGATATATCTTTTTTATTTGCATGAGTTGTGTGTGCAGGTAAATGTAATTTGGCTGGTCTAGAGGCTGAAATTATGGTCATATATTATTTGTTTGTTGCTGCATTGTACTATTCTGGTTGCTACAAATTCAGAGACTTTTGCATATTCACTGGTTGCTTAGACCTTCATTTTCAGTATAAAAAGTTATTTCTTTGTGTTTATGAAACATTATGAAACTTATCACTCACATCTGCATGCTAAATAAGATGCTTTAGAGTTGTTTTAATGTTGATGTCTTTCAGCTACTGTACATCTGTTACTGGTGGAGTAAACCCAAAGGAAAATTCAAAAAATCGAAATATCTGATCAATCTTACAAATCAAATACTAAAGGGTTAGCTCACAGAGCTCCAAACTACCCCAGCTGCCTGTTTAGAAAGCCCGGAGAAGGAGCTATTAATCCCATCACAAATCTCAACACTAATTCCTCAGTAGCAACATGCTGGTCACCCAACAGTGACATGACTGTGCTGAAGGGGACATGGGTGGGGGGAATGGCCTTTAAAGCAGCAGATTTGTCTCATAACAATGACACTGATTTGCATAGGTACATCGTTTAGGTTGGCCTCTGGCTGTCAGTAAGGGGTTGGAGACTACCGATGAGGAATGTCCCCCACCAGTAGCTTTGGTCATCTCAGGTTTTGTAGGACTGATTGTTAAACTGCAAAGTAGAGCAAGTTTCTATGTGCCTTTCATATACAATTTCATATAACAGTACACCAGAGCTCTTAATATTTTCATGCTTGTCTGTTCTGAGAAACTTGTAAATATTGCTTAGTGCTTGGCAAAATGGGTTTTGCTTGAGATTCTTCATTAATGAATGTTATTATTTAGTTCTACACAATGTTTGACAGTAAGAAGCGACGTACAGTTATATAAGAGGAAATAGCCTCCGTTCTTCAGCTAACTTAAACCACCTAATGAGTTATGTAAGCTTGTTTGATGCCTGTCTCTTCAGTCATTCTATAGTCTTGCAGATTTTCTTTTAAAATTCAAATTTGGAGAACTGTCTGTGTAGTTTGTGTCAAATAATTAGTGGCAATGTTATCATGAGCTACATAAATGTATCTGCCATTGAGCGTGCATGAGTGTTGTATACACAAAATGACATAGCCAATATAATTAACCAGATTACACATTTCTATATTTGTTTAATTAAACATCTGGAAAAATAATTCAAATGTTTTCTGTTTTATTCTCTTTTTATGGATAAAAAAGGTTTCATGTTACTAAATGTAAATGTGAATTTGGCATGCATCTCAGGTTTCAGTGAGAATTGCATGAGCAAAAAAAAAGGTAATTTAAAAGCCACCATGGCAAAAATGACTGGAATATCAAATCAGATCTTTTTTTTAATGCAGGTCAGTTGTAGAAGAAAAATTCAAAGTCAGGGTTAACAGACTGTAGCAAATAAATAAATAAAAAGAAATAACGTTATTATTGGCAGCAAACAACCACAGAAAATTTGCATGCCAAAATAATTGTCTCACAGTATATCTGTTGCTCTAGAAAACAGGTGGTTTTTTTTATCACTTAAAATTACATTTGCTCAAGGTCGTCTTTGAGCCCCCATACAGGACTTAAAATGTTCTGCTAGATTTTGAACAAGTAAACACTCTCAGCAGCATATCATTATTCACATTAGTAGCTTTCAAGGCAGCAGTGTTTATTTATTTCCCTTTTTTTCCCTGTGGGGTGGGGGGAGTCCTGCTTTTATCTAGAGGAACACTGAGCAATAGTTTCTCTAAGGCTGATGAGGCTGCTCGTTGAAGCCTGCAGTTCTTTTATGAAGCATGTGTTTCACTGTGGCCCTCAGCTTTCTCTGAGGGGCTTCTACCCGAGGAGACTGCCAGTGAGATCCCGCTGCCACACTGAGCCACAAGATCTGAGACACTGCAAACTCCCAGCATTAGCATCTCTTAATGCAAAACAGCATGGGGTCGGTCAGTGTTAGCTTTCAGCGCAGCCGGGCTCCCTGGTGAAAGGGCCAGCACACCACCACCACCGCACAGCTGACCAAGCAGGAATGCTGAGCTGGACAGAAGGCCCGGGGACATAGCTGTGTGTGAATTCAAATAAGTCTTCATTTGAACTGCTTAATCATCCCGCTGCGTCTGCAAGGACGGAGAAATGTGGTTAAAAGAGGTCACACCAGAAAGTAATTTAGCCACAGACACCGTGAGGAATAAAACTATCTGAGCCTAAATAATAATTTAATGAGCTGCACATGGCACTGCCATGCTTTGCCCCTGTTTTTCTGAGGATCTGATTTTTTTTTTTTTTTTTACTGACATATAAAAAGAAATTGGTTTCTCTTAGTAATAGCTTCAAGTTATCAATGAACTAGAGTCAACAGACAATTTGTCCAGTTCCATTCAACTTGCTGTCCGTCAGCGTGCAGGGACTATGGATAATGCATTTTGCATACCTACATATCTTCCTTTCATTGACATAAAGTGAGATGCATTACTTCCATTGCATTGCATGATGATTGGAGACCATCTGTGCCATCTAACAAAATCTCCAACCTCTTGATGGATTTGCAGCAGAGTGACACACAGAACAGAGCATACATAAACACTTGTCTTGTTCTTTCTAAGGCAGCTCAGGGAATGACAGAAAATCCATTAGATCTCAGGGTGAGAGAAGCATTTGCAAGAAAATCCTTATAGATTAAATTACTGTAAAACTAGATTTTTCTGAATTATGTTATTAATATGTTTTTTGTTGTGTTATTAAAAACAACCACATGTATTTTTTTGGATAAATATATTTACTTCCATCAAGTCTTTTCTACTTACTTACCTCCTTTGTAAAAGCTTGTTTGGGGATCTTATATTTCTAAAATATCAACATTTTTCTACCTCGGTGATGAAGGTGAAATTATAGTCCCAATTCAATATGTTTTTTCCCTATTTTTCCATAGAGAGCGAGTGGAGGACTGAGCGCTAAACACATCACGTTGTTCTCGGCACCTGTTACCTCTCAAATGGGTCCAGCAAAGACAGCTGAAATTCCCTCATGTATCTTCCATTCAGACTTCTCTAATGTCATAAGAAAAAGCAAGTCCAGCAGAGAGAACCAGCCTCTGAGAGTCAGTAGAGTGTGCAGCTTCACTGCCTTCGTGACAAATTCTATTTGTATTTTTATAGACAAATGGTACTCAACTGGAAATTTTGCTCCTGTGATTAGCCATAGGGGATGTAGCAGTAAGCAAGATTTAATGATTTATCTGGGCGCTTGATAGCTTTTGATTAATTCTGTATCGAATAGCTCACACCTCAATGCGTTGATCGGGTGTTTGGAGCATGTCATATCATTTTATTTCATCAGGTGTGACCATCACTGCCATAGATTTCATCCACTGTCCTTGTTCAGAAATACAACATCCCGCAACCCAGGTCTTTATACCGAGTGGTAAATTGAGAACCTGGCCTCTGTATGTGATTTGCCGAATGTGGCAAATGACACACACTGCAAGCACAATATCTGGTATTATATTGATTCAGTCTATTATATATATCCACTGTATCCACTGAAATAAAGAGCTGATATAATGCTATATAACGTATAAGTTAATGCTTTTCTTTTAGTGCCATATAAGGTTTACATAGCACAGAATTTTCTCATCACAGAAACACCTATTTTCCGTCTCAAATGCCAAGGCAGCCAACCCAAAAATCCCAGTCTGCTTTTATTGGTTTGTTGGCTCATTTAGTGCTAAATTGGACCAGATGAAGGGATGCTCTGCTGTGACTGGTTGTCGATTTTATTGTTGTTGTTGTTGTCGAGAGTAAAATTCAAAGTTTGGCTACTGCATACACTCTGAGTATTTCATTAACAAGCTCAATACAGTAGCTCATGAGTAAATGAACATACCCAGGACCTCTCAATAACCAAGATTTCTAATCCTTAAGTAAAAATCGTAACTTTACATTAGTAGAAATATTACAAGGAGTTTGAATTATTTTGTATTCTTTTAGTTTTTTTTTTTTAGTTTTTTTTTATTTTACTTGTTTGTGGAACATTAACCATTAATTTTTATTTAATCTTTCCCTGAGTTTTGTGTCACTATTTTTCTACAAATGGGACAGCAGTCTCCCAGTAATTATAACATTCCACCATTAGACATCTCTCTTATTTCTCAGAGTGCAGGGTGAGGTCGTAGCTAATGAAGTGGATTTGCCTTAATTACTTGTCTAGAAAAGCATCAGGAGGCCTTAACCAGTGCATACATCTGTTAGAAAGAAAAATGAATATGCCACATTCCCAGACTGAATGGGTATCTTTAGGCTTCTGTTTTGAATGTCCTGTGAAAGTTTGGCTATGGTAACAAAGTCCTTCTCTGACTCTCTGATAACAAATGAATCTTCTTTTGTGCCAATTTTGTTGTGCAAAGCAGTTCAATAGAAAACCATTTATTTTCTTGCATCCTTTGGATAGTAGTGAATAATTGTTGCTGAATCACCACATCTGTGGGGGTCATGTTTCACTGTGCTTGGTCTCAGACGGGTTTCTTGTCTTTCTGTTTCTTTTCAGAAAAATAAGAATGACTTTCTGCCGGGCTGTTGAGCCAGGTGCGACGAGCATTTATCTTTCACTTTATTATAATCTGTTCTACTGTGCAGCGTGCTGGGAATTGCTTATATATAAACAGGTTGGCAGGTTTGGGAAAACTTCTCAAAAAGCCAATAAAACAGTTGGAGTGGACTGTGCATGCTAAATTATCTTTTGTAATTTGCAGCTTTCAGGGTTCTCCGAGGTTCATAAAAACATTGTAGTGCATATAATTTTGGTTGTACTGCAAAACTGATTTTTAGATTGTCAAACGTGTGGACCTTGACCCCCTACTGGGCCATAAAGTACAGACTTGAGTTAAAAAACAAAAAACATTTTCAGCTTTGTAATTTTACTTTAGAAGGAAATTGCCTTTACATATGTGCATTTTAAAAAGAAATAGAAAAATTAAAGTTAGAAATTTACATGTTCTTTCAGACCTATATTCAATCCTGAACGTATAACTCATTAATAGTTAGCAAACAGCTAAAGCAGAGCAGTGGCTGCCAGGTGCTAGAAGAAGAGCTACGATGAAGAATCGGTCTCAGCAGGCAGCAGCTCATCAGAAGGGAATGCATCAGTGAAAACACAATAAAGGAAATTGTTTTAGGGGGCATATGATGATCAAAGGTTTGATTAAAGGCTGCAGAAGATTTTCAGTCGCTGATTTTTTGCAACTGCTGTCTTGAATTTAGAGATGGCTTTTCTGTGTTACAGTATCCAAAGGGAAGGTCAAAGGTGGAATACCCAACCAGAATTATTTTCCATCAGTTTTAAAACTGTTGATACATTAAGGTTTAAAATGTAAATTTAAATCTAAATATCAGAGTAGCTCAGACTTCAGAAAGTATATTTCAAATATGTTCCTCCTGTGGTCTTTAAACAGAGCGAACAAAAGAGACAGTAGTCCTAACTATACACTGCAAGCGCATTCTGCATACTTGTATTAATTTATACTTATATTAAGTTTATGATATATTGATGTGCACCAATTTATTTTCGTGGTAATTTTTTATGTTGTAGCAAAGCTCTTAAGAGCCTTGTTATAACACTGGGGACTGTTTCTATGGTCCCCAGGTGGAACAAAAATATGTTAGAGGAATTAATTACTTGTTGCCCTACATTTACTTGATGGTCATACAGTAGGAAGTAAAGTATTTGTTTACCTAAAAGTAAATGCATTCCAGAGCAGCGATGCATTTGTCCTTGTGATATATTTCTCAGAGTATCTGTGGTGTCCCTGTAACTAATTAGCATATCCTTATTAATGGCTTTAGGGAATCAGTTACATTACTGAGCAGGAAGGAGATCATCAACAACCGTGTGGCTTTACCTCACACTAGTCCACTGCTGATAACGACTGTGGTGTGCTTCTCTTTCACTGTCTCGACTAAGCACAGAGGCAACATTGTGCAGAAGTGGAGAACTTAGTAGCTGACCATCTGTCAGTGCAGCAAATGCATCATATAGCAATTACTTCTTTCAGCGGTTCTTTTACATTAGAAAATATGTAGATTACGTGGCATTGAGCCAGGTGAAAATTTAAATGTTTTCTCTTTTTTTTGGTGATAGTTAATGGAACGTAAAGAAACAGAAACACTAGACTGAAACAATATGAAACTGTGTATAAAATTACCTAGTGCCTTGTAAAGCAACAGCTTGTTTAAATCCTGAAAAGAAACAGGCTTGCTTAATACAGCATGGTACATTTTGTGTTGATTTCTTTTGCTGAGCCATTATTTAGCATGCCACCTCTGAACACAAAGGACTTTATACCCACTTTGCAGACTAGACCTAAGCATTAAAGCTTAATAATAATGTTTTCTGAATACCCAGTGTGCACCTTAAAAGTTCTTATTGTGCCTGCTTTGATTGACACATGTTGATATCAGAGCTTCATGTTCCTGACCCTAAAAATATCTGAAATGACTCTAAGCTTCTTGACTGGCATGAGTAGGTATCGCTTTAATGAAGGAGCTGATTATACAAAATAAGCTTTGTGTGTGTCTGTATTCTGCTCTCTCTGCTGTAAATTGGCAATTTAGTGTTGTGGATATCTGTGAAATAAAGGAGGCTTACTGCTATAAAGAAAAGCCACTCTGTGTAAAGCCGGGAGTTCATTGATTGATGAATGGCTTAGCAGATGTGGAAATAAATGGATACAGAGTGCATACAGACATTGGTCCTCTATCTCATGAATTGCACACTATCAAATATTGAATATAAAACCACAGGGTACAATTTCTCCTTCTAGACTTCATATCTAATAGTTTTAAATCCTCTTAAAAAAGTGACAATATAGTTGGTAAAAAAAAAAGAAAAGAAAAGAAAAAAGAGCAAATTTTCCTGCTAAAAGCTTTGAAATGGTACATAACCAGTGGAGTCACTCTTAATCTGGTTGATTAAATCTGGATCAAATCTTGAATGTGTTTCACTTAAGCTGCGGCAGTTACGGGATTGAAGTTTGGAGGCAAACAAAGTATTGTTTATTTAAAAAAAACTGTGCATGCTCAAAAAAACGCTAAATGCAAATTCAGAAAAGCCCAGTGAATTGGTGTGTTTCAGGAAGAGGCCGGCTAATCTGTTTACACAGGAGTCAGTGTCTGATCTGAGTAAACTGTCACAGGTCTCTGTGGGAGGTAGAGAGAACACTCTGATAGAGGTCAGTTAGAGAAATAATGAGCAGAAGTACAACTTTTTTAACTGCGTTTTTTTGTTGGTAAGTGAAAAGGTGAAAAACTTAGTAGTTTTGGTGTTAATTTATACTCACTGGTCAGTTTGTGATGTATAGCTTGATAAGTCCAGGTTCCTGGTACTACCAAGTTCCTTCAAAACTGCCCTAACTCTTCATGGATTCATCAGCATACTGGAAACATTTTTCTCAGAGATTATGGTTCATATTCATCATCACACACTTGCTGCAGATTTCCTTGATGTGAGTCTCTCATCTCACCACATCCCAAAGGTGCTCTATTGGATGAAGATCTGGTCACTCTGGAGGCCGTTTGAGTACAATTAACTAATTGTCATGTTTATGAAACCTGTTTGAGATGATTTGAGCTTTGTGACATGCAACATTACCTTGCTGGAAGCAGCCATCAGAAGACAGGTGGCATTTAAATGATGTCCAATTGGTACTGAGGGGCCTGAAGTGTGCCAAGAAAATATCTTATACGCCATTACACCACAAGCAGAAACCTGAATCATTGATACAAGGCAGGATGGATCCATTCTTTGATGGTTTTTTTTACCACAAACTCTGACTCTGCCACTGTAGAATAGCCTAATGTACTTCAGTGTGAACTTCAGTTGTCTGTCCTTAGCTGACATCAGTGGTCTTCTGCTGCTGTAGCCCATCTGCTTCAAGGGTTGATGCGCTGTGTGCACAGAAATGCTCTTCTGCATATCTTGGTTGTAACAGTTGGTATTATAGTTTATTATGCTTGCTTATCAGTCTGGCCATTCTCCTCTGACCTCTGGCATCAACTATGCCTCTGGGCATTGTGTAGTTTTCAGACTACACTCTGTGAACCCTAGTAATGGTTGTTTGGGAATCCCAGCAGATCATCAGTTTCTGAAAGACCAGCCTGTTTAGCATCAACAATGATGCCATGAGCTTTCTTCCCCATGCTGATGCTCAGTTTGAACTTTAGCACTTTTGTGCACGTCTACATGCCTAAACACGGTCCTATGTGATTGGCTGATTTTTGCATTTTGCATTTTGCATTGCAGTTGGACCTAATAAAGTGACTGGTGAGTGTATGTGCTACCGAAGCTATGTCTAATCATTCATCAGTCAGAATATTGTTCCTGACTGGGTTGAAATAACACCATAAGGCGTGAAATAAGCTTTGGATTTGTCTTAACCAGTTAGTTTACACACATGAGCTTGCTTTCACAAACCTTTTGGAATGTGCATCCTCAAAGGAGCTGCCATATTCTTGCTATGCTGGCAAGCAAACTGAATCTGGCTGTCTTTGATGGTGCTTTCAAAGGTAACCCAAAAGTGCCTGAAAGCAAACAGTAAATGAGTCGAATTTTTATTCTTTTAAAATATCTGTTCCATGTTTTATTTCTTTTCTGTTTTTTGTTTTTTCTTTCAGACGGAGCCTTTCAAAATCACTCTCGGCTGCGGACGCCTCCTCTACCACTCTCCCACTCCCACTCGCCCAATCATCAGCACCATGCAGCCTCTATTAACTCCTTGAATAGGAGCAACTACACACCACGGAGCAACCCAAGTCCTGCGCCCACAGACAGCTCCGTTCCTCCTGAGGGTCCCGCCAGTGGTCAAGACTCTGGCAGTGCACAGGACAACTGGCTACTTAACAGCAACATCCCCCTGGAAACAAGGTACTGTGTAGTTTGTCTCTCAGACAATGTGTAGAGAAGTTGGCATCTGGAAGACTTGAGCTGAGCTGGTGCCATTGAACTTGGTGTTTCCTCCTGTTCCTGCTGTCCGCTCCATATTAAATTACCACAGTGCTAACAAGGAGCAAAGCAATAAAATGGAAAATATCCTGCTAGGGGCAAAGGCCTATATTTGTGATGAACATGATTTTGTGGCAAACAAGAGAAAAGTGGTGCTTTTGGTTCGCCTAATACTAGGAGTCCTAACAGGGGAAGCTATTGAGTTTAAACAGCAGAGTAATTACAATCATGTTGGATAATACCAAATTATATTCAGGCTCCCGTGAGCAGGCTTCGTAGCCCCTCCACTTCAGCCCTGAGTTTTATTTATTTCATATTAATCAGCATTCATTTCTCTAGTATTTCTCAATAGGAGGCCCTTGTGTGAAGTAGGTCTGTCAAGTGTTATTGTAACAAAGGGAATATCTGGTGTTTCTTTGGATGGTCTTATTGCAAGGCGGTATGAAATTAGGAATACTGAGGCAGAATTTTCTCAACCTTCCAAGATATCAATTTAGTCTGCTAATAGTAAAAAGAAAAAAGTAATCGCCACATCACCAGCGGCACATTTCCTTAAATAAACCCTTTGAGTAAGTTGTTATGGAGAACAAAGAAAAAACCCTTTGTTTTATAACTGTTGCAATTATCTCTTCAAAGCAGTTAAGGCCAAAAACAATAGATCACAATGACAAAAAATTGCGCATACCATGATATTATATTATATTATATTATATTATATTATATTATATTATATATAAAAGTGAATAGTTTGTAAATTTAAATAAATGCAGCAATTGCATTTCTGTTTCTTATAGGTAAAAGTGTTATAACAAATAATCAAGAATGAGCAAAACCCACAGTTCTGGCCAATGACAGGTGGATTCTTCATATATATTTATACTGTTTAGAACAGGTAGTACCCTAGTGAAGGTGTCACTGAATAATGATTGATATCGATCTTGTCAAGCTGTTAGACAAGTACTGTTCAGGCTTATTATAATTTGGTTGGTCAGCTCAGATTCTGTCAGTAAACTATGATGAGCTGAGAGAGGACAGAATTTCTTTCCTCCATTTATATCGCTTTCTCTGAACATTTTTCTGAATTCTGACTCGAAAAAAATCAGCTCAGAAAGTGTGCACAAGTAACAGTAGCTATTTGTTCTTAGCTGCTGCATAGCTTTATGTACAAAAGTTAAGGTTTGAATATTGTGGTTTATTTCTTCTGTTTTTTGAAAATGTTACATAACAGCATCCTCAGTTTAAATGTTGCCAATATTTCTAATATATTCAGAACTTATTAAAAACCACTGGTCTGTGTGATAAAATACATTGCCATAAATTAAATAGCTGTTGACAGGAAAATAGCTAATAGCTAATTTGGCGTGGCTAAGAAACCAGTCTTGAACAGACTTATTGTCTCCTCTTTCAGTTTTTGTGAGACGCTTCAGTCAACAGGAAAATGAGAATCAATTTCAGCTGGTAGAAGGACAGTTAGTTGTATAATGAATGATTACACATCATCCAGCTCCAGTTAATCCCGTGCAGGTATTCCCTGTGGAACAGAAAACAGATGGTGAGGAGAGGCTAGAGTGCTGCTGAAATCACATACAGAATCGAGTCTTTATAACCTATTGCATTGAAGGAAAAAAATGACACCTAGCAAAGTTCCAATAAGGAAACTGAAACCATTAGCAATATCCGCATGGACCCTGCAATATTAAATGTCACTTTTACTAAGTTAATAGTATTAAAATGGCCCTCTCTTGTCACTTTTGGGAAATTTAATTGCACTGATAAATTCAGCACTGGTATATTTCTGCCGTGCTTTAGCACTGGAAAAATGCCAGCAGTTGGTTGGCCCTGTCCAGCTTCACCATTTTTTTTCTGCCAAGTTTCTGCCAAGTATTTCTTTCTTCGTTAAAAGTAGCATTCTTCCCTAGAACACAAGCTTTAAAGACTATGAACAGATTTTACTGCTGGCCGCAGAGGAGACTGGGATCAAAAACAAAGCTTTTCTCTTGTACCATGCAACGTGTTCAGCCTGCCCATTGCATGTGGACAGTTCATTTCTCCATTGCATTGCTGCTGTATTTCCTTATGGAACAGAGCTCTCATTTGGGGGGGGGCAGTGAGACATGAGACTCTAGAAATGTTTGCTGAAAATGTGTTTTAAGACATGTAGCAACCATTAAATGGGGGGGGGGAAAGTAGCAGTTAAGGATACTAATCAGTATGAAGGCTATGAAACCTCAGTGATGATTTTCATTAGACTTAAGAGTAGTATTTGTGTGTAATAGACTTTAAGGTTCTTATTTGTAAGTGATGCATTGTTTTCTTCCAATCACAACCTTAAAGGAGCCAGAATACTCTAATGTTTATCAGAGAAGAGCAAGACGCTTGCAGAGAAGGGCAGGGCTCGTACAAAACAAGGTATGGCAGTGTCCAAATGAGGGGCATAAGACAGGTAGATGTTATTTGTGTCACACCTTTGTAGAAGTAGTTCCATAAGGGCCTTGGTTGTTTTGTTTTTTTGTCCCATACTGTCCATCTTGAGCTCCATTTGTCAGTTGTTGATGTTGCTTGGTGATCACAAGTTGTATTGGCCTTTCTGTATTTCTTGCACGCATGTCTCACACTAGCTTCATATCCATCTTTCCACCTGTGTGTAGAAACATAGCAAAGCAGACATTCCTAGAGACTTTACAGGACAACCTCATTGAGATGGACATTCTGGCATCAGCACGCCACGATGCCTCGTACAACGACGGGTATGTTGCATGTTTGCTATCTGGCTCAGACTACTGTCAGGATCTGCTTTGCCATGAAAACAATAGATGCCTGCACTATTTTCCATCGAGCATCCTCTGTTTTGAAACACTGTCAATCATCTGTGTACATCTCCTGCAGTGTTACAATCCTTGCTGTATTTGTCCCTTCCCTGTTTTAATACAACTAACAATTTGCATCGAGTAACATTGTTGGATTGTATTGCTTTTGAATAATGGTAAACACGACCGCTGTGTGGAACACAGTTGCCCATGCTGTCTCCTGTTGCTTGAATAGGACATGTGAGAGATCTGTCCTGATATGTATAAATAAAATATAGTCTCGGTGACTTTCCACATCATACATTGTAATATGACATTCAATCACGCTCATGTCACTGTTGCTCGAGAGCTTCTTGTATGCTTGTCAGTAAAATGGCCTTGACAACAGTGCCGCTGCCACTGGCTCTCTGATGGGCTGATCATCCGGCACTTGGACATGTAGCTGTACACGTTTTCTGAGATAGCCAGCCATGTTCTTCAAGGGCGAATAAATCTGCTCAACTCCATGCTGAAACCTTATATAATGTATCTCTCCTCTACGTAGCCTTGACACATGGTTACGGGGAATTACTCCTCTCGCAATGGATGGAATAAATAAACAAGAGCCAGCTGTGGTCACTCGTCCTCTGAAAGAGATTTAATATAGAGTCACAGTTTCAGCTGTTTCAACCCGAAATGCCTTAGTTTTCTCACTAATCTAGCATGACTATGGTAACACTACTGAATGTGCTTGGTATTACTTACCACTGGAAAGGGCCGTACCTGGATAGACAATAACCTGCAACGTTATGGTCATGAGCACCTAGTGTTTCTGTTAGAACTAACAAGCAAATGTATTTTCCCAGGCACTTCCTATTCAAACCAGGTGGAACATCACCAATGTATTGCACAACTTCACCAGGATACCCTTTGACCTCCAGCACAGTTTACTCGCCTCCTCCACGACCTTTGCCTCGAAACACCTTCTCTCGACCTGCCTTCAGCCTGAAGAAACCCTATAAGCACTGCAACTGGAAATGTGCTGCTCTCAGTGCCATCCTCATCTCAGTAACACTGCTGTTCCTGTTAGCCTACTTCATCGGTGAGTCACCTCTGACACTCTCATACACCAAGACGTATACCTCTGTCAGTCACTTCCAAACCCCGCCCCTCACTTGAATGCAGACATAGGATGAATACATACTTTATCATTTCCTTCTGTCATCCATTTCAATAGTGATGAATCTGTCCTCTGCACCTTATATAAGCATGGTTATATAGGGACTCACAGATTGACTCTTTGCCCACACAATTCGTCTAAAGAAACATTATCATTCATAGATTGGACTGACTGAATCTGCAGACAGGCAATCCAGTGTCTTGCTCTTGCGAATAGCCAGGATGTGAAATAAATTAATAAGACATCAGCCATCACACGAGCGAGGGCTGCACATTTAGAATATTCATCTTATTTCATTTAAGATTCCCTAAACAGCATTCTCAGGTCCCAGCTGGGTAAGGACTATCAGATAAGTTTTGCTATTAAATCATTTCTGCTCATTTTGACTGCTGTCCTCCCCTAAGGCATTGATATTCATATCCGGTCATACTGTTTTCATTTCTGTGATCTATATACACTAGAAGTGTTTACACAGCATTTTGGTTGCAAATAATCACAAAAAGACAGAAATGAAAGGATAAAATATTAAAGTATATGTGGGGGGTTCCTGTAAGCAATCTCCATATCAATCAAGCGATCTCGCTTCAGCTTCAGACTGTCACAAAGCAACTTCCTGATGTTTAAAACAATCATTCCCAACAATTTAATTTGCCACATCTTGACATATGGAGAATTTCTAGAGGAGAGCAAATGTTTTTAGAACTTAGCTAACTATAACGTATAAAGCTAATGTCTTTGTTCTTGGATAGAAGAAGGATTCGTAAAACTGTGGATAAATTAAATGCCAGTGGCAGCCCTGTTGGTACATTCAACATATTTGGAGTTCAGTCTAAATTAAGTAAGCTACAGGTTGACTGAGTTATTACTATAAACTAGGCTACGTTTGGGGTTCATGAACAAGGAGAAAAGATCATGTTTGAAACAAAGTGTCAGAGGTTCTGTATTACAGTGAGAAGTCATTTAAAATTTCACAAAAACGTTTGTTTGAATTGTGAATTTAAATATTGTCATTGCCTTGATTAGCAGATATTTCCAACAGTCTGCTGATTGGAATGAAAAACAAGCAACAGCTTTTGTAATTAAGTAATGAAAGATCACTGTAACCCACAAATAAAAAAAGGAGTTGATACACATTTCCGTTTAATTTATTTTTACCATATTATGTACATCTGGTTTACTGTGAATTTCTGCTTAATATACAAATGGCTACACTGTTGAATTTAAGTCTTAAATAGAAAAAGGAATAATTCATTGTGAAGGATGGCGAGAACGCTGTTCATTTACATGAAGTTGATGAAAAAAATCTTGATTGTTCTGCTGGGTGTCACAAGGGAGATACATTTTATGAAGGTTATTTGTTGTAGATACACATTAGGAAGTAACAACCACAAAAGCTATCATTAATTCTTCTCTTTAAGAACACACAAACTAAAATGTGATTATTATTTTTGTTACCAGAACCATTTAAACTGAACTGTGCTGGTGTTAAAAAAAACACACGCAAACTGATTGCTGCTCATATTATCTACATCTACTTGTTTTAAATTGGTAGGCAATTTAATATGACCAATTTTAGTTTGGTTTTCTTTTGGCATCACCGGTGTAATTTGGATGTTAAAGTAGAGATACAATTTGTGTCTTCTGCTTGTGACCTGGCCAAAAGCCAAAGATCCCCATCAGTCTGATGGTGCTTAATCAGACTCTGTAATTATAGCCTGCAAAGCTCAGGCCATCTCTCAATGCACCACAAGTAAACATGTTGGAGACCAAGCCTCACCCTAAGATCAGAATTTCAAATCAAGAACGTGGGTCATATTTAATTAAAAGCTTGATGAGAAAATACATTTAATTCCAAGTGCAATTAATTATTGAGGTCTGTAATTGGGAACTCTGGATGAGATTTCTAATGAACCCAGTTATACCTTGTGACAGATGTTTTGACATGTAGCACAGTTTTATTTTTCCACAGCTGTGTAAATTGGAACATTTTGAAGTGCAAAAAGGTTGGGAATTTAAGGTGCCACCATATTGTCTCAGTGGTTGCTTTCTCATTAGCACATTTTTATATATTTCCCATTTTAAGGTCATCAGTATCCTCTTGTGTTCCCTTCCATTCACCCTGGGTATCTAACTAAGCACAATTAGGCTGGTCCCCATCTATTGTTAGACTTTAAGGTCATCCAACCCAGTAAAAGGCTCTGTAGCCCCGGTCATACCTGTTTGTATGTCTTTCAATACCTCCCAATATCTTAGCAATCAATTACTTTTATAGTGAATTATTTTCCACAGCCAAAAAACGTTTTTTCCCTTCGTTGAAACCCCTTTTTGATTTAATCCTAGAATACACAATATAGATTCAAAGTCCTATATTTATGTGTAATGATAAACACCTGTGCTACATTAATATTTGAATATACTATTGTTTTTTTCTTTGTCCTATGCAGTATCAATTAGTCATTGCATATACAACTACATAATATGTGCTTTTTTGGTATATTAACAAACATTAGTTAGAACACAGGTATAGAGAAACAGACAGATTGTGTTTAAATTCAAAGAGCAACAGTTGGAAGTATTCATTTTATCACTTAAACATGATTTATACAGAACATCAGAAAAAAGCATCAATATGAATTTTTGCAGGTTTTAGCTCAAGGTCTTAGCTTTTTGGTAATTTCTTTGTTCCATCAGGCACTCAGATTGGATGGATGCTTTGATGTGATGTCTTTTTTCCATCCCAGCTGGCATTAATATTTTTTTCTGCACTGAACTAAGCAACACTGAAATTGCTATTTAGTCATAAATGTATTTGGTCAGTTTGCCATTCACTGAAAACATGCGCATTGTAGCACATTATGCTGCAGGTATGAAACAAATCAATTTTTCATGTTTCGTTAGTTTCTTTTTATTTATTTATTTTTTTAATTAGTCCAGTATCACGACATGGATGAAAGATGAGTCTCCTTAATACATTAGTATGAAGATTATGATGCACTGACAATAAAGCATGGAGAGCGTGACCAGAGTAAAAATCCTAAAGCAGTGATACATCAGGGTTCAATATTAAACAATGCCAAAATGGGAGGATATATTTGGTATATTCCTTTATGAGGTGAGGCATGTATAGGTGATTTAACACTCTGAAGTGGCTTCTAGGCTTTGTTTTATTTATTTGCTTCGGCGTTACACCGAAAAGTTGCATGTTTTGTAATTAAAATGTTCCCCAGCAGCCAACATGATCTTGCTCAAAGACCATAGAAAGGTGTTTCTATATGTTTAGGTAAGATATGAATCACCAAAGGCTGCTCCTGAACACATAAAGATTGATTGGCCAGATGGCTGAAACATTTTTCAGTCCAGGGTATCTGAGATTGCACACTACAGCACGCTTCTTTGAAACACCACATGATACACAGCATCTTCTCAATATAGCATCCTTTGAACTGTGCGCTAATTGGAAAGTGCTATGATCAGAGGACTGAAGAGTTTATTTCTGTGGCAAATCACAGATAGCAATACGGTTTGACTTCCTCAGATTGGCTGAGAAGTCTTCTACTACAGTACCTCTGCCTCCTAATTGGCACATGGCGTGACTCAACTTCCTGATAAGTGATAAGTGAAAGGAAGGCACAACATGTGCTCAGGACAAAATGGACAGTCCTATAAAGCACAATACTCGTGACAGGTCAGCGGCATCATTGGAATGTAGACGCAGCGTGTCAGTGCCAGCGGCTGTCATGTTAGAAGTACCTTGTTATTCCTACTACCTGTCTTTAGTTTGCAGGCAGTTGCAGCAGCCATATTACTATCATTGCACAGTGTTTGCAAAGTTTGAAAGGCAAGCAAAACCAAATTAGGAGGCCTCTCCACTGGCTCAGGTCCAGTACTCTGCATATCATAGATACCACGAAGGCGCTGAAGTAAATCTTTAAGGATGGGAGAGGGAGGCTCTTTAACCATTTTCCATTAGGGGCCTCAGGGACAGATGGGATGAAGAACGGGGCTCACAAAGACGTGATTACTAGGACACTTGGAACGACATTGTGCCTGGTGACTTTGTGATTGTTCAGCAACGTACACTGACTCTTTCCATTTTGCCAGTCAGTGTTGAGCTACAAATCAAAGGAATGTCATTCTGGAACTTACAAAATGGCAAATAAAGCCATCTGTCTCTTCTATGGTTGCCTTCCACGGACACAGTCACTTCCACAAGCACTGGGCATGCACAGAACAGATGCTGGTATTGAAGATGAACTTTTATCATGTTAGGGAATGTTTGCATTGTGGTTTCCCTGATAACCACTCCATTGCTTGTTGTCTTTATTCACAAATCCATGCAAATATTTTAGTGAGCATTTGGTACTGTTTAACAAGTGTGCCGAATAAATTATTAAGGACTCTTAAATACATCATGCGCATACAGTTCTAGACTTAATATAATGCCAGTTGCTTAATGATGCAAACCGGGGGATTTGTGTCTAAAACCCTTTTGTTTTTACTCTGATGAAGACACAGTCATCTTCTAGTCCTTTGTTTTCGGAGGGTTTCTGACCGTGGCCTAACGAGCTAATGCTGGACCTGTATAGTTGTAGAGGACCCTTTTCAAATAATGTATTCTCCTGCTTCATTATTATTGTTATTATTATTATTATTATTATTATTATTATTATTATTATTATTATTATGGTAACCAGTGGTAACCACTTTTATCTGATAGCAGGTTGATTCTTGGTCCAAACTCCAGTCTCTGTGCTAGCGTGGGTTTCCTCCCACAGTCCAAAGACATGTTTGTCTGTCTCGCTGTGACGGACTGGTCACCTGTCCAGGGAGTACCAACATCTCTTGACCTATGCCAGATGGGATAGGCTCCATCCCCCTGGTAACACTAATCTACTCAGGCAGTTAAGAAAATGGGTACATAAAGTTAGTTGTAAGCGAAATCCAGACTAGTACAAAACATTAGTCTCGTTATTCTCATTTTGATTCTTTTTCGAGTAAATGCAGTAAATTGACAAACAAATTTCTGTCACAGTCATTGTTATTCTTAGTTCTTGCCGTAATCTTATAAAATGACTATCAAATTTCTCCCCAGCAAAAAGATTACAAGAAATCAGTTTGACTTTTGTTTTGTGAGCTATTAATGTTATTATTATCTGTTTTGTATGAATAATCCTGAAATGCTTATGGACATGACTCTGTGCTCTTATAAAGGGGAAACAGAAATGAAGAAAACAGCGTTGTGCTGTAAAATTGTCAGTTAATTTCTCTCCTCATAATTTAATTGCATTATTATATCCTTGAGGAGCTTAAGAGAACCAGCTAAACAATAAAACAGCTATATCGAGTTTCTTGGCCTTTTCTGCTGACTGTTTACTTCAATATTGGCTTTTGCCTTGCTAAGCTTGCCTTGTCCATTCTTTTATTGGTAATCTGTCATGGTCGGCCCCTCCTCCGTCTGTCCTGCGCTTTAGTGCCATTGTTCCAAAGGACATTTCTTTTGTCGACCTTGTAAAATATCCGTGTGCTTCATTCAGTCTGTTCACATTGAAACACCCCTGGTGTCTCCCTGCTGATTTGTTTTTTCTTTGTCCTAACCGTCCCCTAGTTTTGCAGGGGACTGTAACGGTAATGTGCTTGGAAAAAATGGTACTCCAGTGTTGGTGTGGTGAGACAGATGTTGTCCCATGGGGTCAAGATAGCATTCATCTTGTGATTTTACTACTCAGCATTTTGCGAAAAAGCCTGTTAACCATTAAACCAGCTATTGTTCCTTATTCTATGTACTTCCTCTTCCCACCTTGCAGCTGACACCTTCATTATATTAAGCAAAATGAAACAGAAGCAAATAATAATAGTTCTGTGAGAACATTAAGGTTATACGTTTTCAGCTTAGCTATAATCCAACTTTAAAATGGTTCTTAGCATGAATAAATTCTGAAATTGTCTTATATTTCACATTTCAGCCATGCACCTTTTTGGATTAAACTGGCACCTGCAACCCATGCAGAGACAGATGTACCAGCTGTCAGAGGACAATATAAGTGGCCTAACCTTTCCTACAGACCTGAGCTTGCCACCACTTGGCAGCACAGGCTTGGAAATACATGACCGCAAAGGAAAAGATGACAGTAAGTACAGTTTTTATCAGAATAACTTATTTTATTTAAAAAGACATATGTTTTTTCTGAATGGTACTCGCTATAAGTAAATAATCTTAAATGTAGCTGTTCTTGTTTTGATGATGAATTCTTGCACATTCATTTGTGAAAGTTTTTCAGATCTCAAAGTTTTAAAGATGACATTTCAGAGCTCTTGTGAGTTTATTATTATTTTGTCATCCAGTTTCACATTTTGTTCACTTGTCTCCATGGCATGGAGAGATCTGCATTGTAATCCTGTGAAAGTTGTTGTAAGTGGGAAAGTGTTATTTGTTCCTGGAGGGAGAAAATGGAGCAGCTTAAGGGACTGAGTATCCAGGGGCTGGAGGGGGATTAGCCACTCTGTCCCCTTCAGAACGGATGTGAGCCTTTCATCTCCTAGCTCGGGCTGCCTTTCCTGGCAGCCAAAGAAAGCATGTGCTCACCCAACGGTACCAACTGCTCAACTCAAAAAAGTTTGCTCTGTTCCATTCCTGAACAAATGGGCCCAGATTTAACCATGTGATTTGCCACTGGCATACCACAATAGGTAGAAGATAGAGCTATTACCATATAAATGAATCCAGGAGTTGTCTTTTTCATTTACTGGGCAGCAGAAGTGTGTTTAGCTTGCCATCATGACTATAACAAAGCTCAGACTCTGCACAGCACCAATTGCTGATAGGAAATCAATAACTATAGTTTTCTAAATAAGTTAAAGTTTGCTCTGCTATCGCTGGAAACAATGCTGGGCCATCTAATGTTTTATCAAGGTGATTTGTACAATGTCGAAATTTGATATCGTTCTCTCTTTCTGGTTCTCGTGTTTCCATCAGAGCACTATGCTGTAGCTTATCTTGCAGAAGAAAATAGCATTTATTTAACCATGAGGCCCATTATCACTTGTCCCGGGTTATGATTTATTTAAACAGCCTGATGAGTACAACCATTAATGTGCTGCATAAATACACACACACGCCAACATGTGGAGAATGTGCCTGTGTGTTGCAGCATTATGTAAAACCCAAATCTGGGAGACGGAGAGTGTGTCCTGTATACTCTGATAAAACCGACTGCCACTGATTGACTTTTGCGAAGACTTCCATCTGGTGTGCCATGTGTAACCCTAAGTGTCCTAGGGGTAGTTTGTATGGATGCCTGTTTTAGTCGACTCCACAGCTGAAATTAGCTCATCTACATGTGCAAACAGATGTTGCCCTTTCCGCAGAGTCCAATAAGTTGTATTATGGAGCATATGGACAATTTTTAGCAGTAGATGCGCTAATACCTGAGTGGGTAGTAGCATTAGAAATCCCTCTTTTCTATAATTACAATTTTCACTTTATTACTTTTCCTTTTTACTATCAAAGTACTGATGCATTTCTGTTTTATCAAGTATTTTCAGTCCCATACCCCTGCAAACATATGTACTTTCTTTTATGTAATACAATGTTACAATGTAAAGGTGGGATTATGTGTAACATGTAGGGCAGGGGTGCCCAATCCCAGTCCTCGAGAGCTACCGTCTTGCAGCTTTTAGATGCATCCTTGCACCTGAATCAAATGAATGGCTTGTTATCAGGCCTTTGCCAAACTTGATGGCATGCTAAAGAGGTAATCAAACCATTTGATTCAGCTGTGTTGGAGTAGGGATGCATAGCTCTCGAGGACTGGATTGGGCACCCCTGATGTAGGGTCTATAAAGCACCTTGAGGCAACTGTTGTTGGATTGGGTTATATTTATATATATATATTTATATATATATATATATTATATATATATATATTATATATAATATATATATATATATATATATATATATATATATTAAATTGAGTTGAATTAAAATATAAAGACAGAATGCAATAACTTACTTATCACTGAAATTCAGTGCTTAATAAAAAATAGGACATAGTAAAAAATACCAAATATTGCGGCTGATTGATAATAAAAACACAGGGCAAAGGGACATATTTGCAACTTTCTGGCATTACCTTGTCTTTTAATTGCACAGCATTTACTATAGTTTCAAAGAAATACATATTTTTTTTCCTTTAATAAGTGATTTTTAGTTACTTAAAAATTCAGGACGTCTTTATATTTTAGCACCCAAACTTTTTAATAAAGTGAAATAAGCCAGACCTTTCATGAAAAGGTCATTGTCTGGATGGGGGCATTTGTTGCTTCAAAACCTGCATTTGTTGTTCAGCGTTTATAGAGCCTTAGCTGAAGTTTCATCTGTGCACTAATCCACCTCCATATCATCATGGATGCTGGCTTTTTCGGTTGAGTTTGAGCATTAATGATAAGCCAGATATTTCTCACCTCTTTAGCACATATACATATATATCAAGTACATTTGATAATGGTTTGATTATTTGATGATGTATATATAGTATTTTCTGGATTCTACTAATTGTTCAATAATCGACTGAACAACTGATCATGAAATCCCCTGTTTTATTTTCTTAATAGTTCGTCCTTTGCATTGAGTTTTTATACTTCACAACTTTTGTTTTGTTGCACTTGTCCCCAATTTTTTGAAACATGGTGATGGCACCAAACCAAAAAAACACTATCTCCGTTCATGATACAATTTTTTGTACTGAAATGAATAATGCTATCTCATGTTGAAATGTATTTTATCGTGATCATGATCATCATTTCTTTTTAACAAAAATATTTTTTCTATTTGCCATATCAGAAGACTCAAAACAGGACACTTCAAAAAGTAACTGGATTTTTGTTTGAAGACTATATTTTCTTTCTTTTGTGCTCTCCTCTAGTGGAATTGTGACTGAAATTGCTGGCAGTGGTCGGAGGGTTCATTCATTATATTTTTTCACTGGCTGTCAGTGGCGTGATTGAATATCTGTGATATGGTCAGACTATCATGCTCCAGCAGACTGAGTCCCTCTGCCATCCACATGGTGGATTAATGGTGTGATCTCTTTGACCGATTTACTTTGTGTGCAATGCAGGCAAATTGGACAGCTTGTTCCCAGATGACAGCTATATAGATATGGGAGAGATTGACGTGGGGCGTAAGGTCGCACAGCAGATTCCTCCTGGTATCTTCTGGAGATCCCAGGTCTTCATTGATCATCCCATGTACCTAAAGTTTAATGTGTCCCTAAGTAAAGATGCCTTAGTGGGGATCTATGGAAGGAGAGGTCTTCCTCCATCACACACACAGGTAGGCAATATTTACATGTCACTGATGCTTTTACAGTAAATGTATTCTACTGCACTTATTAATAGTATGACAGGTGAGTGCAGAATCTAAATGGTCGATGCACTTAGCATGTTTGAATGTTTGCGATGCCAAATCGCGTTACTCAATGTTGTGTTTTGTTTGCAAAAGACAATGGTGTATTGTAAATGTGATGTTTTGTGAAACAATTTCCAATCATGCCTGCATTGTACAAGGATTCTTCTTCTTTTCCCATTCTTCTTCTGCCACAGAATATAAATTGGGATATTGTTTAAAAGAATCTATCTAGCCATGTAGGAACGTGTCATGAATGCAAACCAATTCCGAGTTTTCTCTATTCTATTAAAAATCGCTTTCTTGTTGCAGAAAGGATTTATGGAAAACTTCTTCAGGTTCAATACCATCTGAGAGTCGCACAAAAATATTGGGCAGATTTTCCGTCTGTATATAGCCGAGAATGAGACATGTCATGTTATTAATCATACCTTGCCACTTGCTTCGCACAGTTGAGATTACTTCTGTAAATGCAAGTGCAGTTCAGCAAAATTGTTTATAGCATGAATTTTGTTTCCGCTAATGTCCAGTGATATTGATTTTTCAGTCAGCCAACAGAGTTGCCTGTTTCCTCTATTTATGCTTCAAAGAAAATCATCTAGAGTGGAGTTTTCGTAATGTGGCTGATTACACATAGAATGGCAGATGAGTCAAGATTCCCTTCCTTAAGTAAATGAAAATGAAATGCCGTCTCATTGGTATTCATTGACTCAAAGCTGATGTGAAGCAAATCGGTGCAGATGTTATTTGGTAAACACTAACTTTACTTTAATTCCTCCAGCTTCCCTTTTTTCCACTGTAATAGTTTCAAACAAGGCTTTTATAAGATATGCGGACTCTGAAATTATCTCAGCCCATCCAGCCACGATGTGCCAAGACTTAACTCAAGCTCCTCTAGAATGATGAGTTATTCATGCAGACCAAATGATGCTCCACTATAAAGAGGGCTGAAAGCACTCAAGTCTCATGTGTCACTCTAATGGTGTGTCTGCGGTCCATCCATCAGTCTTTCTCACTTTCTGTGTTTCTGTCTGCAGTTTGACTTCGTGGAGCTTTTGGATGGGCGGCGGCTCCTGGCTCAAGACATCCATGGTCTGGAGGGGCCTGTGGCTATGCAGCGAAGCCTAGTACCCATCACTACACATGACACAGGCTTTATCCAGTATATGGACACAGGCATCTGGCATTTGGCCATCTACAACGATGGAAAAGAAACTGAAACTGTCTCCTTCCTCACCACTGCCATAGGTGGGTGCCCTGGGCATGACCTGCTGCTAAAACCTGTAATAGCAAACCGTAATCCCTATAATACCAACCAGGAGCGACTTTACCACAAACAGCACAGACTTGTAGGCCATGAGTCAGAAACACTGAGAGTTTAAGAGCCAAGGAAAGTGCAGGTTAATCAAGGTGAAGCTGAATATTACAAAATCAGGACATCAGTGCTATCCCACCATGCCCCTGAGTAGGGCATTGAGAGATCATAATATCCTCATTACCCTGAGTGTCTTCCAAGCGAATCAGGGGTCCAGCTTCTCAAAACCATTTGCATACAATTCAAAGTATGATTGTACCCTCCTGCTAGTGCCAGTTTTGATCACGATTTGCTCCAATTTCCATCTACTTTCCATATATCATTGTAGAAAAGATGTTTCCCTCCTCTAACTGTGTGGCACGCGGCTGTGTTTCAGACATACGTCCTTCTTTGTGGAGGTGACTTCATTTTGTACGCTCCTCTTTGTTCTCCCTAAAGCGCCTTTGATTAGCACTGCTGTATCAAGCAAGGTGTGAGAGGGCCTAAGGTGTCGACTTTCACGGGGATGGCAGCTGGGAGCTGTTCTCACATGCTCTTTAATTAAAAGCTCCTGGGCCAGAGTCCATCTGTGACAGGGGCTGTGCCAGGCAGCAGATCGATGAGAAGCTGTCCTCAACACCAAGTGGAGACAGGCAAGAGATGCACTATGCCCTCCCGCTGTGCCAACAACAGCTGTAATTCAATACTTAATATATGATATGACACAAAAAGGGGGAGTCAGGGCAGTATGTTTACTCGTGCTTATTTCTTCTTGACTGGGTGTGCATGAAGCCCTCCTGTGGTTTACATAAGAGAAAACATAACTAGGTAAGGTAGTCTGGGGTGGGGCGAGAACTCTGTCTCGATTGAGTCGTATTGGAGCTGATCTGCTCACAGGAGCTCAGAGGGAGGCAGAGGGGCCCTTTTTAAAATGGGTCACCGGTTAAGTGCCCTTCAGCAGAAACTGAATCTTACCAACTGCCTCACTTGTATTGAGCCGTGGAGAAATGGAGTTGACCTTCAAGTAGAACAGCCCAGGTGTAGAAATATATGTGAACAATATCGAACAGACACACTCAGAAACACCAGCAGCATTGTTTAAAAGACACTAAAAGTTAAATTATTTCTGTGTTTCTGACAATGCTCGTAGAAAAAATTTATATATAGATCTTTTTCCTTGCCATCAGTGTACTCTCTATGTGCAGCAAATGAAAGGTTTTCTTGGTGCACATAGCCATGCCATAATACATCTGGGGGGATGGAGCGTCCGTGTCTTTAATCTGGGTTGCTCCTCATTACTTGGCTGTGACTCCATGGCAATGTGAAATGTGTCCCACTGAATGTTTTGTATCTCAACCCTCTGGAGCATGAAGCCATTTGTCCCTGCTGCCTGGTGCCAGAAATGCTTCAGCCTAGGCACGGCAAAGCAAAGGGAAGCAAAAACCCAGCACCAGTGTCTTACTCTATGTCCCGTTTAACTCTCCAGCAGAAGTTCTTTCTGTACACAACCACCCATCATCCAAAGGTATTGAGCAACCTTAGAGAGCATGGCAAGTCGCTGATTAAACTTGCCTACTGCGCACTACTCTGTCCTCACCGACTGGAGACCCACACAATAGTTAGCTCCCCTGATATGAAGGGTAATGAATTTCAATGAAGCTCTGCTTGAATCCATGATTTATGCGCTGGCCTATGTTGAGTGTGTGGCTAAGAGATATTCAGGGCCTCCTTTCCATGCTCTCAGAGGAATCAGCCAATAAACATGGGCAATGTGCAGTCTACTAAACTGCAGCATTCAGAACAGGAACACTCCAGTTCATGATTACTTAATTAAATGTGTATGTTGCAATGTTACAATGTTGCTCACCTATCAAATATCTCTGATATAGATACAATAACCTCTGTTATTGATACTGGTATTCTAATGTCAGGGTATTGCGTTTGAATATCTCAGAGCCTTTCTTTATGAAAAATAATGGTAACCTATTTGAATCTATTGTATAAAGTGCAAATCTGGAATGTAATTATAAATCTGGGTGGGAATTGTTAATAGCTGGCTTGTAGACATCTCATATTCCTTTTCCCTAACCTTCAATCACTGCCCTACCTACACTGCTGGTCTCTGTAGCTTTGAGCAAAAAGTCCAAGCCTGCTGCTATAGTTAGATGTTCTTGTTGGAAGCCATCAAAACCCCACCAAAGTGCTGATTGCCTCAACCATGCCAGAGGATAGTTTCTCCTGCATCCCTTCACTAACACAAAATGGCAAAGGCAAGCCTGCAGCACATTAGATATCCGCAGCATTTCTCTGCTCGCTGCCTCCTCCTCCTCCGTTTTGCTGTATCTCTGGTCTGCCTGTATCTCTTTCTCCCTCCTCTCTTTGTCTTTTTTTTTCCTCGGTCTTGCATTGCATCCTCAGTGATGATTGACTCTCCAGAGTAAAGGGAAGCTGAATCCATGGCTCACATTTCTAGCCATTTGTGGAGCACAAGAGATTCTTTGTTCTGTAAGTTTTGCCTCAGAGTTTCTGCTGCCTGAAGGCAATGGACAAGATTGAATATTTTTCAGCACCATTTCAGGCTTAATTCAGTGAGCATTGTGCTTCAGATTCCTGCTGCTGTCTGCAGAGATCAGTGGTCAGTCTTATTTCTAATAAAAGCAAGTGCCGGGACATGGTTCTGTAGCACAAATAACTGTTTTGCCAATTAATTTGATTTTGTTAGAGGGATTGCTAGAGGAAAGCTTGGAAAGAGTGTGCGTGCTTTGCTGATTGTTTGCATCAAAGTGCCTCAGTTTAAAGCCATACAGTTAATTGCAATGGCCACGTCCAAGCACTGCATGAAAAATGTAAATGACAGTGTAATTTATAAGAAAAACTTACAGTGTAAAACTGAGATCACAGAATAACTCACGATGCCGTCAGATTTACCAGTCACAGCAGATAAATGCGGGTTCCAGAGTTGCAGACACTGTGCCATAAAAGAGTTAATTAGGCAGCTAGTACATGTGGTACTTAAGAGACTTTAATTCCTTTGTAACTTTTCGTAGAAGCCTGAATAATTAGAACTTGTACCCTTTTAGTGAAAGCTCATATTTGTTGTGAAACATTAGTAACACTCAAAATGTTTTGCATTGAAAAAGAAATGTTGACAGGATTGGATCCTCCATGCTTATGACTGTCATTAGCAAAGGGATAATAATCAACCCAAAGAAAATGAGTGGGAGGAAAATTGTTTTTCAAACCACATTACTCAGAAAATCTTTTGATTGCTCTCTTGCAGACTCTATTGATGACTGTCCCAGTAACTGCTTTGGGAACGGTGACTGTATTGCTGGAACATGTCACTGCTTTTTAGGATTCAAAGGACCTGACTGTGGGCGAGGTGAGTCACTATCTCACTCATGTTACCTCTGTTAATCATTCAGATGCATTTTCCAATTTATATTCTCTGCATGGCTCGAACAAAACAATTTTACTCCACAATTGCTTTAGTTGTACTTAAGACCTGTTTTATTTAATTAGGCAGTAATACTCGAAATGGTTCAGTACTCATACTGGAGTATTGGGTTGCATATGAAAGAACTCTATAAAAAGCTTTAGATTATAGGGCTAGTATTCACTCATTCTTTCAATTATTAAAGAAAGGCTCTATTAGTTTTTCTCCACATAAAAACAAATTCAGGCAGCGTGTTAGAATGATGGTAGGTTGTTTTTGTTACCTCTTTACACATACTGAACTGCCATCTGTTATCCATGTGTTGATCAGCACCATGCCTGACACTTTAATTCAGCTAATTTTTGTTCTTATGTTTTTTACCAGCCATTGTTAAGACGTTAGATATTTGTTGGCTGCTTTTGTTAGAATATATGGCACATCTGCTCTAGATGCCAAGGTACAGTAGTTTGTGCTAAATAATATTTACCAGACAGGACACCCTTTAACATTTTGGTCATTGTCAGAGCGAGGCTTTAACAAACACTCACTATTCTTTGTGCATGAAGAAGTCCATTCAGACGGATGTATGCTGTCTGCTCTTTTCAAAGCTGCCTGTCCAGTGCTGTGCAGTGGGAATGGTCAATACCTAAAAGGTCGCTGCATGTGTCACAGCGGCTGGAAGGGCTCGGAGTGTGACATTCCCACCAACCAGTGCATTGACATCACTTGCAGCAACCACGGGATCTGTATAGTCGGGACCTGTATCTGCAACCCTGGCTACAAGGGGGAAAACTGTGAAGAAGGTGATTGTTTTAATATGTCATGGTTATGTATCCTAAACTAATAAAATCCTACATAATGTGGCTGCTGTAACCGCCATCTTAGCCTGTTAGTGCTTGACATTTTACTCATAATGGGAATGGCTATTAAGTTGGTATGGCTTACAGTCTGTTGAGTAGTAAAGACAGGACATCCTCTATGAAGAGCATTATAGCCATAACAGTTCATAATCCGCATCCTAGGTGACTTTTCCTGTATAAATCATGGCTATAAGGCATTATGTTAATGGAAACAGTCCATTTATTGTCTGAAATTCTGAAAAAAAGTCTGATGTTAATCTTCTGGGAACTTCAGATTCATCCTTTGCTGGATAAGGCTTGACCAGATAAGATTGAAGGAGCCATTGTGTTTGTCAGCTCTTGAAGGCTCTCATTTCAAGATGAAAAATGGACCCTGGGAGTTTGATAAATGGGGGTTTCTGACATCCATAGGCCCCCATTCTATTTTAGGTGGAGCGTTAGCCATAAGGAGTGGAGGGGAATGTGGACGAGAGCCCTTTAACATTTTTACCTTTCTTCCATATGACCTTCAGCCACAATGATTAATTGCCAGGAGAGAGTTTCTTGTCAGTTAGCCTCTGATCTTTGTGCCTTGTGCCCAAACCATCTGCTAAGAGGCAAGAGATCCTGTTTGTCTTACTATAACAGCCTTTATAGCCATTTATGTCATGGTAAAGGGGAGCTGCCATGCCGTGGCCTACAGCTCACAGTGACTAGATATTGCTCGTGCTTGGTGCCCGTTTGCCATCTGTGTGTACCATGTAAATATTGTTTGGTAGAAAAAAAACATTAATATTCTGATCATACTCTCCCACAACTCTTGTTCCTTTCAAAGTGAACACTCATTTAGCACGTCAAGGGAAGGCATTAATTTGATATTTGTTGACTAATTGAACTTGTACGGTGTGCACTGAGACAGTGTACAAAAGCCACTGCATGGGAAGCAAATGCAAACTCTTCAAACTGTCTAGAAACTAGAGTTGACTATCTAGTTTTGCCTAGAGGTCTGGCTGTTGCCCCAGGCTTTCCTTACCATTCCTGTACATTCTGTTAATGGTTTTGGTTTATTCAGCTTTGAATTATGCATTATGGTGGCTTTGATTTGCGAAAAACATGCTCTTATTAAACAGCCTTCGCTCTCTGAGAGGATTTTTTGCTGTGAGATAATGGGAGGGTGCCAGCACAAGCGTGGGCAGTACCTGTAGTTTTGTGCCATGAGACATACTGTGAAAACAGCCATTTAATTAGCTTCTCTGTAAATCTTGTCACTGATTTTTGAAAAAAAGATGGACCTCCTTGAATAATTTACCCCCATTGGACACGAGCTAAGCTGAGTGCATCTGCAGCTGAACTGCAGCCTATTCCAGTTGCCATTGTACTTTGGCTCAAATAGAGATGCCAGGTTGCCTCTGAAAGAGAGAAACAGCAGGTGACTAGTGTGTCTAACACTCTCTCTTTGGAACCTTTTTAGTGGACTGCCTGGATCCAACATGCTCAGGCCGAGGGGTTTGCGTCCAGGGAGAGTGTCACTGCTTTGTCGGGTGGGGAGGGCCAGGATGTGAGAGCCCTAGGGCCTCCTGCATGGACCAGTGCTCTGGACACGGAGCTTTCCTGGCAGACACAGGAATCTGCAGCTGTGATCCCAACTGGACAGGCCATGACTGTGCTACAGGTGAGTACTTCACTCAAAACAGAGTAAATATTGGCAAAAGCCCTTCTCACAGGCCAGTGCTGATTTAACTCTGATTAGCAAGTAAAAAAAAAAAAGCAGTGCATCCACAGAAAATGTTGCCTTCAGTTCAGTTCAGTTAAATGTTTCTTAGTGCGGAATATGAGCAGGACATACACAATTATTAATGTAGCTTTTCAAAGACATAGAGAAAAAACAAAATGTAAATACTGAAGTAGTTTATTACTTATATCTTGGCATCTGGTCAGCACTGTGAGTGAATACGGTAGCACGCGTTTAGTAGCTAATATAATTATAGGTGATATGTATAATAATTTTCAGGTTTAATGGATCACAACAACAAAATACCTTGACATCTCTTTTAGTGTACCTTTGGTAATTGCTTTTATCCTTTCAGAGGTAAATATTTGTTACTTTCTTTAAAGAATATGGCTCACATAAAAGCCATAATTATTCTCATCAGTGATCAGTAGGAGGTCCTTCGATGGCTATCAGATTCTTTTGATTTGGTTCTAAATGTAATTCTCTTACAAATGGTTGTAGTTGTAGAAAAAAGAAAGCCAGATAACAGAGATGTTGTCAGAGCCATGATCTAATGCAAGTTTTCGCTCTTTTTTGAGCTCTGGATTTCTTTACATCAGTGCATTGGTTCACAGCTGACTTTTTTCCTGCTCTGAAGCGTTGTTCCTATTGCGTTCATCACGTCCATGGGGAATGCCCTCTCTTGTTATTCAAAGTGTAGAAACAGCATATGATACAGTTTCATAGCTAGAATATACCTTCTACAGGATTTAAGCACGAAAAAAAGGTTTTGTGTTTTTTACAATATAGGTTACAAGTAGATTCTTAAAGTGCCGCGAAACATAGGTAACATCAGATTTGCACTCTGAGAAGTCTAACCAAATTCACATTAAAGGAAAAAAAAAATTTTTTTGTCTAAACATGAAGAATTTAAAAATTCACTCGACATATAAATGTGTTTATATTTGTTGACTGTATTTGTAGCAGATGGAAGTTTCAGAGAGCTCCAGCTCAAATTTGTTTATACAGGGACCAGAACAATTTTCAGTATTTTCATTTGCACACAATTTGGATCCTCAGAAAATATTTTTGAAAAGACTATTTTAATACACCAGTCGCTTTGCTTCATGAATCCTTTTATATTCTTGGCAGACGCAATGACCTATTAGGTAATCCTGAGGATTTTATGGGGAAATGGGCAGTTAGTCTGAGTTTGCCTCACAGAGAAAAAAAGCCCTGCAAATGATGATGAGCTGGCTTTTTATTCTCCTTTATCCTGCTCATTGTAGAGTTTTCTGTGGTCTAATACGACACTAAGCTTGGTGGTAGGGTAGTATAGTTGGCACCGATAACCTTTCAGACATGGCAAAGAAAAAGATGGAAAGCTTTCGATACATTTTTCAAGATTCTTTATCGCCTCTTGCACTATTCTTTTAAGTCAGAAACTCGTTTTCTCGTGTTGCTTTGGGACAGTACAGCCTAGGTGAGCACGGTTGGTATAATGCTGTTAGTAGCCATAAAACAATGCCTGAGGTTTTATGTCCTTTAATATGTGTGTTTTTATGCCATTTTTGCTATTCCTCCACCCAGAGGAAAGTTTGTTTACTCTGTCCTTTAGTGCAAATGGTAACTGCCATCATGGGAATGGGGGTATTTCTCACTGAGGGCTCCTCTGGCCACAGATAATGAGGGTTTGCCTGCAGGCTGTAATTGGATCTTTATCATGTTAAAGGTTTCTACTTTGTTCCAAGTGAACAGTTGTCTCACAGTCAGTTTGAGTCTGTTTTCTCTGACCACTGTGTGTTGTAGTAACTGGTTGAGTTTATAGGAGAGAGGGGTGATTGTGTGTGGGGTTTTTTTTTTTCTCGCATTTTTCTTGATTTTTAAAAAAAAAAAATTGTGTTCTTGAGCTCAATCACTGTTGTTTACTAATGTTCACTATGCTCATTACTACTTCCTTCTTAACTGTAATATTTTTCAGAGGACGTAGAAGGTGTAGTTTGACAGAAAATATTTTATTCATAAAATGATTTATAAGCTCTAACTATTCCGTGTTTGCATGTGATTTCCGTTTGTTTGTATGTTGGTGTGCATAAGCAGCCTGTCAGGCACTAATACTGCCAGCACACTTTACCTAGAAATCAAAAGTCAGATGGAAAATCAGCATTTGCATACTTTGTGCTGAGCTGTAATTAGCAGAAGAGAGTGATTCTGATAAAAGCTTTTTAAGCTGGTAATGCCATGTTATGGTTTGTGGCTGAAAATACCACTCTGATTTAATTTGTAACAATGGCAAAATAGGCACTGTAAAGGCGGTAATTGACTTATTACAAGATTTTACCTCCAGTTTGGTCCCCTGTGGTCAAATTTGAATTGGCTTGGCTAATAAGCCAGGAATACATGGCTATTGTTCATCGTTGCCCATACTGCTAAGCCCCTTTTATTACAAAGTAGTTAATAAAGAGGTTAACATTTCAATGAGATTCATAAGTAATCTGTCAGCGTTTAATTTCTTTCAGCTTTCAGCTTGTCATACTCTCCCTCGAGTTCATGTGATGAGGGTAATGTCCCAGGCTCTATCACACCCAGTCAGGGAGGTCTTTCAGCTGCCACACAATAGCATCAGCCAGGCTTTACAGCAGCACTGTCTTTCAGTCTCCTTCATTGCGTCAGTGTACTTCTTCCTCTCGTGTGCAGCACTTAGAGAAAATGAAGAAGAAAACCCCCCCCACCAAAAACCAGTGTATTCATATCCTCTGCTTCAAATCATTTTGTGGAATCTTGCCTCCTTCCTGTAGACCACAGTAGAACATGTTGCAAAGCTTTGACCGCTTCGTGTACAAGAAGGGACATAACGTTTACAGTTTAATCAAAATGGCAGAAGTGACATTGTTGCCATTTCTACAAAAAGTTTCAGCTGAGCATTTTTTCCTCTTCACGCCTTTTGTAGCACAAAAAGCTAAATTTACAAAAGAGGAGAAGAGGAGAGGAAAAGAATAAGTCTGCTAAGGCTGCCACAATCCTTGTCTTTTCTTGGTAATGGACTTATTAGATTTGTATTGTCAAAAAGGATTGCCCCTTATGAGGTGCAGGAATTTCTTTTCAGCTGCCATCAGACAAGGTAGTGGAGCGTGGCTGCCTTTCCTTGACAATAAATTCTGGATTTGTCTTTTTTTCACCCTTGTCGCCTTGTCCCATCACCGCCTTGTCTTCCCTTTTCCATCCCACTTCCCCCCCCCCCCCTCCTTTTCTTTCTTTCTGTCTTCCCCCCACTCTCTTTTTTTGTCCCTTTCTATTTCTCTGTCTCCCACAGAGATTTGTGCATCGGACTGTGGTGGTCATGGCATTTGTGTTTCGGGCACCTGCCGCTGTGACGATGGCTGGATGGGCACTGGGTGTGACCAGAGGGCGTGTCACCCACGCTGCAACGAACATGGCACTTGTAAGGACGGCAAATGCGAATGCAGTCCGGGTTGGAACGGAGAACACTGCACTATTGGTAAGATGGGAATAGGTTTTGGGTTTGGTTGGGGCGGGTGGTGTCTCTGTGTTTGGGAGGGGTTTGGGAGGCCAACAAAGGCAAAGACTGACATTCTGCCTGCCTATGTGAAGGGAAGGGTCTAGGTGGAGAAGAGTGGGAAAAGCATGCTTAATTGAATTTGTGCAACTCAGTAAAGCATGAACAGGTTTACTCAAGGATCTGAAGCTTGCCTTCATGCATTTTAATGTGGGAATGTGCTAAGGTGTCCTTTCATTTTACTCATCCTTTTCCTCATCTTTTTCTTTGCTCCCTTTCCGTTTACTATTAATTTCAAATGCTTACACGTGAGTCATTGTGAGTAGGTCAACCACTGCTTTTCGCTGTGTTTATGCTAGCGATTGTTCCCCTCCAAACACTTGCAAAGTAAGGTTTTCAAAACCTTGACTGAATGTCAAGAGCTTTCCTGAAAACCTTGGCTCACATAAGCCAGTAGAAAGTTCAGCCTACTAGAGTCATTATATGCTGTGTATTTTGCAGTGGTTCTATGCTAGGAATAGTTCATGGATTGATCATTTTGGTAGGTTTTGTATTTTTGGGGGTGAAAAAAGAAAACAGTTTATAATTAAAAAGAGTAGCATGGTCTACACAACACTTTAGATTGAAAATGTGCTTTCAGCATGTTTGCTTTGATGGAGGTGGCACTCCCGCTGTGAGCATTTTTTGAGCATTTTTCTGTCACCGGGAAATGGTGACTGCAGTAACATGCAAACATCAAAGTGCCCCCAAGTTGTTATCATAACTAAGCAGTAGTTGACCTCTGTTTGTGACCTGTCCTCTTTGTTTCACATGCCCTTGTTTGACAGGATGGCATGAAGATAATTTAGTTCTGCTGTTGGATTTCTGAGGTTTGACAGTTTCAGTTTAACTTGAGGTCATTAAGAGAAGTGTTTTAATACAGTTAGCTTTCTGATATTTCTGATATTTTGTGTCAACGCTGTCAAACCTCTATTAAACATCGGAGAAAATCCACAGGATATGCTATGTGATGTCTGCTTTGCAAGACTGCAACTTTGGCATTCTGTGTTCATGTATGGATGCATCTCTTCTCTTCTCTTCTCTTGATAATATTGGATAAGCTATTTGAATGGATTTATAGAGCTATATAAAAGATGTACCAATCAATTGACCACAGACTGCAATTGGCTGGCAGCCTGGACCGGTGACCAGCCAGTTAGTCTCATATAAGTCTGATTACAAGTGGATCCACTTCATGCATGGATAACACAGCCCGACAGACACGCTAACATGTCATTAGTGTGTGTCTGTGGCCATAAGCAAGTTTTTTTTTCTGATTATTGTGGAAGACGCAAAATTCACCAAAACTTTGTAGCAATAAACGTGACACTAGTTAGACTGAAGCCAGCAGACTAAGTAAGAGTCTCAGTATGAGTAGTGAAAATATCTAAGCCGTTAACATGAAAATTATGGAGATGGGTAAAAAACATAAAAGGGTTGATGCCCTGTTATCTAGTAATAAACTTTCTGAAAAATAAAGTAAGTAATTTAAATCTAAATCTATACATATTAAATACAATTGTATATGCTGTAATATAAACCTGTTGCAACTGCTTTTTGTTTATTAAGGTAAAATATCTCGGGTAAAGGTGGGTGTACTGCAGAAAGCGCACCTCTGTCCAGTAGCACACTTTATTTTCACTTGTTTAACTTAAAGAAAATTCTGTGACTTAACTTCTGTTGGGGGAAATGTAAAGTTTAATTATTTAATTATTAAAACCTAATTTTACATTGACAAAAACTTAATTTGTGCAAGTATGTGCTGTCAGTTATAGTTTTCAGGAAAAGAAAGTACTATGCGCTAGTATTCTAGCACTTTTTATATTTACTCCATGTTTACTTCAGTGCTGTTGCAGAAACAAATGTCTCAGTGGTATACAGTACGACACATTCATCTAAACGGAACTACCAAACGGAGTATGTGTTAAAATAAGGTCCGCAGCAGTCAGCTTTGTGTTACTAATATAGGAATAGAATTAAACTAAAGCTCTGTCACTGTTTGCTGACAGCTGTTACTGAGCAAGGTGCCAAATGGACAAAGATCTTTTTTTCTCACAGCAGTCTCATGCATATTTTGAACCAGGGCTGCATGAGCCTCGACTCAGTTTGTGAATGTTTTATACACTGGCTTTACATTATTGATGGGGCTTTTATAAGTGCCATATTGAGATCCCCACTGAACAAGAATATTCTTCCATGTCGTCTATTTAGAAGCTAAAGATCTCGATTTGAATCAATTTTCATTATCGAGAGCTCCGCGTTGGCCTCGAGTCTCAAGCTGTGGAGCACAGGAGATCCGATTTGGCCCGTGCGCTGGCAAAGCCTCTGGTGACCTTATCGTATATAGAGGTGTTTGAAGATTAAAAGCACCGTTTGTTGAACATCCTGACCTCCTGTGCAATATCGCTTAAGAGATTTAAGGGAAGTAACGTGCGCATCAATCATGTTGCCTTTTAAACACTCCCCTGAGACGTTCTGCCGATCTCAGCAGTTACTAAATAGTGACAGATTTCACTTTTTTATCCTTTTGCTCGCTTCCCCTGACTCTTTCTCACTTTCATTCTCTTTCTCTGTGTTCCACAACTGTCCCTGCCTTTTTCCCATTTCCATCTCTCTCCTCTGTGTTGGTTCGTATTTGTTGTGTTGCTTGTAGTGCGTGCATGTAATGCTTCACGTCAGCATTTTTCGTCTTTTTTAATTACCTTTTGTACTGTAAACTAACACATTGCCTTGCTGTCCTGTCATGGAAGTGGCACTGTTCAGACCTCCCTTATATGTCCTGTCTTTTATCTCCCAAGCTCACTATCTGGATAAGGTAGTGAAAGGTATGGCATTCCTCCTTCCTTCTATTTTGGCCTCCTCCCATTGTAAATCCAGCCAGCATTAACAAATCATATGCACACACCATGCTTTTCCCCTACATTGACATATGCAAACACTATGCACTTCTTGTTCAACTCATTCTTAAGATCCCACATCTCCCATCAACTTTTATTTTACCATATTGTCACACAGTAATCTCCACTTAGCACTTTCGCACCTGGTTAGTGAATTTATGGGGCTTTCTTTATATGTTGAGTAATTGGTGTGCTTGTATCCTTTCTTTCTCAATTGGGGGATGTTGGGAAAGGGCCTTTATAACCTGTGCCATGCATTATGAATGAGCATGCAGCTGTGAGAGGGGCCTGATAGGTGCTGAGGCCGCATCTTCTCTAATTAAAAGAGTTCATGGTCTGGTTGGTGCTGGGTAAGCAGGGGGTACAGGCTTTGCTGCAGCCCTGCCTTCCTGCCTCCAGCTACCCTTCTTGCTCTCACTGCGTCCTTGGTAATGGACCACCTGGCATAGGATGGTCTGCCAGAGGAGGTCTTCGAACACTTGCAAGCTCACGTTTGGAGCTGTTTCAGGAAGGATTGGGTAGAGCTCAGCAGGGACTCCTCTCTGAAAGGCATGCCAATTAAGTTGAAGTGGTGCCAATTGAAAGTGTATTTTTATTTATCCCTCTAATAAACATTGTGAGCTTTCTAATCATCTGTCTCTACTGGTTTAACCACAGTTGTTTTGTCCATTTGTTCAGTAATAACACAAGAAATGACCCAAAGTGCCTGGACACAAGGCTTCAGTGCACAATCTTGTTTTTATTGGAGTTCTAGATGAGTTTTTGTTTTACTTATAATTGCTGAGAAAACATTTGTCAACATGCCTTATACAGTAGTTATTGGCCGCTCTCCTAAGCAGCTGTTCACAGTTCATCAAATGTCCACGGCCCATGGACTGCTCTGTAGTGCGGACAAACAGCTCCAATTGAAAAAGCCTGAACCAAACTTATTTGCCTGAACCAAACTAGTTATTGAACAGGTTTAAATAATCAAATAAGGGTTTGGGTTATTTGGTGAAATGTGTTCCTGATTACTATTATGTTTTACTATTGGAAATATAGTTCTGTTTTGGGGTTCTTTTTTCATGGTTACAATAAGACGTGATTGTAGTGCAGAATTTTAGCTTTAATCCAAGAGGTTTAACAGTAGTATTACACTGACCTTTTATAAATTATAGCCATTTGTATACATAGTCCTACATTTTCCGAGCCTCCAGAGTAATTGGAAAATTGATTAACAAGCAGTTTCACAACCAAGTGAGCTGCTCATATCATTATTTTACGACAGATTCAACAAATAAAAAATTTGGAGTTGATTAACATTTTGAACATGTATTCGGTAGCTTCTCGCTGGAATTCTCAAGGTTAGGTACAAAGAAATGTTGATGCAAGTGAAGGAAAAAGCCATTGCATTCTTAAAAAAGAATAATAATATAATAGTAAGAAATTAACTTGAGCCCTAAAACTTTAGTAATGCGCAAAAGAATAATTTGGCACAATTTGTCCCAGAATGATGGGAAGTTGAAAAGTATACAGTAGTCAAAAGAACTGCTGTTGATCTGAAGAAAACCACACTGTCCAACATGGTGTAGACAATGTTATGGCATGGCTGTGTATGGCGTCCAGTGTAACTGGCCACTAGTGTTTATTGATCAAACTACTGAAAGAAAAGCTGGAATAATTCGAAGTGTACGGGGCTGTATCTCTGCTCAGATTCAGCCAAATGCGACAGAAATGATCGGACGACTTATCACAGTGCAAATGGATAATGACCCAAAGTAAACTGCACAAGCAACTCAAGAGTTTCTCAAAGCCAGGAAATGGGATATTCTTCAGTGCCCAAGTCAGTCATCTGATGTCAGCCCAGTAGAGCATGCTTTTCAGTTACTGAAAACAAAAATAAAGGCAGAGACCCACAAACAAGCAGCCACTGAAGGTGGCTGCAGTAAAGGCCTGGCAGAGCATCTAAAGGAAGCAAGCACTGCATTTGATTACAACTATGTGGTGTAGAATTCACAAAGTCATTGCCTGTCGTGATTTTCACAAAGTATTTAAAACAGTGCTTATTTTTAAAATTACATTACTTTTTTCAATGACTGCATCAAATTGCTAGGAAAACCAGACCTGCTCTCTTCTAAATGAGACATCGGGTCTCAATGGGACTACCTGTATACATTTTTTATCCGGTCTTCCTTCTCTCACCCCACCTGGTCTCGGCAGATGGCCGCCCCTCCCTGAGCCTGGTTCTGCCGGAGGTTTCTTCCTGTTAAAAGGGAGTTTTTCCTTCCCGCTGTTGCCAAGGTGCTTGCTCATTGGGGGTAATATGATTGTTGGATTTTTCTCTGTTTGTATTATTGTAGGGCTGATAATGGGGGACTATATAAAAATGACTGCAATCCCTAAACAGTGAATGCAATGCTTTTGTCGTTGTTAAAACCCTTGTGCACTTGAATCACATCTTGATTTATTTAAATTCTAAAAAGCAGCATTAAAGCAAAAGGGGAAGTGTTGCCTATGCCATTAAAAACATTTATATGGGATAAATGTGCATAAGTAAAAGCAGTGTGGGCTGTTCTTTGAATTGTTTATGCTATGACTCATGTCATAGTGTCACCTTTACTCTGTAGCTAACCGAGAGATCTACAACAGTCATCCCCCTAAATGCGTATACTTGTTTCTGTCTCACTACTGATCTTTCTCCCATTCATATGTCCACCAATCACTACACCTGTCTCTTCTTTTCTCAGTATCTCCCTCTTTTGCTCCCATTCTTTCTGTGTGATGTAAAAGCATACAGTAGAGAATGCTGCCCCACTGTCTTTAGTCGATAAAATGGGTCAGTTTAATATTCTTTCTATTAAGGCAGCCTTCCTGCAACACAAACGGCTGTTCAGATGTGTTTTTGATATCCTGTGAATTTACCCTATGCCTCTGTGAGAGGATACAGATCACAAGGTATCAGATAAATGTCGAAGAATGGGCAAGATCATCCTCTAATCTATGCCCTTGTAAAGATATAACCAAAGAAAAACATTGGAATATTGTACCTGTCGTTATGCTCCAGCCAGCTTTTCACTCCCTTGGGGTCGCTTCCCCCGGAACAGTAGTTCTTGCAAAGCCTGCCTCTGCACAAAGCTACTGAGGTAACCTTTATCCATTTTAAACTATACTATTTTATATTCTTTTCTTCTTCTCATAATGACAAAACAAGCATTGTATGTTATTGATAGCTGAAAAGTGTCTTGGGACAGTTTATCAAATAATAAAATGAATTATTTTTTCAATAAGTAAAACACCAAACTCTTGTTTTTTTCAGCGGACGGAAATACCAGCACAATACACCACTGCTCTCATTAACGAACTGTAGCGGCATAGATATGAGAGTCCAGTCCACTGTAGTAATGAGTGAATATTGATGTAGAAGATCCCGCTTATCTGATTTTACTGCAAAGGGATATTAGAAGCTTCACGGAAGGTATATCAAATTAATCAGCCTCTGCCGAGGGTCATTATGGCTGCCCTCACCCATTTAAAATCTTATTGTTACCCGATAAATATTAGCTCTCACCTCACATTTTTGTCATTTTTTTCAAATTTGTAGTTTTCTTTTCCCATAAATAGCGTAGAGTGTCCGTGTGTTACTGCTATTTGATTTTCATTGCCGACCTTTGTCTTTGTCCATTTTGTTACGCAGAGGGCTGCCCTGGTTTGTGCAATGGAAATGGTAGGTGCACTCTGGGTAACAATGGCTGGTACTGTGTGTGCCAGCTGGGCTGGAGGGGCACTGGCTGTGACACCTCTATGGAAACTGCCTGCAGTGATGTCAAGGACAACGATGGAGGTAAAGTCACAAACAACACACAATGGTGCCTTCTGACACTGGCCAGGCATCAACAGGGACTCTTAACCAGACATGATTTGACTATAAAATTAACCACCCTTGTGCTTGAGAATATCCTGTACGTACATTTATGCTTTCCAGGCTCAGTTGCTCTCTTATACAGGTGAAGTTGAGGAATGGCTTCCAGCCAGGCACCTGGACAACAGGTTTTTATTAAAAAGCAGAGTACCTGGCCCTGAGGTCTTGAACATTCGCCGGCCCCAGGAGGAAGTCTACGCTCTGCCCTCTAACTAGCCCTGAGCAGAGCCAGGCACACACACAGAGCCAGCCAGGAGGCTGCACCACTCTTGAGGCCAAGTGGGAGACGTGACTTCCTTTCTTCCAGACCTCATTCTGGGCTTGAGCTATGCACTAGCATCCCTTATTTATGCAGGGGCTGTTTGTCTTCCGATCACTGTACAGGGACCACACAGCTCTCAATAGTAAAAGGAGGGTGCTTCTGGGGATTTGACTGAATCCTGACAGCAGGGTTTATTTTTATCACCCATCTGGCCAGATAGGCCCCTTAAAGCAAAGGCTAGGGAGTCCAGTGACCCACTTCAGCAAAGAAAAGTGCAATGCACAGCAGCTCTCTTTGTCATGTATTCCTTAAATTACTGACAGAGAGCCATGAGCAATGTTACAAGTTCCAACCATCAAATAAGGAGGATATGTACACGCGTACACATAAGAAACACTGAGTAAAGCAACAGGTTGGAACTGCTCTATTTTTTCTCACTGCTATGGTATATTAAATAAATTATATATTTAATTTTGACTCCTATTCATGTATATAAATTGTCTCTGTTTGTGTAATAATACAACAGGCAAATAAATAATCCTTTCTTGTCTAATTCTATATCAAGTAAAATATAAGGTATGAAGCCCTAAAATTTTAACAAGAAGAATAATATCCATAAAAAGACAAATATACAGTGCAAAGTTTTGGGCATAAAGAAAACATATACTACACATGATACATTTATTAGACCATTACCCAATTTAAGGTTTTACCACAGCTGTCCTAAATTGACAGTACTGGAAATTTTATTTATTTTATTCATGTTCTTGTAATAGTCAATCTACCAGTAAGCCTAAGTTTGTTAATTAAAATATTTTTAATGTTAAAATATATTTATTGTTGTTATCCACAAATGTTAAAATTTACTATTTTACAAAAGAAACAAAGTAAAACATGTTAGTATTATTTTTTGATTAACACAACAAATTAGAGTTGTTACATTTACAGCCTCTTGAATGTGATGCTTGATTAATTTGTGAGAAAACTCCAGTGTGTCGGCTCAAGTTTGGGTATAAAAACATTAATTCAGTTTGTTACTTCCCTAATTGACAGCAATATATTTTTTTAGTTTTAGCTTATATTTCTGAAATATTAATTTTCTCTTATTTTGTTTGGACAAGTGGTCTAATAAATTTGATAAGCTAATAGCAGAAGCACAAAGTAACAGACAAGGTTAAAGATGGAAACACAACACACTCATCCGACGACACACAGTTGATGAATTTCGGACGCATTTGAAATTCAGCAGTGCCAAAAAGCAGCTGGGCTCCGATAGTTTCTTATGGGAGACTTTGAAACGATCTTTTTAGAACATTTTGTACATTTTATTGCAGTTCTGTATGCTTTCTGACTTTCAAGATGATAATTTGCTCCAAACTATTGTTTTTTTGATGTGGAGCAAACTAATCATAGTACAAAAAAAAACTTGAGTTCTGATAACAAAAGCAGCAGGTACTCTTGCTTACTTTCCCTGATTAATGTAAATTTAATACAAGTCTGTTTGTTCGACAAAGGTTTGCAGCCAACAGTGCATGGCAGGTCCTTGCAGGTTTTGGGCTACACTTCTGCAAATGGAGCTGGGAATTTTGTGAGAATAAATGATCTTCTGAGTTCTGAAAAATGCAAACAAATTCTTATCCATCATCCGAGCTGTCCCAGATTTATTCCGCTGCATAACAATACTCTCAAACGCAAAGCACTAAACAACTTGTATCAACTTATCTGCCACCTACATTGAAAATATGTGGGCAAGTGTGACTAGAATAAATTATTATGTTTTAAAGATGCAGTGTAGTGACAGCAAGCACCAATTAGATTTTTTATTTATCTTTACTGTATTTTATATTACGTTAATGGCTATATATATATTTTAAACTTTTATTTCTCAAAGCATTCGTGCTTAACACACCCTAAAACCAACTTTGAGCAGTACTTTATACTTTCTTTTGCCAGGTGTGTGTCTAGGCTGTTGTTTAATGAGTCAGTGTTTGTGTGTTTTTGACTTCTTTGACCTTGTCAGATGGCCTGGTGGACTGCATGGATCCAGACTGCTGTCTGCAGGCAACCTGTCACACTACCTCCCTGTGTGTGGGCTCCCCGGATCCCCTGGACATCATCCAGGAGACACAGATGTCCTCTGCACAGAGCAACCTACAGACTTTCTATGACAGGGTGCGCTTCCTTGTGGGCAGGGACAGCACCCACATAATCCCTGGAGCAAACCCCTTCGATGGCAAGTGAGTGACTTTTGCATTACTCTCACCAGACAGCACCCAGCGCAGCCTTCTCTAACCAATTCTCTTAATAATATAACCAGAACCAGCTACGGTATTGGGTTGAATTCCCTTTTTATTCTGCATCGTCGTTTGTTGTTCATGCTTAAGATTCTTGTCAGATTCCTCCTGATTGAGCCAGTCAAATTATCAGTTGATGCTCCAGTGAACTCAACAGTTGTGTTATCGCTTTCTTAAGTAATGACATTTGAGGTTCAGGCATAAATCAGTGGATTTTACTTTTAATATAGGCCGCTTCAAATTACTGCGCTACAGTTATAGCACTGACAGATCTTAGTAGATGTAAATTATGTGCTTTTTAAAATCCAGATGAAAATATTTGCACAAGGGAGAGGAGACAGCAGTCAGTGGGGGCTGAAAGTAAGGCTGAAATGAACGATGAGGCTTGGAGGATGATGGACAGATGATGATGGACAGACATAGAATGTGGCAAAAAGGAAGGAGAATTCCCTACAAAGAAAGGCATCTCATATTTATGTATTGTGATTACTTTTACGGTAATCCATCTGAGGCCCGCTCCCAGAGGCAGAGCTCATGACACCCCAGCCATGGAATCTGAGATCCTTTCATATCAGGCAGGAAAGCAGTCAAACTCCCATTAGGTTCCCCTGCCTCTGTTTTCTTTTGTCTCCTTCTCTTTTCATCTTTAAACGCTTGTGAGGCTGCGTCACTTATTTGCATCTCACTCGCTTATGTATCTCTCTCATCTCAACTTATTATACCCACGTGACAAAACGAGACAACAGCCTAAAGAAAGTAAATTGAGAATATTTGAAAATGTTTTGAAAATGGTATTAAAATGTGACTCAGTAATGGTTTGTTGGTTTTTAATTTTTTTTTTAGGTGTTTTAACATTTTTTTAAGCAGACCATTTGTACTTTAAAAAACATGTTAGCATTGGGTTCTTGTTAACATATGAAAATTATGCCAAATTTGAATTAATTTAATTCTTTCAAACACCAGTGTCAGTAAAGGCTTTAAAAAATCTCTGTGATTTGCATCAGCAAAGTATGGCTGATTTTTAATTTTTTTTTTTTTACTTTTGCAGTAGCGTCAGCTGATACTTAAGAGAAGCGGTGTGACATTTTCCCTCGTTGACATTTTACTAGCTTTCAAGAACCACTCAACATTTTGCAGTTCTTCACTGGACAGAGGAAGCGGCATAGAGGATTGAGTAATACTCTTGTCTCTCTCACAAGATGCAGACATAAATAAGTAAAATGAAGAATCCAGAGATGAGCTGCAAGATGGGAGGCCTCAGCTCACCTAAAAATATCAGTGATAATCTATTATTCATGCTTGGTATTCATTCCCCACCCACTGACAGATATGAACAGTTATGACAGGGAGCTCTGGGCTTCAGATGAGCCTTAAAGGCACGGTCTCAGCATCTTCCTTCCTGATATTCCTGCCCTGGTCACCCGATCATCTGGCTATTGATCCTCTAACCGCTTCCTTGTGCTAGTAGACATGTTGGACTTCTATTTCTGATGTTTCCCACCGCAAAAAGCTGCAAAGGTGCCACTGAATAAAGCATCTGCCACTGCATGAAACATCTTGATTCTCCACCATGACACATAATACAAGAGACTGCCTATGCCCAGCAGTGGATGGTGACCAGAATAGTAAACAGGAGCTTTGTCCGCGGAACAATTTGGGCAAAGATTGATAGCTGGCATATAATAGCGAAGCAGAAGCCATTTACTTCATTTACAGGCGTGCACTTGTATTATTTTATTTAGAACTCTTTTATCAGCGTTAGACCATTAATGTCAGAAAATCTCTTGTTTGTTTCCTTCTCTGTGTCCTAGCCCTTTTAGCAGCATAGTATATTTGGAGAGCTAAAAATTTATATCGACGTCTCCTCGTTTTCCCCTGTTCAGCATGCTGTGTAACACGCAGACAGGGAAACGAGAGGGCTGCAGTGACATGCTTACAGTTTCAGCAGGATTTCCCCTGTAATCAATTCATTTGCGTGGGTAATGATGTTTCCGTTGCTTCCGAGTTAATGGTACTATTTATTAGCCGTGGTCATTGAAGGTTCTCTATAGTTAAAGCTGACACGCAGCTTTTATTGTATCTGAGATGTCAGTGTGAGAAAACAATGTAGTTTCCTCACAATTACACAATTGTGAAAGATGGTATTTCCAAATTATGCTTCAAATCTTTACCGTTTAATGTTTACTACCATTATTTTTACCTTTTTTTTTAGATATAGATCAAAAGCTCTCCTTTTGTCATTTAGTTCTTATTTTCTTGTAAATTAACAAGCCAGTATGTTGCTGTAGTCATTTGGATCGTCACCATAAATATCACCTGAAGGAAACCTGATGTTTTTTTTCCTATATAGAGTAAGTTTAAGACTTGTTCAAGTGAGGGGTGAAAATGACATCTGACACACTCCACTGTGACGTCTGACTAGATAAGCTAAACTAAAGATTATTTCATACTGGATCCAGGGCTTCACTTGTGTATTTTTTGTATAACATGTCCTGTATGTGCAGATGATGTATGATAAACTGGAGTTTGGAGATACTGTGAAGTCCCTTTTTCTCTTTGCGAATCCCTTTGGACTTGTGAAATCTCACAAAGGATGGAATTTTCTGTAGTGAATTCTTCATGCTTCCTTTGCCACTCTGTCTCAGGGTTTTATTTGATGTCAATATTTAAATCATTTGTCTTGACAGTGAGGAATCAGCTTCCGATGTGGTTCACAGAAGCAGGAAGGCGATAGTTCCGCTTTCACAACTCCATCTCAAGAAAATGGAGACGGTTGAAACTTCAAACAAGACTAAAATAAACTATTGCTGTGAATGATTAAATGTAGACAGCCAGATCAGTGCTGGGTTAACTTTGGTAATAATTCTATGTAAATGCATCCTCTTAGATATTTGGGTGTAAGCCCAAGGATTCAGAGCAGTATCTCCTTGCTTGTTTACAGCACAGTAGTGGACAGCGAAGGTCTTCTGAAGGAGACCTGGCCTAATTAACATAAAACAGGGTTCCTGGGGACCAGGATAGTGTAGGGTGAATGATCTTGCCTCTGGTAAGGACATGTTGAGGGCAGCTACTAACACGCTAGTGTTAATTGTTTCCAGTACGTGGCAGTGTTTAAGACCCAAATGTATTAAAAATAGCCATGGTCTAATGAAGAAGTGACAGTAAGGCATTTGTTAGGGGACCAATTTTTTGCAAACGACTACAGAAACAACGGCTGACCATGAGTCGGGCCTTGATAATGACGAGGGTAAGAGTCGACGAGGGAAACGTGCTACAGCAAGGTCTCAACTCATCAGTCCAGTAAGATTAGGAGGTGAATTTGGACGACTTCCCACTATTGATTGGTGGCGACTGATGATCAGATCTAATTTATGCAGCTTCTGGAGGCCTGATGTCAGTCTGGAAATCTGTTGAGGTCTTGATAATCAGCCAAGCAAGTCTTGCAATCTGCAGTCCTATTATTTCCCTCTCTGGCATTCTGTAATGGAAAAGATAATTCCTCTTTTTTAATTAGAGCAAAAGCAAAGTAAAGCTTCCTTATCTCATTATCCTTCCATTCTGGATGGAAAAACCCTTAGAGACACCCTAGGAGGTGTTAGTTTGTTGTGTTTCTGTTATGGCTATTTTATTGTGTACAGTATTTCTGTTTTGAGCAAATCCATACTGACTTTAATGTTTCTCCTCTCTGTTGATCTATTTCTAATGCTGAAAAGAAAAAAATATATTAATAGTAGTAGTAGGAGGGGGAGGAGGAGACAGAGTGTATTAGTATTAATATAAGTACGCTGAGATAGCGTCATTTTGTGTTATATAGAAAATCCACAATGTCAGTCTTAAGTGCTAGTGGTATGTGGTATCAATTGGTATCAATTCGTTTTCATTATTTTGACTTTTAGATAGAAGCAGATTAAAAAAGAAAAGGAAAAAAAGACCTTAAAAAACAGGAAATATGGGAACGAGCTATGGAATGGTATGCAGTAATGGGTCCTTTCTCCATAAACCAAGAATTCATTGTAGGCAGCATTAGTATTGTTGGTACATTCTATCTAACCTTTTAGCTTTGTTAAAATATGCTGTCTGAATGTTTTATCCATCCTCTTTTGCATATTTTAGCGTGGACAGAAATTATATAAATAAAACAAGATAATACAGGTTTTACTGCAGGACACCTGCTGTTAGCTTGTAATTATTTGTACTGCTATGCAATGAGCAATAATGCTGATCTTTTTCACTTCGTACAGCCATGCTTGTGTCATCCGTGGACAAGTCGTGACGTCAGACGGAACGCCACTGGTAGGAGTGAACATCAGCTTCACCAATAACCCATCTTATGGTTACACAATCACCAGGCAGGATGGAAGGTAAGAACCCGAGTCTTTATATCAAAGCACACGCAGAGAGTAAAGGATGCAGTAAAACCCCTCTCGCAGTTACCTAAAAATGCTGTACAGATAGTGATATTTAGATCATTGTCAAATACTTTTACAAAATCTTAACGATGGAAAGGGGGGGGGAAAAAACACAGTTGCCACAGCAAACTGTGCTGCCATTGATCTGCTTTGTGATTTCATTTGGTCCAATTTTGGAGTTCTCGGCTCAATTCCCAGAGAAATCAAACAAAGCCCTTCTGGTACACTCATAAGTTATGCTTCAGTAGCAGCAGGGTGGGGAAAGAATAAAATATGCCAATGCAAAGCATCTCACTGGAGCTATAAAACATTGTGCAGATGGACATTATTTATTCGACAATAGAAGATTAAGAGAATTAAGTGACACAGTTAGGTTTAGGTCACAGAAATGTGTTTGCGCTCCTTGTTTATCCTCTCTAAATAGTTTAATAATGCTTTTGCCATTTATGAAATGGTTTTTCTAATTAGTTGTATGGATGTTATAATTATGACCATAAAATAATACGTAGTAATGTGACTGTCATAGATCATTACCACTTACTTCCTCAGACAATTCCACATATGTTCTGGCTGTTCAGGAAAGCAGGAAAAAAGCTATTTTGTTATTTTATTACAGCACCACTAAAAACCCTTTGGGGGAAGATAAATTGTTGTGGCAATGTGTTCTAAATAAGAAAGAGGAAAAAGTCTGAGTTCTCTGTGTAGCGTTCTTTGAGCGATGCTGTTCAGGCTGCTTTGGCATCAGGAGAGTTTCTCAGAGAAACAGAGAAAAACATCAAACTAGCTTCGGCGTGTTTCTTGGAGTGAAAGAGAAAAAAAACTTGAGAATAAAATCTCTAATAATTTTCTCTCTTTTTCTTTTCTTCTTAAATGCATTTGATAAGATTGTACAAGCATACAGTATACTCTCACAACCCCCAGTCCTAGGTATCTCAGTGTTAGTAAGGCCTTGTGGCAAACCGAGCCCCTCTATCACAGCACAACATGAATTGGTGTTTGCTCTCCAAGCCCCACTTCTTCCTGGCACTTTTATCAGTCACTGACACTCTAAAGGCCCACATCTTTGCCGCTGGTTTGATCCTGATCATTCCTGCGTCCCCTCATTTCTTCCATCCTGTCGTTTTTCTCTCCACTTTACTTTTACAAAAATCTCTCTTCTCTACTTCATCATCTTCACCTTCTTCACTCATTTCATCTGCTCTCCATCCCTTCACGCTGTCTTTCCTCTAATCTCTCATTGCCCATAAGCCTTTCCTTTCTGGGTACTGCTCTTTTACTTATTTCCCGTGCTTTCCTTGAGCCCAGGTCTCATGTCCTTTCCACTGCACTGACTTTCCTCATCTCTATCCTTTTTCCATTTATGCATGTCCCATTTTTTTTCTTATGCATCAGTCACTTTTTTCTTTGCAAAGCTCCATACTCTTTTCTACCTTCCAGCATATGTGTAAACACTACTCCATCTCCCAGGTTCCCCTGTAAACATGCCCAGTCTCCTGCAACTCCCCTGCAATCACTGTAAACAGGCTCAGTGCAGCGTGAAATCAGAAATGCACCTGTTCAGCCACTTAGAAATGGGAAAGCTGTCTCAACTCATTTTTATGATGTGTTCTTTATTGTCCAAGGGCTTAGTTTTTTAAATTACCTTTTCCACTATCTGGGAAAGTTTTCAGGCCTAAACAAAAGAGGTTAGTTTAGTTTCTTTACAACTGTGTAGCTATTTTCTGATTGGCTGAGCATTAAGACAGACCTATTCGCTTTTAAGCTTTTCTCTATTAATGAGAAAAATGCTGACATGGGTTTAAGCTCATTACATTATTAGGGTACTTGTGAGCGTCTTTACGGGAGAACTTGTAGTTTTACAGTCTGTGTTTATTCTTACTAACTTTTTGCTCTGACCTTGGCTCACTTTAACCTAAGTAGACGTCATGCAGTCCATTATAAATATACTGTTATATTGCTCATTAGCTGGCAAATGAGTAAAAATGTAGTTAACTTTCTTAGTTTGATGCATTTCCAAAGGGCACAAGGCGGTAACCTTCTGTAGGTAATGTAATCATTTTGTTCCTTAAGGCTATTGTCATGATTGATAATAGCCAGTGAATCTCTTCATCGATCGCCTATGCTGCCCATGGTAGTCCAGAAGTATTTTGAGTTTGCGTGGCCCAAGCCTGCCAGGCATGCTACAGACTGAATGCAACTGCATGGGTACTGATGGATCACAGCTGCATGAGTACTACGAGAGCCTTGCTCTGCAGACTCGAGACTGATGAAGAAGCTCACTTTGCTTGCTCCCAGCCAAGGGCAAAACATCAAGGGCGGACCAAGTTGTTGTTTATCACCACAGCCAATCAGATGTTTACCCTCAAGGGAAGTTAGACTGAGCGAGTTCTTTATATAGAAGCTTAAACCAAGAGGGAGTTTGCCCATTTTACATGGCACTATTTAAACTTACTTCTGTATCTGTAATTTGAGAAAAACTCTGAGTGTGTGTGTGTGTGAGAGAGAGTGTTTGCCTGTCCCAGGGGCCTGTAGGTGACCAGGTGCTAATTGGCTCTTAGAGAGAAGTGACAAAAGCTGCAAAAGTCCAGTCCAGGTGCAGGTACCATGCAGCAGTTAGAGGTGATGACGCTGCCAAAATGTAGCCTGTTTACTGAGACACAGTCAGGTCAGTCCAGAGGCAGAGACCCTTTAATGCAACAGCAGATGGGATTGCATTGCAGGGCTTTTAGACTGATGTTAGAGTGGACAGCCTTCGTCTAAGAGATCAATAAAGTACTGGCGGCTGCCTCCATTCCTCGGCACAAACCTCTCTCTCTCATTTACAGTACACATGTGAGCACAGGAGCAGCACATTACATGGTAATTGGAGTGAAACAGTCACGCCTGTAATCTGCTACTTTGCATTCTTCAAATAAAATGTTAAGATTATTAAACCAAGGAAACCTGCATTTTTACATTGTGATCTATAATCGTATTGTATCTGCTCCATTGTGTAACAGAGATGATTCAAAGCAGTTCAAAGCATCCTTTCTTTAACTTTTTAAAAAACATAACATTTTTAATTTATTACTGATTAATCTCTTTTACCCTTTAAATAGAGAATAACAAATGTGTCGTGTTCACAACAGAGGCTTTATGCACAACACAAAACAAATAGTATAAATTGGGAATGGGAATTTTCACTGTATTTGTTTTAATTCATCCAAAAGTAAGACAATCAGTTAATTTTCTTTGACATTGTGCACATCTGTGTTCCAGTTTTGACTTGGTGACCAATGGGGGCATAGCCATAGCCCTGCACTTTGAACGCGCTCCATTCATCACCCAGGAGCACACACTCTGGTTGCCATGGGGACGTTTCTTTGTCATGGATACCATCGTGATGCGGCATGAGGAAAATGACATCCCTAGCTGTGACCTGAGCAGCTTTACCAGGCCCAGCCCTGTAGTGTCCCCAGCGCCGCTCACCGCATTCGCTGGGTCCTGTGCTGAAAGAGGGAATGTTGTACCTGAAATCCAGGTGATGCTCTGTCCCTGCCCTGCAGGTTCTAATGCATATGGGTCTTTCCTGCAAATGATTCATGCCGCACAGCTACAGACTATTTTTCAAGTACAAGTATAAATATAACAGTGACTCGTGGCAGTGCTTTGATTTTTCTCACTCAAGTGTAATTGGCCTGTAAAATTTGGGTAATTCACAATATACATTGTACCTAACTGCAGAGTGATGATTATTATCTTATCCACAGAAACAGTTGTTACTGTAGAGTAGTCATCCAGTTTATGCATATAAATACCTCTAGGAAGGATTTGCATCTTACAGTTATGCATACAAGTTTATCTACATGAGGCTTTTTGATGTAAGCATCTATTTGGACTTCTGTGTTGGTGACCTATGTTGTCGAACTGTTTGTGCGGCTCCTGTATTTCTAGCAGGTATCTCTGCACTTCTCTCATTACTCTGCCTCCCAGTTTGCTTCGTAAGATTTATGGCATATCAGGGAATTTAGTCTGAGTTGAGTTTATTTATAGTCGCCTTGTCTTTGCTGCTCCGTGTACAGGGACATCATCTCATTTACAGTTGTAAAAAGGAATCCTGATAAGTCAACCATGAATAGCTGCCCTGTTTGAATAATTTAAAAAAAAACACACACATAAAAGTCATCTAACCTATAACAGTTAAAGTAATTGTTTTGATTAGTACTCTGAATCTTGTTTTGTACTATGGAAGGAGGCGATTCAATTATAGAAGACAGGAATTGGTTAACCAAACTACTGGTGTCGACCCTTGATCCTCATTGCGAACGCTCTACAGTCTATGAATGCTGACCCACTGTTGTTACAGGTCTGACCTCAGCTAAAATTTCTAAAGGCAACAGCATCTTACTAAGCTAACTTTTATTATTCTATATATTATTGGCCTTGGCAGCCTCTGAGCCCAAGAGCACACAGGTTACGCAACTGCGATATGGATTTCATAGAAAAGACTACCATCCTAATGGAGGACTTGCTATTTTGAAATCAATTATGGAAAATTCTCATTGGAATACATAATGAAGAAATTCTTCATCCTATGCCATGTAACGCATGAGCATAATTGTCCTCTAATTAGTGTTTCCAGTCTCCCTTGGGTCCATAGATGTGGTTGGAGGCAAGGCTAAAAAAATAATGGCTGCAGTGGCCATTGACCAACAGACTGACAAGCTGATATTTTGTGTAAAACAAGAACAGCAAAAAAATAAAACAGTGGAACATTATTACCTCAAATGTGAGGACAGAATTTATAACATGTCACCTTCTGTCAGGATCGATGCTTTTCTATATTTAATAAGCTTTGTTTTTCTTTTCATAGTCTCTGGAGGAAGAAGTACCTATACCCGGAACGGAAATGAGACTCGGCTATTTAAGCAGCAGGACCCCAGGTTACAAGTCAGTGCTAAGGGTTACTCTCACCCACTCCTTAATCCCTTTTAACCTGATGAAAGTTCACCTCATGGTGGCTGTGGAAGGCAGGCTTTTCAGAAAGTGGTTTCCTGCAGCCCCAAATCTCTCGTATGACTTTGTGTGGGACAAGACAGATGTCTACAGCCAGAAGGTCTATGGCTTGTCCGAAGCTTTTGGTAAGCGATGACAAAAATTATTTTTGATTATACTGATATGATTTTCTTTTATCCAGAGAACACACATTTTTTTACTATTTTATCTTTGTTTTGTTCCATAGTTTCAGTTGGTTTTGAGTATGAGTCATGCCCAGACCTTATTCTATGGGAGAAGAGGACCGCTGTACTACAGGGCTACGAAACCATTGCCTCAAAACTGGGAGGGTGGACAATAGACAAGCACCATGCTTTAAATATCCAGAGTGGTGAGTCAGCCAGTTGTTCCTTTTCATATATTTTTTGTTTTAATAACTTCTCTTTTTAAAAAAACTTGTTTTGGGGCATTTCATCTTTATTTTGGACAGTAACATACTGTAGCCCTTGGACAAAAACAGAGTACAGTAGATGAAGGTGAAAAGAACTACATAAAGGAAACGGCCTGCACTTGCCTTTGGCATATCGGTCGCCTGCTAAGCCAGTGAGCTATGCCAGCACCCTTTCAACAGCTTCTTTATTAAAGTATTTGTGGAGATCAGGGAAATTTTCTTACTGCTATTGTTAATAATCATCATCATTACCATTGCATTAATCATACAGTTTACAGTATTGATATTGAATTCAGATGTTTAAACATATTGGTACCCAATTAGCCTTCAAAATATAACTTTATCCCACAACATATCTTAATTTTAAGAAGATGTACCTGGATCACGATCTATTGGTTCATTGTGGGGGTTTGTGCATTAATCTCAATCTCTTAATCTTGTTTCTTTTGAAAGCAGGTTAGGGCTATTTGTATTTTGGTTCCTCGCATTCTGCGTTACTTAACCTCTGCTAACTCCTTGTGTGTCAAGTTTTATTATATTGTTTGGAGTTCTAAGCTCTTATTCGTCTTCAGGTGTTTTCTGTTTGATTTGATTGTATAGTTTGTCCTTGTTTATTCACTTGAGGGTTCAAACTTTTTGCACTCTTGTATTTTAAACCTTTAAGTTCTTGTCAAGTTTATGGAGTGTGTTATTTTGTTGTACTTTTCTCTGAGTTAGTTCCTGTTTTACTTTGGAAGTTAGTCTCCTGTGCTTTGTGCTTAGTTTTACTTCGCCTTGATTGTCTACACCTGTGTCGAGTTCGCCCCAGCTGTCTCCACTTCCCGAATCACCTCCATGTGTACAAATAATCCAGCCTTCCCCCTCAGTCTTTGTTGCAGTGTCTGTTAAGCTCCTCTAGTGTTTTTTTTCTCCCCCCTCCATGGTCTCCTGGGTTTGTTTGGATTTTCTTGGCTTCTTATTTTTGGACTCTGTTTTTGAACTCTGCAACTGGCACACCTTCTGTTTAAACAGTCTGCATCCCGATTCTCCTCTGGGTCCTTGAACCTGCATCCATGACAGGCTGTGTTAATTTTTTTGTATTTGGTTCACCCATACTGTACACAGGCCTCTTAGAATGCTGATTTAGTTGGATGATATATTGCCCCACATATAACTGCGATAAATGATTATTGCTGATATAAACAGTTTATGCCGCAAATAATATATTAATAGCATAGCAATGCAAGTGCGTCCTTCGAAGGCTGTTAAGATTTTAATGTTTAATAATATTCAGACAGCTGGAGTACTAAAATGTATATTCTAAAATATACATATGTCCACAAATAACAATATCCTCTTCTTCTTTTGTTTTCTGCTGTCACTTGGTATATGTCGGTGTGGGAGAGCCTCCACATGGTGAAACTCCCAACACAATGAACAGAGCAGAAGACAGAAGCAAGGCGAACAGAAATGACAGAAAAATATGTCTTGGATTTTTGTTCCTTTCACTTAGCTGCTGTTAAAAAACAAAACAAAACAAGACATCTAAGTCTTGTGATGGTAGTAAAAGCATAGGGTCACATTGGCAAAAATGTTGCTATCAGGACCCCATTTAAAAATAGTACATTTTGTACAAAAGTGTATATTTTAGGTTTGCCTGTCCTTTTTATATTTTGCGCGTCATCCTGAATGTGCCGAAAAGAGTAGATAAGAAGAAGTGCCACTGGTTCCACCACGTGCTTTAGACGATGCTTTTAATGTAACATAAAACTGTCCTCCCTGCCTGTAGCATTTTTAGGCTTTATTCCATTCAGCAGTGTCATGTAGCCCTTGATAGATCTCACTTTTTATTCCCTCCATCCGTTTTTAGGTGAGGGAGGTCAATTTTCTTATTGCCATCAAATAACTCCTAAAAGGCAGTAGTAGAAATAACTTTGTGCAGCACCTGTCACTAGCTAGGCTTCAGTGTCTGTTTGTGTCTGGGAGGACTCATCAGAGGAGATGAAGCATACTTGAAAAGTGCTCACGAAGGTGGCATTTTGATCTGTCACGCTAAACCTGCTGAGCCTGAAAGTGGAGTCCAGACGAAGGCGAGAACTGCCCTCACCACCAGCACTGCCAGTTCCTCCAGTCACCCCCTCTTTTGGCACCTTCATGTCTTGTTCATGCCCAGCATTTTTAGAATCATCCCTAATTTAATTGCTATCAGCCTGCTACTCCCAGCAGCAGCAGTCCCTAAGATTAAATCACGTCCCAGGAAGGGGATGCTTGGCTGATCTCTTCTGATAGACCAAATGTTGTGCTGCTCAAAGATCTCAGGTCACTAAGTACCATCAGATGCAGCAAAACTAAGACAGGCATGCAGATGCTGAATTTCAAATATGATTACATTGATTGGGCAGCAGCAACATCTTTACATTTACATATTTGACAATTTTCCAAGAGCAGATTGGCAACACTAATGTTAAAAAAAAGTGTGCATGCAAGTACATATGTGAATGCTTGCACATCTGCTATATTTTTATTGATTTAATTTTGTTTGCCGCAAAGCTGGTGAAGATAGAAAAACAGGTTAAAAAAAAAAAAACAACAAATATATATATTCGTTTTCTTTTGGGTTTTCTTGTTTGGATTTCTTTTTCGTGATTGTGCCTGTGTGATAATTTTCTCGCTCCAAGAGATTATGCTTGTGCCAAGGGTTTCTTGGTTCCTATTTTGCTGTGAAATTGTGCCCGTGTTTTCATCCACCAAGACGACCTCCTATTGCAATCCCAGGCACTCAGTGCAATTTTCATGGCTCTAGTTAATAGAGGTACACACACAGTCCTATTTAAAATCACATCAAATGCTTATCTGTGTATTGACTTACACTTTCCCTTAAATCCTTCATCCAATATAGCTTTTAAACTGCATTAAGCTACCTTGAACCACTATTGAGACAGGAACTCAAAGAGTTAGAGCAGTGGAACAGGCTCAGCTCACCAAATTCCCATTGGTATCACGTTAGCATAAGCAAACTGCTTATCCATCAAGCAGAAATATGAAAGCATTCAGTACGAATCCCATTTTAATCCACTTGTTCTGAACTTCATTACACTCACATCAAGCCGCTCGAGGACCTTAATTGATCAATTAAATTTTATGACATGGAATTTTCAAAATTATTTATATGAACTTCTGTGCTGCTCAACGCCAGATTGGAAATCTATTCTCTATAGATTCTCTGTTCATCTGCAGATTACTGGAGGTGTTTTGGAGTGTGTCTTGACATGTTTTTTATTCAAATAAAACTTTACTTCATGGGTGAGTACAAAGGTGGTCTAATAAATTTGTTAAGCACTGTATAGAAATAATGCAAGTTAAATTGAGATGTATCAAAAGTATAATGACAAGATATATATATATATTTTTAGCTTTGTAGCTGTTGATACAGACTAGCATGTTCGGGTGGGATGGGTTTGTACACATCATTTCTCAGGGTTCTTTCAAACACGTAAATTTAATTAAATCAGGCAGTTTGTTATAGCTGGAAAAAAAAGTTTCAATACACTCCCCTAGTTTTTTTTTTTTTTTTTTTGGAAACACTGCTTTCAATGAAAATTGGGAAAAAAAGCTGGTTTAACTTAACCTCTAACCAAAATTGTAAAATGTTTTCCACTAACAGCTGGCCATGCTGCTTTGTGCTCACCCCCCTTGTTCTCCTTAACCTAAATAAGCTGTTTCTTTTCTGTACCCTCATCAGGTATTCTTCACATGGGCAACGGAGAGAACGTCTTCATCTCCCAGCAGCCTCCTGTAATCGGCAGCGTGATGGGGAATGGGCGGAGGCGCAGCATCTCCTGCCCTAGCTGTAATGGCCTTGCTGACGGAAACAAGCTGATGGCCCCTGTTGCTCTGGCTTGTGGCTCAGATGGAAGTCTGTACGTGGGTGACTTCAACTATGTGAGGAGGATTTTCACCACAGGGAATGTCACCAGCGTCCTGGAGCTCAGGTAACGGAAGAGTAGCCTACTTACTTTCGCTCAGGACCATGAGCTCAGATGGGCTTGTATACAGGTCATAAACCACAGAGGTCGATCGAGATAGACAGAAATGCCCTAAAGGCAAAGGATTGATGGTTCTGCCTCTCTGATTCACCTGTATCAGCTGGAGTTTGGATCTCATAAGGGACGAAGAGGATGTAATAAGGTCTTAACAGAAAATGTTAAGGAAAGATTAATTTCCTAATGCTCCCAAGGAGAAGGTTGAGTCGATTAAAAAAAAAAAAATTGAAATATTGTTTATTCATGCTTCCCTTTTGATTAAGAATGCCTACTACTTTTTAATTCCATCTACTATCAACTAACACTTTCTTTCCTTTCTCTTCCTTTCTCATTTCTGCTTCTTTTGGTAAACCTTCACAGAAATAAAGACTTCAGGCATAGGTAAGCCACACAGTATTTGCTAATTTTTAAAAAAGGGTACAGCCCAGTCACCAAATTAATAAAAATATATATATTTATCTTAATAAAGTTCGAGATATTGGTCTTTTTACACCTGCCAAACCTGTCAACAGCTGTCTATATCAGCTGATGTAAGTACAGCAGGTACCATTCTGTCAATATTAGAGTGAATGGTAAAAATTAAATGAGCTGAGTGATTATCGTTTTATACAATGTTTGCATTTTGTAGCTGCACTTGCCTTTGGCATTGTTTTAATCTTCGGGGAAAATCTTCTCACTCCCTCTCATTCTCTCCAAAAACACCTGGAAAATGCTGGCCATATCCTACAATCTTGGTCTTTCCTCTTCCTATATTTTTTCTTGGATCTTTTTTCCCTTTTCCTGGTTCTGAAAACATTCAAAAGATGTTTTCACTCAAGAAACAATTCAAACTGTGGTTCATTTTCATTTGTTCTGAAAGATTTGTTTGGATTAAACCAGATAATTTACATGAAAGCACAGTTTATTAACTCTAAGTTTGCTTAATTTCTAGGCTTTCTCCTTAGTTCTTCTAAAATGAAATCATTTGGGAGCATTCGAGTTGTTAAAGAAGTGGGCAGCTGGGTGGGTGAGCATGCAACAATATGAGTGTAGAAACCCAGGTTCAAGTCAGACCCTTGTCCATTTGCCACATACCTTCCCCTTTTCTACTTTCCTGTGTATCTTCAGTGCTCCACTAACCAATAAAGGCAAAAGTGCACCTCAAAAAAATAATTAACATTTCAGTATGGGACAGTTTTTGACAGTGTTGGAGAGTCTTAAATGTAATTTCATAATCGTAAAGAGAATATGTACTATAAATATATATCCCTATTTATATAACATCTATTATAAAAGACAAGTTAACAGTAGTGCATGTTACAGGCAAATGATTGCAGGATTAAACAGAAGATAATGTCTCATTTGGTGTGCATACCTAGCTACAGTAGCTGATTCTGCTAAAATGGCAACTCAGTGTTGATTTTATCACTGGCTTAAGATACAGAGACTTTATTTTCCATGGCAGGTGGTGGCAAGGGAAATCTCTGTGTGCTGTCTTTAGATACTGTGTCTCAGGCAAAGGGCTATTGATTGATTTTCTATCACAGGGTCATGACTTTAGCTGGGGAACAGTTAGTCAACTTGTGGATGAAAAGCCTTGTGATGCTGGTCACTGGCCTCTGTTTCCAAGAGGATGAACATACTAACAAAAAACTCAGAATCTCTCTCTCTCTTGCTTTTTTCTGTATCTGTCTTCTGCATAACAGAAATATTACTTTTATTATGCTTCTGTACATTAACTTAGACATCACATAGATTTCTTTGCTAGAACAAGACACATCAGAGCCCCGTCCCTCAGCACACCAAACACATTTGCATATTGAATAGGAGATTTGTCCAGGAAAACACAGCATGTGTCTGTATAAAATGGGCGGCTGCCTCCTGTTCATGTGTGAGTTAGCGATAGGAGTGGGAGGTGGGTGATGTTACTGCAGTGCTCATTGACCCCCTACTAAGGATGTCCCAATCCGCTCCAACCATTTCCACGACGCCATGCCGCAAAATCCAATTATCTTCTACAAACTAGATGTTGTCAGTGAATATAGATGGGGTATATGGCCATAGCTCAAGGTCAGAGAATAACACCTCATAGTTTCAAACACTATGGGGGACCAACACTGTTTTACATGCACCTAGGAGCTGATAAGGTATCAGCTGATTGCACATGGCAGATAGAATGCAAAGCCAGTCATTGAGATTTGCCATTGACCTACTCTCAGACAGCAGTCGTTTCTCTAAGCCAGCCAATTGTACCTGGAGTATACTGAAGTGCATCATATCAGTCAACTAGGTCAGCGGGCAGTTTGTGACATGTGTGCCTGAGGTTTGCTGCAAAGCCCTGTCATCACTGATTCATTGAAGGTCAATTGTCACCTAAAATTATGTACTGGAGACGACAATTCCACACACCCACTTGTCTTTCTTCTCGTTGTGTGTTAAAAATGTACGCTTTGGCACTGTCACACTGACCATAAACCCCTAAAAGAACCCTGAAGGTTATATTTGAAATACTGTCTTAATCCACTTTGAATGATGTCCAGCTGACAGGGTTTTCCATAATGCTTATCAGGTCTGGCAGAACTGTGCTGTATCCTGCTCTTATACATCTGGTCATCTTTAAGGTGGCAGCAAACTCATTGCTAAGCTGGTTACGTGTTCGTTTGTTTTGTTTTTCTCCTAAATTAGTAGTAGAATTAGTCAACAGACTGTTAAAATGGGACTTTTTAATAATTTATTTTTATTTTGATGTAAGCTTTTAATTTAACTTTCAGTTTTCTGGATTTGTCTGATTTTTTTTTTTTCATACATTTTCTGACATGAACTAACAAATAAAGTGTGTCAGTCAGCACTTGAAAAGAAAAGACCTTTAACCTCAGTAACATTTATGTAATGAATCATATTTATGGAAGCAGAGCCAAGGCTGTAAAATCACTTTAAAATAACACGGTTTAAGAAGTTTCTAGCATCTGGCGTGTGCATAGTAAAATGTAATTGGTCTTGCTTCCAATCTCCCATGCTTTGATTTATCACCGTGAGCTTATGTTTATAGTAAGCAGAAGTGTAATTTTAATGGAAATATTATTCTTTGTCATCCTAATTTGCACTACTGTGGATTTGTCTACAGCTATCTGTGTTTTCTGTCACCTATCCTGACTGGAGTACATCAGTAGGTTGTATGCATCCTGCCGCAGCAGGATTGGTTATATTGTCTTGTCTGTCAGGTTGGGCAACCTCCTGTGGATATGTTTGTATGGATGTGAAGGATGGCATTGTTGACTTGGCTGGGATTTAATAGGATATTTTTCTGTGCTAGAATATCAGCCTGATGGATGCATAATGTGTTTGGATCCCTAGTTCAGTCATGCATTTTTGTTTGTATTTTTAAAAAGTTCCAAAGTAAAATAAAAAACATAATTATTTGTATCGATTTCAGCTTATATCAAAGGAATTTCTCGGGTCATAAATTTTAGCACCACTCCCCACCCTTATTTCTCTACTACATTACTATTTCTTCAATAATATGTGCACTATTACACACACACTCACACACTGTATTTAAAGGTCGACACAGACATATAGATGTAGATACACTGGTAATTTCACTCCCTTTTTCAAAACACGCTTTTCTTACTAAGCTGACTGCGTGAGTCCTAAGCCGCATTATTATGTCATGTTTAATCTCATTTTTATTTTAGCATGTTTAATCTCATTCTGTTTTCTTTGTCCTGGGTATAAACTGTAATTGTGCCCAATTGACTCTCTAAATGGCTTTTGAATCCATTTTAATTGTATTACACAGTGTTTCTTATTGAAAGAGCTGTAGCCCTTCCAGCTTTATTGACTTGAGCCTCTTCCTCTCTTTTCCCTCCTATCAGCAACAGCCCTGCACATAAGTACTACCTGGCCACCAGTCCAGTGAACAATGCCGTGTACCTTTCAGACACCAGCAGCAGGAAAGTGTTCAAGGTTAAATCGCTGAATGTTGTGAAAGATGTGGCCAAGAATCTGGAGCTGGTGGCAGGCACTGGTGACCAGTGTCTCCCATATGATGATGCTCGCTGCGGGGATGGAGGAAAGGCTGTTGAGGCCACCCTTACTAACCCCAGAGGTATTACATAGATGTTATTAAAATTGATATAGTTTCAAGTTGTCAGTTTTGTTTTGTTTTTATTTCTAACCTTTTCTGAAGTAAGCTTTTGCCTTCAGCTGTAACCCCAAATGTGCAGCTAACTAGCTAGTTATTTTTAACAGCATGTCTTTCTGTGAGTTTCCGGGATCTTTTTTGTGTTGCTTCCATATGGGCATGAAGCATTAGTCATTCAATCACATGCTTATTCTTTGTCCTCTACTGTGATGCCATTATGAGTCATATTTGCTGAAAGAGCCCCTGTGAAATGTGCATATCTATAGCCGTGCTTTGCATTGAAAAAGAGAGCGGTTTGCTGTAATTACTGAAAATATGAGGTCCATATTTCTTTCAATGATATTTGTCAGACTTCAGAGAAGTAGAAAAATACAGAGACTTGCTAGGCTTACTAAGCTTCATTGTTGTTTGAGGCTGATAGCAAGAGGGAAAGACATTGATGAAGTTTTCCCCATAATTGAATCAATACTTACAATACTCCTCATCTATTTTGATGTTTCTATTGTTCTTCTTTATTGATTAAAAAAAATCAATCCTACCATTAATTTTCATTGTCATGATTAGTCTTTCATTTTATTGCAGTGAACTGTCCTTAATTGTGATTTGGTGGGGCTCTGTGCTCGCATTAAGTCACAGATAAACAGAATAATTTAAGGATATTTCCCTCTTCTTCTCATTGTGTGACTTTATCTGCAGGCATTACCGTGGATAAGTACGGCGTAATCTTCTTTGTGGATGGGACCATGATTCGCAGGATTGATCAGAATGGTATCATCTCCACCCTTCTGGGATTCAATGACCTGACCTCTGCCCGACCTCTCAGCTGTGATGCTGTGATGGACATCTCTCAGGTATGACCTCTCTGGAATTGTGCACTGACCTGTGCTTTCCTCTCTCTCAACCTACATCTGTCTCCTTGAATGACCCTTGTTTTCAGGGTGCTTACACCTCCACATCAGCTGGTATTTCTGTAGCTTGATTCTCCAAGCCTGCATCTAGTACTGTAGGCCTTGGTTTAGATATGGTATATAGCCACAAGACTTTCTAAAAGATTCAATATTTTCTTTTTTTCCTGTGTGCAGTTTATTTCAGCAAAGTCCTATGATTCATCGTAAATGATAAAATACTTCAGGTCAGTTTAGATATTTTTTGACCCACAGGAGGAAATTCATTTTGCAGCAGGATGAAAAAAATATGTAAATAGGACAAGAAAACATTGTAGACTTTGTAGTTAATCAAGAGACAGTTTCAGGGAAACACACTGAAAACTTTTACTGCACCTATTTTTTTTTCTACAAAACTTGCCTTTCTGACCTGAGAGGTCAATTCTATTAACCAAAGGATTATCTGTTAAGATTCAATTGCATAGTTTTCACTGGTGCTGTAGGATTATGAACTTGAGAAAGCAACACACAATCAAAGCCGTGCAAGCCTGGTGAAAGCTAAAATCACCTCACAGTTAAAAAGCAGATACAAATAAAAACTGAAAATGAGCAGTTAATTGGGCTCAGTCCAGGCTTGGGCCTTCCAAAGTATCTGCACTAAGCATTTTAAAGGAGTACAGGACCATGCTGAAAACAGTAGCATTGTGGTTTTTGTAGCGCCAATTTCCTAAATGCAGAGTGCCAGTGACCTACAGCTTTAGGGGAATGATAAGAACGACCTTTAACCTCAGTGGTTTTGACTTCATGCACAGATCTTCACTCTGACGCACATGAACACATGTATACATACATACACACACACACACTACGCAGAACACATCCCCCAGGCAAGGACACTGCACTGAGGTCACTCTGTGGCTCACTGACTTCCCATTTGGAGGTGACAAGGCAGACTTTTAGCATACATAGCTGTTTTTGCCTCCTTGACAGTCCTACCCAGTAGTAAATAAAATCCCCTACAAAATGTATCTTTTTAATTTGTATATGCCATCTACATGATTCATAACTGTTTCAGTTTTACTTCCATGAATTGAGCATTTTGAGGCTTGGTTATTGAACTTGATTGAGGTCCAAGCTCAGTATGCATGCAATCATTTGTTTCTTTCCTCTTTGTGTATTTTGTTGAGTATGGATGCAGGATACAGGTCTTCTGCTTTCTGTGGGGAGTTTTCTGTGTGTGAATGATGTATTCAGTGGAGGAAGCAAAGCCTCTAGCTGCCCATTTGCAGCCCTAGGGGGAACTTCATCCCCCTCCTGACCTCCGCTTGCTGCTCCTTTACCTTGTCGCACACACAAGTGCCTATGGATGCTCACCATCCCAGTTCCACAAACACGAGGACACAGGCAGACTGACTGCAGTTCTACAATGATGACAAATCACACAAGCATTGCCAGAGACACTCAGACAGTAAAAAGCATCCATTAAAAATTAATCCAGAGCTTCCTTCTTCAAACACTCCCCAACCCCTCACTTAGAACCTGACTTTCTCTGGAGAAGGCTCATCACAGTGGTCATTACTTTTGCTTTACCACACCTGGCACACCAAGGCAAGAAATAACATTAGATTTCTTTCTCTCCTCTGATGAGCTCGTTGTTATCTTACTTTGCTATCTGTGTAGTGAGCAAGCTACAGCTAAATTCTCTCTTAATTCAGTGTATACCTCTGTAACCTTTCGTTTAACTTTTGATTATCAAGCAAAATGACAATATTTTGACCTCATATATGTTTTTTTCTTTCTTTCTACCAAGGCCTTGGGTCGTTCCTGTCTTAGAAGTATCTTCCATTTTCCTTCCATTTTTCTTCTTTAAAGTCTTGGAAAATTTCGCTGCATTCCCCGCTGAGCTTAAATGCAGGAAAATCATGTCTTAAAACAAGATCACTCAAACATATTTCAGGGGTGTTAGCAGCTTCAGAAAGCTTTATCTAGACTATGACTGTGACATTCAATTCAAATCTGAGAGGGACTTCAAATAATGACATATTACTCTTCTTGAGGCAAGCATCATGCTGTTACTAGCAAAGAGTGCAGAGATTACTAATGGAACATGTCATTATAATTCTTAATACAATTTCCATTTCATTTAAAATAGTTGGATGTTGTGTACAAATCTACGGCTCGCTTTCTCAGCTGTTCAGCATGTTTTGGTTTTCTTCCTGTTAGCGGCTTTGTCTAGCAGGCGCTTCTGACAGCATCCCCACTGTATAAAAGGGAGGGTATGATCTGGTTACAGCATATGGGACAGCAGCTCGGGAAATATCCCCTCATCAGTCAGAGTGGCGTGAAAACCTCCTTACAGGCAGCTCCCAGGAGCCACTCCACACTTGGCTCATGAAATATTTAACCAGCAGTGTTGACAAGAAATAGGTTTTAAGAAATTGAAAGTCTACCCTTCATTATCCAAGTAAATGCATTTTCTGCTTACTGAGAGATGACATGTATCCACTAGTCTCCTGTTTGTCGTATGTAGCCAAAGGATACATCCTGTTATATAAACCTCTTCCATTATGTGGCAGATGATAGGAGGTTTATAGGATGTGAGGTGTGTAATGCTCAAATCTGTTTTTCAATTACAGGTGGGCGGGTGCCCCACTTTTAAAAGGACGTGAGTTCAAGAATATGAACAGAGCAAAAAGTTTAGAATTATTCAAATCATTATTGCCACAGAATGTCACTGTTTCAATGTTAACTTTTAAATTAGAACATTAGGGATATGTGGAGATAACAAGGAAGGAAAAGGCACAATATAGCTAATGTCTAAAAGCTGTCTGAATTTTATTTTGTGCATTTTGTTCTGTGCAATCCACATTTTAAAAGAAAAAGGGAATTATAGGGCTAACTGTTTTTATATTCCTAGAAATTTTAAGAAACCTGCTTTTTTATTGCAATGCATTTGTCCAATGTGCTGTTTAATCCCAGACAGTTGGAGAAAGCCTACTACATGGCCAAGGTGCATCAGTGTCTGTGCATAATACAGTCAAAATGTTTCATTGTGTCTTTCAGCTGTCTACTTACTTGACTTAATAATATATGAATATGGTAGTCAGCCATTTTAGCTCATGCCTAAGTGCTGTATGCTTGGGTGTTTTATCAGTAGTATATTGCAGAAATAAAAATATATGCAATTTCTAGCTCTTTATTGCTAATTATTAAGCCTTGATAACTTTCCTCCTGTTTCTACTTTCTAGTTGTCTCTAAGTGACCAAACAAAAGAAAGGGTCCTTTGTGTAAAATCTTACCTTAAATCTGAATCTGTCTTTGCATTTTGGTCCAGGTTTTAATCAGTTTCCTTTGTTGGAACTCCAAGGCTTCTATTGAAATATTGCACTTCATATTATGTTTCTAAGAGATCCCACTGGGATCATAAGTGAGAGGGAGACCAGTAAATTGGATGAAGCCAATCATTCCAATTTGTTAAAAGCCTGATGCATTGTTAGCAGAACAATAAGTCATAATTTAGGAGGCCAGAGACAGAGTAGGCTTTCATTTGATAAGTGTGCTCCAGTTTCTTTTCAAGGACTCATGCAATCTCTTGTCATTACAAAATTAATAACCCAAAGCAAGGAAAAACAGCGACTTGGGTGAAGGATGCAGAAGCCTTGTCCTTAAGTGTTCACAGTTCTCATGAACCATCCCAGTGTGCTCTTTTCAGTTAATCTTATCATTTGTATGATTTCTTCTCACACTGCCCTTCTTCACCACTGTTGTTATCATCTGCAATCTTACAAATCATGTTTTTGTGTATCACCTTTTAAAAGTACATCAGCTATTTTCCTCCTCATCAGATAATAAATCGTTTAAAAATGTTTTTACTTACAGCTTAAGCTATAAAAATAATCACGCTGTTTTCCTTTCAGGCTCTTTTCCACGTAGAAATCGAAAACTGTAGATCAATAAAAGTATGGTATATTTCTTTGGTACCTAAGGATTATATTTTTGTGTGTCTTTTTCTTCGTAGGTGCGCCTTGAGTGGCCTACAGACTTGGCAGTGAATCCAATGGACAACTCCCTATATGTTCTGGACAATAATGTAGTACTCCAGATCTCTGAAAACCACCAAGTCCGTATTGTAGCAGGCCGTCCTATGCACTGTCAAGTGCCTGGGATTGACCATTTCCTCTTGAGCAAAGTTGCCATCCATGCCACCCTCGAGTCAGCTAATGCCCTAGCTGTGTCTCACAATGGTGTTTTGTACATTGCTGAGTCAGATGAAAAGAAAATAAACCGAGTCAGACAGGTGTCCACAAATGGAGAGATCTCCTTGGTTGCAGGGGCACCAAGTGGCTGTGACTGCAAGAACGATGCCAACTGCGATTGTTACTCTGGAGATGAAGGCTATGCCAAAGATGCTAAACTGAATGCACCATCTTCCCTGGCAGTATGTCCAGATGGAGATCTTTACATTGCAGATCTGGGCAACATCCGTATACGCTATGTGCGCAAGAACAAGCCTTTTCTGAATCCCCTCAGTATGTATGAGGTGTCCTCTCCCATTAATGATGAACTCTATCTGTTTGACTCCAATGGCAGCCACATTTTTACCCAAAGTCTGACTACAGGAGACTATCTCTACAATTTGACATACACGGGATCAGGAGATCTAAGCAGCATTACTGATAAGAACAAAAACACAGTGATCATCAGAAGAGACACAACAGGAATGCCTCTGTGGCTAATGGTCCCTGATGGACAGACCTTCTGGTTCACCATTGGCACTAACAGTGCCCTTAAAACTGTTGCTGCCCAGGGTCAAGAGCTAGCTGTAATGACGTATCATGGAAGCTCGGGACTGTTAGCAACTAAGACAAATGAAAATGGATGGACAACATTCTTTGAGTAAGTAATATGAAGAAACACCTTTCTAATCATTTTACCTAAAAGTCTGGATCCAATTTGAGCTGATAACTGCATCAAAGCAAAGAAGCTTAAAGATCTGTTTAATCTGTTAATTCAGATATGCAGATTGGACAGTTTTGTTTAGGTTTCTTTTCCTGGAGTATCTGAACTAAGAGCCCTGAATTCATTATATCACTGAATGCTTTAGTGAATTAATGTTTGCAGTCAAAGAGCTCCTTGGCATGTGAGTTTAGTATTTTGGCATATGAGTTCACTTCTTATGGCTGGATGTCTATGTCACTCAGAATACAAGACCTGCGGAAGGATGGGTGTAATCCTATTTGCTGTTATCATACCAAATAGGATTACTGGATGATATGTTACTCATCTGTGCCCTTGCTTACAGACTGGAGATCATCACTTGTTTGGAGTTGTTGGGTACAGGAACAGCGTGTATCTATTGAGTAGTACAAAATGTATATTCACATGACTGGGATGCACCCCAGAAATATAAGCATAGTTGAATAGCCAAAGATTTTAATTAAATCAGGCAAAGCATACCTTGTGAGGAAACGACGGAAAACACTCCCACAGTTTAGGATTTCATGTTCTTGTGACTTGCATGAAGCAATCTGTCCCTTAGCTTAATGTACCAGGGGATACTATGCTAACTGGATGTCATTCCAAAAAGTGTGATTAAGCAGATTGGCTGGTCAGACATCTGTTACACCTCGCTGGAGGAATATAACTCTGACACATAATCAGACGCTCTGTTTAATATGAGCAGACATTTATCACCTGTGTTTGATTTGGTTGTCATCTGATGGTTACACTGAAAAAAAAAAAAAGTGGAAAGGTGCAGTGAAAACAGCACTAATGCAGCCATGCATATGCGTTTCTCGAGGTAGACTGAATTCCCTGAGGCTTAGACAAATTTAGTGGGTGTTTGGAATTCTGAATGATTTCTCTATGACGTTCTGTAAAATGGCTTCTTTTATTTTTTAGGTTCTAGCATGTGTGTCTTATTTTGAAAGAAATGTTTACGCGTTACCATAGCGACCAGAGAGCATTAAGGGGCAGAGAGGAGGATGTTTCTCTCAATGTTGTTGGCGTATTTCAGGAGGACGCGGCTAATAAAGTTACACAATTACACAGTGGATTCACGTTAATTATTATATTTACAAAATACCACAGTTTTGTCTTAGTCGTAGCATTTTATTTTGTTGTGTTTATCCGCGACACCTTAAAGGCTGGTCCGTGAAAATATTGTCTGACATTAAACCAGTACGTGGTCCAAAAAAGATTGGGGACCGCTGATTTAAGTGATAAAACCTATCGCTCATGCACCACATTGTTATTTTACTGCGGTAAATAATAATATATTATTTTCTACAGGCAGAAGATATTCTGAGTGGTTACCTTTGTCTTATGATGATGACAATGATCTGTGATAGGATGACAGTGCTCCACTCCATAAGGCATGTGAGGCTACTGAGGGGTTTGAGCAGCAAGACCATTTTATGATTCATATAATAATCATATGGCATTTGCAATCACCCGATCGCAGCCTAGTTGAACACATTTTACAGCTTCTGGCAGCACATGGTGGCCCACCGCCTTCATAAGACACTTTGTGATGTTGGTAGAGTAAAACAAAATTGTTATACATGTCAAAATACTTGGAATAAAATGAAGTCCATGTATTATTTCATTTCCTGTCTTTCCCTTTCAAATTAAGCAATGAAGCTTTGTATTTACCTACAAGCAAATTATTTGATCCATGCTTTTTTTTACACCCAATAAACAGGGTTTTGTTTTTCTTGAATAATTAGCTTTAAAGGTCATTTCATCACCTGAGGGTCAAAACTGTAATTTGCTACCATCAGAACCTCTATTTATCTCTGCCCACCAAAGTGCACTGCTAATCATTTCACCCATATTAATTAATGTGTACTTACATTCCATGCTTCGTGGATCAAAATTAATTTGAATGAACGAAGAA
>NW_024582397.1:1878536-1919691 GCF_018398535.1 Haplochromis burtoni
CAAAGTTCCTCACCAGACTTCTGTACTCCTCTTCCTGATCATCCTGTTGTAACCCCTGGAAACCACATTTGTACAACAGTTACTGCACACACAAACGGTCCGCAGGCCTTAAATTTATGTTGTAATGATAAGTGCTTCTGCTTAAGGGTTGTTCCAAATCATGATGAATTATAAAACACCTAAATATTCTTTTATCGTTTATTTAAGACGATAGAAGAAAAAAAATGTGCCTTAGCCACTGGGTTTTAGCAAATGTTCTTTAGTTATATCTGTAAGTTATCAGTCACACGTGCTCAGAAATTCTCAGGCAGCAAGACAAATTGAAAATATGAGCGGAAGTTAGGTATGCTGGGGGTGATGCCGATATGAAGTGTTCAGCCTATTGTTGGGGCCCAGCGTGAAAGGTCATAGAGCTAGCATGTGACACAGAGGTGATGCGATCCGAATAGACTTGTGGCCAACCAGAGGGAAACTGCTCCTGTCCTTCTGCTGAGCACCCTGCCCCTGTGTGCCCCTCTTGTCGAAAGAAAGCAAAGTAATAGGCAGCTGAGCTGAAGCAGGCCAAAACCATTAGAGCTCAGCGGTGGAGCTCAAGGAATGGAACTAGCTTAAGGCCCTAATTGAGACATAGAGAGTTTGGGTCAGTGATCAAGCTGGGGCTTGTAGTGTTGCTCTTGAATGAGATTTCTGTCTTGTGGGCTGAGTCTTTTGTGCAGAGGTGAAGGCAAACAGGAACGCTTTGTCAAATAAATGGAACCATTAAAAGTAGTATGGTGCAGATAACTTGCAGTGCTTTCACTGCAAAAACTTTTGATTGCATGATGGACAGGGAGAATTTCTTGCTGATAGTATATGAGCAGTATCAAAAGAAATCAAAGGCTTAGATATAAATTACTCTGCTATTTAGTATTTCCTGAAGTGGAAGACTTGGCTTGAAATGTATCTATGAATCCCAGTCCCTAGTACAGTTGAGATCAGATAGCATTTATCTCTGGGAGATGATTCCTCTCCCACTCTTCCTTTCCATATTGGATATTTGAGATGGCAGCGCTGAGGAAATATCTGTAAACCAGCACCCGCCATCTCATTTATTAGAGGCTTTATTATGGCAGGCAGCAACATCGAAGAGGCTTTCCAATCTGTATTCAATGTGCAGATAAAAGTCTTCTTTCTAAGTAATGTACCGTTCACTCGCTTCAATTCTGGAACACTGAAAATCTGAAAGATTTAAAATTGTTCTATGCTGATGTGCTCTCTGAGCAAAATGAAACAATCTGGCCACTCATGTTCCTGTATGTGATGAACTGACTGATCTATAAGCTAGGAAGATGCTGCATCTCTCTAAGGATTCACACCTCAGCGCCCCTATTTCATAGGCTGTATAATGAGATTAGGCAATATCGCTAATCTTTTAAGCTAATAAGCAGTTTTCCAAATGTAAAAAAGGTGTTTGCTTTCTCATCTTAATCATTTTTTTTTAAATCTATTGCATATTTATAGTATATTTTTCCTTCCCACTGTCGCTAAGTGCTCACTCAAAGGGGCTTATTTGATTGTTGGGGTTTACTCCGTATTATTGTAGGGTTTTTTCCTTGCTATACAAATTGCCTTGAGCTAACTACTCTTGTGATATGATGCTAGAATAGAATTAAAATGAATACTTGTTTTTAAGTTGCAGTGAGAAGTATTGATATTAACGCCCCATTCACATTTTGTTGAAAGGGCTAGAAAAGGACAAAGCTGCTTAGTTTGTTGGTGCACCCACTCCTTGTTTGTGAATAGAAAATTGCAGGAGATATTTTTCAAAAGCTATGCTGATTGTGCTTCGATGATTAAAGATGATAGCTCTGAAATCCCATGTATTACCTCAGGTTGCCAGCACTGATGGATTTGCTGCTGTGTTTACTGCCTGTGTTGACACATTGCTTCAATTTGTGACAACACGGAGGAAATATCGGACTCTGCGGAAAGTTTCCAATCCCTACCTATAATTACCATTAGCAGAGTTTATGCTAGAACACTTACAGAGAACAACTCATAATCACTGCTTATCTGGAATGACACAGCAACTCATTAGTCACATTTATGTACCTACAATCATTTATGCATACCTGACTTGCATTGACGATCATGATTGCTTCCTTATGATTTAACAAACCTCAACAAGGCTTAGTAAATTTTTAATACCACAGCATTGTTTGTGTTTCAGGCATAGTGCTTGTTTATCTGTGTTTTCAGATGGCATGGTCCTCTTTGCCTTCTTTGGTTCACATCAACATATTTCTTTGTAGGTATGACAGCTATGGGCGTCTGACTAACATCACCTACCCCACGGGCCGAGTGAGCAGCTACCGTACAGACGCAGACAGCTCGGTCCGTATCCAGACAGAGGGCTCCAACAAAGAAGATATCACCGTCACCACTAACCTGTCAGCTTCTGGCACCTTCTACACACTTATGCAAGGTGAGTCTCTTTTACGGTGGCCGTAAGTAGAGCGGTTTCTTTTTTTAGGGTTTGTTCTGCGAGGTGAAGTCCCAAAAGCTTTAACTTTGCTTATGTCCCTGATATTAATTTATACAGCTGGGACTAGGTACTGTTAGTATTTTTAAGAAACTCTTTCTCATCTACATATATTCTGACTTCCATTACCTTATGTTCTAGTATTTGATTAATCAACAGTGTATCCCCCTTATCTGTACATATAGCACTTGAGATTGTAAATAGATTTTATTACTTACCTTATTTTTGTGAAGGTGTTGCATTCTCCTGATTTAAAAAGGGATGTATTGTAGAGGGCAGTCGCTCAGAAGCCCTAAGGGAAACTGGTGCAAGCTAAGGGACTAGACAAAGAGCATTTTAGAGGTCTCTGTGGACTGTCACTTCAGGATAAGACCTTCTTTGAGCTCAAGCTGCCTGGAAGCTGCCAGGCACTTTCTGGCTCAGCCTCACTGAATATTTTGGGTTGCCACTCTGTAGCCGAATGAGAGTTTAAAAAGAAAAAAAGGGGGGTTATATATAAATAGTGTTTAATAAATAAATAGTCCAGTGATCTGGACATACACAGACATATGTGCATATAATATAAATATTTAGTAAGCATGTTGCATTCCGTTAATTGATTTAATATATGTATTGATTTTGTGCTGTGTTCCTTTCATGCCAGTAAATTACTTTTGAATTTAAAATTGAAACATGACTTTCTGTAGAGTTGCATAGCTTTTGACTTTGTTAAATATATTTTCTTTTTGATTTGGGCAGTGCAAATCACATTTGCCTTTATCTTTCGACAATAAGGCCGAGGCAGGTGTCTCGGATACAGATGTGAATTAAAAGCAACACTGTCTGGATTGCTCCAGACATGATCAGATTTTAAATCTTATCTGTGGGTTTGAAGACATCACGTCTCAGACTTAGCTGTGTTAATATCACTCACAGAGGTGCTTCTCTGTTTTTAATAACATGTGTAGTGCAGCTTGCACTTCACAGAAATGAAACAAATATTGATTTTTCTGTCAAAAAAAATAAACGATAAAACACAGTGCCGGTGGTCCATACAAGATCCTCAAGGTTTTAAAAAAATTGCTGAGAAAGATTCATGAGGAGATAAGGCTGTTTTTGAACACCTCTAGGTGTTTTTGGTATCTGTCTGATATCTATCTGATATTATCTTCACTAAATCTGGAGCAACTTTAAATTTTTTAAAGATGGGTTACGCATACACCCTTCTACTTTCTGTTTCTGAGCATATCCCTTCTTAGACTACTGACCGCAAAGCTGTGTCTGAAACGGGAGATGACAATCTCTGGTTTCTCACTTTTGTTTAACGGAGTGGCCACCTCCATGTTGTGACCTTGTCTTAGGCATCTGCCTGTGAGGAAAGTGGCGCCAGGAAATCTGCTGTTAATTAATTCACTATTGTCTGCTTTGTTAGCTGGGTGATCACATAGCATATGACTGTGCTGCCTTCGAGTTTCTTTCCTGCTCATTTGGCTGTTTTTGTCCCCTCTTCTCAGAAAGCTATCATCACAGTTTTGTGAAACAGATAACTTTTAAGATTTAAGGGATTAAGGGCAGAAGCTTTATAACTAGAAAAATAATCAGGTGTATTACAAGATAATAAAATATATCCAAATAATAAAAAGTTGCAATTATTTGCTTTTAAAGCTTAAAGATACTGCGCATAGAATGCTGTTTATAGAAGAAAAATGCAAGTCTGTTTTACATATAAGCCACTGTGAGCTATTAGGAAATTATAGCAAACCACATTGTTATGGTTTGCTATATTTCATGACAGCCAGTATTTTCCCCCCTTCTATTGCTGAACTGAGTGTGTGTACTTTTGCAGCATTTTGAGCTTTGTTGGTCTCTGAGGCCTCTTTTAGGTAGGGTCTGCCCCAGTAGTCTTTGGTCAACCCCTAAAGTGTCCGTATGATGTAAAGAGGCAAGGGCCAGTACAAGGTCAGTCATGCCTCTATCTGTTTCTCTTGTCGCAACAGCACAACACATCCTGTGGTGCTTTGCGAAAAAGAAAAAGATTTTAAAAAAATGCCTTTCCCCACACGTTGTGTTTATTGTTGTTCTGCGTCCACAGCGAAGAAATTGTCACAGCCACTTGAACATGACACATGAACGCAAGGAAATTGCAGCGTATGAGTTCGTTTTTTCTGTTAAATGAAGTCAAGTAACTAATGTGCTGGCTGACAAACCATTATTTTTCTATTGTTCATATTGAGAATCACATTCATCCTGGTCCCTGTCAGTCTACTGACAGGAGGCAAGAAGGACACATTCTCTGAATGTATATGAGATGCTCAGTGGAAACATTAGTCATTGGTCTGGAGCTGGAACACAGGCTGCCGTCACCTAGGGACAGTAACAGACAGGCTCAGATCTATCCCTTGTGGGTGAGTGTGTGTAAGTGTGTGTGCACATGCGCGCGTGTGCGTATCTCACCCTGCCTTCTCTGTGGCCACAGGCAAGCCAGCAGCTTTTGATAGTTTTCATTCCTCCATATCCTCCAGGCTGCTGCAACAGCTGTAAAACTTTGCTTTACTGGCACTGTGAAACCTCTCACTATTGATCTTTGTTGTCAGAGACCCACTGCGTTATTGCAGTGGTTCTGTTAAATACTGCTGCTAAAGGATTTCTTTTTGCTGAGCAGCCATTTCAGGTCATTATGTTTGCGCCTCACTGACATGGATATTAGATTTAGTCCTCCTGCTTTAGTTACAAGAAGCTATGATTGTTGCTTGCCTTCTAATCATACTCGTTTTTCTCCATCCCATCTCTCCGTCCTTAGATCAAGTTCGGAACAGCTACTTCATTGGTTTGGACGGTTCGCTGCGTCTAGTTTTAGCCAATGGTATGGAGGTGTCGCTGTATACTGAACCCCACCTGCTGGCTGGTACGGTCAACCCCACAGTCAGCAAGAGGAACGTAACCCTGGCTATCGACAACGGCCTTAACCTGGTGGAGTGGAGACAGAGGAAGGAGCAGGCACGTGGCCAAGTTACTGTGTATGGACGCAGATTAAGGGTAAGCATGCTGTCTTGCTAAGAGACACTCATGGTTTTATGCAAGGTTTTTCATCATAGGCTAAATGTCTAGTGTCTTATTTCATATTTTCTCAAATCATCAGCTACAGTCCATGTAGTTATTCTACTACTTCAAATAGGACAGTATTTATGCCGAAAAACCACAAACTCCAGAAAAAAATCCAAATTCACAAGAAATAAAAATGTAGCTGCAGATCTAATGGTGTCAGGTTCATTGTGAACTCTATTTTTTTTTTCCTATAGAAGCTGCAACTCAAAAGCTCAGTTGTTTGTTGTGCATAAGTTAAGTTGGCCGCATGACAATACAATGACATGTCAAATTATTATAGTAAATAATTAATAAAGCTCTGTTTTGAGCTCTGTCTCACAGCTATAAATCAGTTAATCATAGGCCATCAGACTCATGGATGTATTACTCAGATTTGACTTTCTGGAACATATGGTATCTTCTCACCCATAGCTGTAGAAGCCCACCCACACACACAATCTGGTACATTTTTTGGAGGCTAATTTTGATCTGAATTTGACATAAGTAGATTAAATAAAGTGATTTCAGTCTGTGTATAGATCCTAACAGAGCAGTACAGTGGTCACAACGACAAAGTCCTGGGTTTGAATCCACTGGCTGGCCTTTCTGTTTCGAATTTACATGTTGTCCCTTTACCCGCACGGCTTCTTTCTCTGTACTTCCCACAGTCCAAAGACATGCGTGTTTGATGAATCAGCTATTCTAAATTGTTCTGTCTCTCTCGCTTTGCTTTAGGTCTGTGATAAATTGGCTGTTCGTCCACAATATACTTTGGCTTTTGCCCCATGACACCTGGAATACGCTCCAAGCGATGCTAAATTACATAAATGGAAAAAAATGGATTGATTAATAGCCTGTAACATATAAAATACTTTCTCGTTAAAATCAAAATTAAGAGTTACTTGTATATTGCATATCAACAGGTCTCCTCTCATAATGCAACAAATTCAAAGTGCTTGTCCATAATGTATGTAGGATTTAGGCATTAACCCGCACAACACTGATTTAAATTGCATCTGGTGGCCTTTATTGTTTTGCCTTGGCTTTGTAAGGCAAATGGCTACTTTGGTTAAGTTGTCTTCCACATTGTCTGTGAGGCAACACAGCTAATGGGAAGGTGCCACTTTGTCTGTCATTGGCTGTTCATGTAATGGCCTTGTCGTCCCTTTGGAAGTGAAAGCTACTAATGTATGTTACAGACAATGGCCCCAGGGGTAAGATAGGAAATGGGAGCAGCCTAATGGCACGAACAGAAGGGATGAACAGAGCTGGAATCATTGGGCGACCTTGAGTGACATGTCAAGTGATATTACGTGGGTGGCTGGGTGAGTGTGTGGCAGTGCGCGGCTGGAGGGAGGGGAGGATCTTGAATACAGTACAGATCCATGGGAACAGGAGTAGAAGAAACAACTATGTGGCTCTGACTTCACAGCTTTTTTTTTGGTGGAGAAAAGGGAGAGTGTTTATATTTCTGATGTCTTTTTCCCCCACTTTGCTTGACTGTATTTGTTCCCTTGATACAACACGTACGTGTTTTTGTTGTGCTGTGCCTTTCATGTCCTGAGGCTTTTCGTTAATGTACACTAATGAAGAACTCTTGAGCCACTTCACTCTTGCAAGAATCTTCATCCTTTTGAATGTAGTATTGATAGCGATGACAAGATGCTTCTAATGTTTGGCTGTTTGTTCAAAGGAGATACACAAAAAAGAAACCAAAAACATGGAATGGATTATCTTTGATTGCAGCATGACAATAAATAGAACTGTTGCTATTAAAGAAAAATTAATTGGAGTAGTCATGAAACCTGAGAATAGACATTTACATATTTACAGGGACACTTACAGATAGTATTTGATATTGGTTGAGACATCATTGTTATGATCTTGAGTGTAATTTAAAAGTCTCTTTTTTGCTTCTACTCTTTTACTTTCTGTGAGAAATTCATTTTAGAGGTGATGTTCTATTTGAAATAACTCCCCTTGAGTGGGTTTCCATTCTCATGGGAACTTGGGATCACTGTTATGGGACACTTTTTCCTTCTATGCCATGCGACTTTGGCAAACCTTATTCTAGCACTGGGAACTTTTTGTGAAAGACATCAGCTCTCTGCTGCCTGCAGAGATTTAACAAGAGCAGCGGGGATCTTTACTAGTATTCTTTAAAAAAATAACTAAAAGGTGTAGCCATTTCAATGAAGTGTGACACTTGTTATGACAGTGTTTGAAGGCGAAGGAGACAAAAGAACACGTTCTTATTTCCAGATCCAATGTACGTTCACTCCTTCTGTCTCAGGTCTCAAATAGTTTATGCCACTCCAAATATCCATGGATTTATGCTCCTCATGATTCTGTTGGTTTTACTTAAAGTAATCCTCTCAATTAGGTATCAGTGACAATAATTGCCTCTGGTGTAATTGTCCCTTCACAGATGAGAGACCTAAGCATGCTTTCCTCAATGTGAGATTGAAAAAGTGAGCTTTCTCAGCAATCCCTGTGTGACCTGCTCTGTGGGATGTATCTGGAAAGTAGCCAGAAGCAGCCTTCTGAGGCATTTTAAGATGTTTTTAAGCCTTGCCAAGCATTTTACTAAGCCAAATGATAGCACACCTGAAGAAACACTCTGAAGATTAATAAGAAAAAAAGATCATAAATATTACAGAAACAGAGGTGTAGTTTTAATTACAGCCAGAGACCTCTGAAGACCCATTTTATAAAAAGTTCCAGATGGTGTTTAAAACAATGCTTTTTTTGCAGAGATCTGCTCTGACCTGCAATCTAAGCTGTTATCTTCTCTTTGTTTTATTTTTTTTTGCTTCTGTAGCTTCTGTAGCTTCTGTTTATGGAGGCTGCTGACAGAGAAACAGAATGCCAGGGCTGCTGCTTGATCTTTTTGGCTAAAGCACAGAAGCTGCCTCATAAAGCCTGCAGTCTTCAGAGCAGTGTTGTTTTGCTCTGAAAGCAAAGGTCACCGTTTTAAGCCTGATACATTCAGAAGAGCTGTGTCACTTAAACAATGTTCAGTCATAAAGGAGATTAACTGATTTTCTTTCTCTTTTCCAATTTACGCAAAGGCAAAATAGAATGAGAGTCATCTGTGCCTGGTAATTCTTCCCAGTAAGCATTAAAAATGAATTTAATGATCAATGTGACTCTAATGTTTCTTGCTTGAATAGGCATACTCGGGCTAAGACACAAACAAAGAAATGTGGTAATTCTTACAATTTCATTACTCCGCTGGCTCCTGCAGTCCTGAGATAGAGCTCCACTTTTGTAATTAAAAGCTATGAAAAGAAGAATATAAAAATAATCACTTTGTGATTAAAGGTCTCCTCCCAATGTTCCACCTCAGAAGAGTAATGCACCAATTCCTCTCAATAATTTCAAACTTTTTAAAGTGTCTATTCCCGTTGGTGAATTTTCTGTAGCTATATAAAGTGTTCCTAACTCCCTGCGTTCCCTCCTATAGGTTCATAACAGAAACCTCCTATCGTTGGATTTCGATCGAATCACCAGAACAGAAAAGGTCTACGATGACCACAGGAAGTTTACGTTACGGATCCACTATGACCATGCCGGTCGCCCCACATTGTGGGCACCGAGCAGTCGACTGAATGGAGTCAATGTCACCTACTCTCCTGGAGGCCATGTGGCAGGTATCCAAAGAGGCACGATGTCGGTGCGCATGGAATACGACCAGAACGGCAGAATCACCTCCCAGATATTTGCTGATGGTAAATCTTGGAGCTACACTTATCTTGAGAAGGTACGAATTGGTTGAACTGTAATAATGATTAAATAGTTTAAAGATAAAAAATGTAATATAATATTGGAGGCATGCTCTACAGATAAAGTGTAAAAGGTGTGTTTGTGTAAAAAACTTGTTATGAGATTTTAGACTGGAGTTAAAAGTTAACTTGTAATAATACAGAAGTGTTTGTGTTGCACTATCAGGCTCTGGAATAGATATCAGCCAAAATGTAATTAAAGTGTCTGGTGCATTGAAGACATACTTTGTTACCAAAGTCTGACAGCAAAGTTCAGCCTGAAATAGCTCTGATGAAAAGAACAGAGTGAAATGTCACTTTCTTCTGACTAATTGAAGGCAAGACTGTTTGGGTGAGGTGAGGAGCTGTTATTCTGTAGCTTAGGCATATAATATGAACAGCAGTCAGTCACCTTGTTAATAGTCTTTAGTCATAGCAACCTCTGAGCAATTTCTCGATGCCGCCTGTTGTGACAGCTTTACAACCTCATCATTTATTGGTCTAAGACAGGAACAGAAGTAAATTTTAGATTTGCTTAGGTGAGAAAATTTGGCTTCCTACTGTTTGGATTAAAAGATCTGACAAATGAGCAAAATAGAAGCAGCTTGTGAAATCATCTCTTAAGGAAATCTTAATTTCAGTGGAGTATCAGCAACTCTGTGTTCATGATGGAAATTAGATTTGGACTGACACAAACTTGCGTAATATTTATCGCTTTAGACAAATTGCATGTCATTTTGTGTTATTGGTATTAGACGTTATAACGGTAGCAATTTTCTAATTAATCTCTATCTTGTCTTATTGTGTCAGACATTGTGCTTCTGTAACAGCTTTTAGGACTGTGTGTTTATGTAACAGAAAATATATCAAAGTGAAGCATTTGAATGCAGTCAGTCTTACAATTTATTAATATAACACAAAAAATCCTCTGTTTCTTCTTCTCATTAGTCCATGGTGCTGCTGCTCTACAGCCAAAGGCAGTATATCTTTGAATTTGACAAAAATGATCGGCTCTCCTCTGTGACCATGCCCAACGTAGCACGGCAGACTCTAGAGACCTCCCGCTCCATTGGTTACTACAGAAACACCTACCGGCCCCCTGAAGGTAACGCTTCAGTGCTCCAGGACTACAGTGAGGATGGACAGTTGCTGCAGACCACCTATCTGGGTACAGGCCGCAGGATCATCTACAAATATGGAAAGCTTGCTAAGCTTCTGGAGATTCTCTATGACACCACTCGAATTGGTTTTTCCTATGATGAAGTGGCAGGCATGCTAAAGACCGTCAACTTGCAGAGTGAAGGCTTTACCTGCACCATTCGCTACCGTCAGATTGGTCCACTGATTGACAGGCAGATTTTCAGATTCAGCGAAGAGGGCATGGTGAACGCTAGGTTTGACTATGTGTATGACAACAGTTTCCGCGTCACTAGCATGCAGGCTGTCATAAATGAGAAACCGCTGCCAATTGACTTGTATCGTTACGATGACGTATCTGGCAAAACAGAGCAGTTTGGTAAATTTGGAGTAATCTATTATGACATAAATCAAATCATAACCACAGCAGTGATGACCCACACCAAACACTTTGATGCCTACGGGCGAGTGAAGGAAGTCCAATATGAGATCTTCCGCTCACTCATGTACTGGATGATGGTGCAGTATGACAATATGGGGCGAGTGGTGGCCAAGGAGCTAAAGGTTGGGCCTTATGCCAACACGACACGCTACACATACGAGTACGATGCTGACGGTCAACTTCAAGTGGTCTCCATCAATGACAAGCCTCTGTGGAGGTACAGCTATGACCTTAATGGCAACTTACACCTTCTCAGCCCTGGAAACAGCGCGCGCCTCACACCACTACGCTATGACATCAGGGACCGCATTACTCGCTTGGGAGATACTCAGTATAGGATGGATGAGGACGGTTTTCTTAAGCAGCGAGGGAATGACTATTTTGAGTATAATTCTGCTGGCCTGCTTGTTAAAGTGTACAACAAAGTGAGCGGCTGGAGCATCGAATACCGTTACGATGGCCTCGGCAGGAGGGTGTCCAGCAGAAGCAGCAGGGGCCAGCACCTGCAGTTCTTCTATGCTGAGTTGTCCAGCCCCACTAGGGTCACCCATATGTACAATCACTCCAGCTCTGAGATCACCTCACTGTATTATGACCTGCAGGGACATCTGTTTGCCATGGAGCTAAGCAGTGGGGATGAGTTTTACGTGGCGTGTGATAACATAGGCACGCCACTGGCTGTGTTCAGTGGATCAGGCATCATGATCAAGCAGATCCTCCATACGGCTTTTGGAGAAGTTTACCTTGACACCAACCCCAGTTTGCAGCTCATAATAGGCTACCAAGGAGGCCTGTATGAGCCTCTTAGCAAACTGGTCCACATGGGCAGGCGGGATTATGATGTCCTTGCTGGCCGCTGGACAACACCAGACCACGAGATCTGGAAACGTCTCAACAGCAACCACATTGTGCCATTCAACTTGTACATGTTCAAGAATAATAATCCTCTCAGCAATAACGAGGAGATAAAGTGCTACATGACAGGTAAGTTCTTTCAACAGACTTTATATGCTTTATGGCTTTAGAAGATTAAATTTTAAGAAAAAATAAAGCGCAAGTCCACCTAACCTTAGAGGACAGGAAGTTAGCTTCAGTGCAGTTTCACTGGATTCTACTGATGATCAAACAAAGAGGCATTCATTTTAAGTATCATAACCTTTAAATGAATGTCTTTAAAAAATGTAGGCAATCTGTGGAAACATTGCAAACATAAAGAAGAGGACTTACTGTGGAATTATAACTTTCTATCAGAAAATCATTTGAGTGCAGTCTGCTTCTGTTGATGCTCAAAAGCAAGATTTTCTCTGAATCTTCCTGTAACAATTCTAAGTGAAAGCGAGTAGGACTTAAAATACTTTCAGTTGTATCCAAATAATTGAATATAAATAGCAGTTGACAGTATTTACGTGAGTCCTGCTAAAGCAATCAGTTATGCTTATAACTTGGTTGTGGAGAGCAAGCAAATATTAGCCTTCATTCCTGTGTATGACTGTTGTTGCTTGAAGCGCACAATAGTTATTCCAGGTTTTTCTGTCAAATTTGTTATGTTTTTATTCTTAACAACCTCACACAACTGGAAGAACAGACCCTGCCAGAATTAAATTCAAAAGCAGTGTGTTTGGGAGGATTTTAAGCACTCACTTGCTGGGAAACTGAGGTGTGGAGGGGTTTCGTGTATGTGTGTTCGTGTATACTTGCTTATGTACGTGCCCAGTAGCTATCACTCTGAAAATGCTCAAAGGGAACAATGCTATACGGCCAAGCCCTTTCTGTTGTTTAGCATTCAGGTCCTTTTCCAGAAATATCCTGGTTCTTTGTGGTGGGGAGGGGGTAAATGGCAGTGAAAGCACCTCGGTGGAGAAGGTGAGCACAATGGATCCATACAAACCATACAAATCTTTGTTGGTTGTATCAACCTCTTTTGCCGGAAGGAAAACAACATACTCAGTGAAAACCTTGTGGTTAAACCAAGCAGTAGCTGGATCTCTGTCATAAATGAATGTATAAGTTCTCATGTGTTCATGCTGCATTATATTTACTCCATAATGCCTTTTTGTGGAGGAATAATAATGTGTTTACCTTTTATTCTTTATCCTTTAATAACCTGAAGACAATGCCGAGAGACGGAGTAGTCACTTTTTGCAAACACAAAGGCATTCAGCATCATAGTCCACCATTAGGGGCTCAATGGCATTTTAATGCTAAATAGACTGTTAGATAGATATATTGTAGTGGGTTTGCCTCAATTGTGATTGATAGCAGTGACATTTACATTCCTCTCACTAAATTGCCAGGGTCCTTTCATTGTCCTCAAACAAATTCATATTTAAAAAAGCTTTGTCAGGTGCCACAATGTGGCAGCGGCAATGTGTGAGAGACTTGCACCCCGAGTGTCACAGCAATGATGCTGTCTGTAACAAACACATGGAAGGGCGCGAGAAAGAAATCGATCAGGTTGGACAGGCTTTGCTTCTCTTAAGACCTGTAGCCTTCTCGGTGATATTCATAAAATATGACAGCATGCTATAGGGGACTGCAGCAGCACCTATAACCACAGTGTCGGTGGCTGCTATTAGAAGAACCACATTATCATGATTGGATGTATTTAAATCTCAGATACGTCACTTTCCTCTCTTTCAGCATCTCATTAGAGAGAAATTAATGCAGAGGAGCCCGCTGAGTCTTCAAAATATCTCGTGTTGAAGTCTTGGCTGCCTTGAAATGACACCAAATTACTGAATATAATTATCAGCACAGCAGGCACTCTCAGATGTCACTTGGCATTTCCGTAACCCAACTGCGTGTCATTAGTGTGGCACCTGCAGGAGTGGACACGAATTATCACAACTATCCTGAGTGTTTAGCATAGCTTTCCACTATCACAAACAAATCAAGCGGTCTGGCCGAGGTAGGAGTGTTTCATGGAAACAGTCTCGCCCACAAAATGTCAACTGTTCAGATTCAACAAATTAATTCTCACAGTTCTTCACAGTTCCTCTGAAGCCACAAACGATTGTGTCTACTAATAGAATATGTATATCATTTGTTTTGACCCTTCCCCCGCAGATGTGAACAGCTGGTTGGTGACCTTTGGCTTCCAACTGTACAACGTTATCCCCGGCTACCGCAAACCAAGCACAGAGGCCATGGAGCCATCCTACGAATTAGTTCGCACCCAGATCAAGACGCAGGAATGGGATAGCACCAAGGTAGTCATCCTTACTTATCCCACTTTTCATCTTACCTCAGATCGCTTTCTACTTCTGCCCCTCTCCTTTCCAACATCATTAGCAAATGGGCAGAGTCTATGTAGCCAGACTCCCAAAGGAGCTGGCAGCTATCAGGCCAAAACATCGCCCGGTATGCTGGTTGCTTCCCTAGTCCTCATCTTGGGGAATGGGGTCAGGCTAAATAGCTCTTGTAATTGTCCTGCCATTAGGAAAATTCACTCTCCCTTTCTTCCACCACTGGCCATTGATTTCATCTCAGCCTTACACTGTTAGCCAAGGTCTGAGAAGTAGTAGACATGCTTTGATTCTCGCTTTTATCAGGCCTTTTAAGTTGCCCCCAACTCACCTGAATTATTGAACAGGCCACTGTTGTTCTTGGGTTTGGTTACAGCTAGACTAGTGAATGCCACCCATCAAGAGGGAAGATTCATGTTGCATTACACTCTGGCTGCAACCTTAACATAGCCGGTATTGGTTAGAATGTCTTCTCATCTATTTGTAAGTCTAAAAGCTACTGGGGTGATGGAAGATTCTCTGATCTGACCAGCAGACTAATAAACATGGATACACAAAAAACTGGCAAAAACCCCCACTGTTACTATAAACTGTCATGCAGTATTTAGCTCTTAACAACTTATAAATGTCTGAGTGATGTTTTAGTTGGGGTCCCATTTATTTCAGAATTTATCCATCAATATTTATTCTATGACACTAAAGGTGAAGATTTTCAAATTTACTGTGAATAGAAACAAATGCAAATTTGTAATTTGCAAATGAATAGTTAATAAGTGCTCCTGCTCTCATGAGTCCTTTAAAAGTATTCGTAATCAAAAAATGAATTATCTCAGGCATTTCAGCAACACTTTAGTCAATTACACTGGAAATGAAATACTTATTCCTATTGTAATGTTACACATCATATATGCGTAGTGTAAATCTATAACAATCCCAGTTATTTCTTCATCTAGCGTAAACTGTTTTGAAAGGGTTGTTGTCAGAACCCCTGGGACTAACTCGTGCATAAAGCTTGTGGCTGACATTCCACAAAGAAACCTCTGAACTCTCCAAAGGTGCCAATCTATAAATGAGCAACAAAAGACACTGCAGGCATTTCAGTGCCTAAGTGTAGATCCGCGGGGATCTGAGGGAATTGCGTTGTAGATTACAGACGATAAATGCAACTCTCTTTCAGAAACACAGATGCACTTCTGATTGCTTTAACTGCTAAGAAAATCAGACATCTGGTGGCTTAAATTTTTTACCATCGGTTTCTCAAAAACACTCTTAGAAGGATAGAAGGACTTTCAATATGCTAAAATTAAATTAGTCATATATGAGACTATATTCAGCTCATCTATGTTTACTTCCCTCTGAAGTATTAAACATAAGTAGGTCCATTTTATTAATAATATAACTGAAAGGACATGTTTTATCTACAGACTCAGCCTTTCAATTACATATTCAAAAATACCCATAACAGACTTTAGTATATCTTTAAATAGAAAGTATGCCTCGATTGCAAGATTGTGTGAAGGAGTTTTGCCTTCAGCACACCTCTGAGTATGTACTATAAATAATATGTAAGGAAGGTTTGAGATAATTAGTTGTTTTCCTGTGTATGTTGAAGCGTGTTATTCTTATCTAGAATTCCTGCTTCCAAAATGGTATTCTTAGGCGTTTAATGCATTTGATCCCCACTGCAGATGGACACACCGGCCCAATTAGGTGCAGTGCAACTTTAAAACAGTACATGCTATGTCTTGTACAAATGGCTTTTTTAAAACTTTATTTTATTCATGCCTGCCTTTCTATCTTGTTCCATTTAAGCCCCTATTTCACCATGCTGCTGAATCCACCACAGATTGAAAAATGCTGTGAGGGGGCCAGAGAGATGAGCTGTGTGCTGCACAAGGCTTGAGCTTTCATTTCGGCTCGTGCTGGAGGCTGATTGCACAGCATGCTATGTGAATGATGCCTCTCTGGGAGTGTCCTGGGAGGCTGCTTTAGTAAAGTGGAGGACATTGCCCCCTGTTCCTCTTCTGCCCTGGGACAGCTGACCGTGTCACATACTGGCACGGTAAACAAACATGGAGTGGCATGGTGTGAAGCGTACCCCCAGGCAATGATTCCCTGGGGGCCCTACAGTACAGCTGCCCCCACCCCCGTTTTTGTTTCCTCTTGAAGCAGGTTGTGGTGTCACATGAAAGAACAGGCAGATATGCCGGTCACTGCAGCCTGCTCTTCATTTCTCAGCCCCACCCAGTCTTCCAACCCTTAGCCATCCTTTAACAAAAGCACAGAGAGACGGAATTAGAAACTGTCAGGGAAACTTTAGATGTGACTGGTTGACAAAAATTCCTCAGGATGTTCACAACCTCTTATCTTAGGCGATGGCAAGAAGGCGCGATGCTTGAGAGCTTTTTTTTCTGCTGCTTAGATACTGTGGTGTTGGCTGGCTTCCATTTAATTTCATTCTCCTCTTTTTAACATGCTTCTTTCTTCCTGACAAATATCTCTTGTCAAGTAGCATTAGGACAAAGTATTAATTTTGGCTGAAAGCAATATGGTATGTACACATTTGTAAACCCTTAAGGAACAATATACACTAGTTACCAGCAGATTCCCGTTTCATATTTGGCACAGCATGACTGTTTCACCCTTTTTCAAAATATCATGCCTGTCATAAATGATCAGGGAGATTTGCATTTACTGACAAACACCTCTGCCCCTACCTTAACTATGTGTCAAGGTAGGGGCAGCTGCGATGCTTTGAAGCTGCATCATTCACAGCATCAAAGCATTATGGATTTATGTGCCAATAATAAAGGCATTTTCATTGTTATTTTTAACATGTAATATTATAAAGATGTCTAATTAAAAAAGAAGGAATGCACACGCACCCACTCACAAGGTATATATATATAGTGTACATTATAGTGTATACTTTACACTTTATTTAGTGTCAAATGTTCCTCACGTTAATATAAAAAGAATCGCTCATGCTGTGTAGTCACAGCACTGAGTTTGAAATGTTTGAAGTGTTAATGAAGCAGTATGAATCTCAGATTTGAAAAGGATGTATCTGAAATCAGACTGTGCTCCTTATTCCACATGCAAAGTAGGATAAGGATAAAGATTACAAATCAAAATGTGAAGCAATCACAAGTGAATATTTGGGAAATATCCGCAAGAACGATTTCAAACAAGCTCTTTCTCAGAGAATGAGCAAAAATATATATTTGAGTGTATGAAGCTGTTGCGGGGGCTGCGTAACTTAACAGTATTGTCTTTGTGGTTTTTTTGCAGTCTTTGCTGGGTGTTCAGTGTGAAGTTCAGAGGCAGCTGAAGGCCTTTGTAAAACTGGAACGTTTTGGCCAGATCTACAGAGCCAAAAGTGCTGGATGCCCTCAGACGGAAGATAAAAAGATCTTTGCTTCTGGTGGCTCAATCTTTGGCAAGGGGGTCAAATTTGCTATCAGAGATGGTCGCATCAGCGCTGACATCATCAGCTTGGCCAATGAAGATGGCCGTCGCATGGCTGCAGTTCTGAACGATGCATTCTACCTTGAAAACCTCCACTTCACTATCATGGGAATGGATACCCACTACTTTGTCAAACTGGGCTCAGTGGAGGGAGATCTGGCCCTTATTGGTATGACAGTGGGCCGACGTACACTAGAGAATGGCGTCAATGTCACAGTGTCTCAGGTCAACACTGTTGTCAATGGCAGGACTAGGCGCATTACTGACATTCAGCTACAGTATGGCGCTCTGTGTCTGAATACTCGTTATGGCAGTAGCATGGATGAGGAGAAAGCCCGTGTGTTGGAGCTGGCTCGGCAGAGAGCTGTCGCCCAAGCTTGGGCCCGAGAGCGCCAGAGACTGAGGGATGGAGAAGAGGGCTCACGAACCTGGACTGAAGGAGAGAAGCAGCAGCTCCTAGGTTCAGGGAAGGTGCAAGGCTACGATGGATATTACATGGTTTCAGTTGACCAATACCCTGAGCTGGCAGACAGTGTCAACAACATTCATTTCATGAGACAGAGTGAAATGGGCCGAAGGTGACATGAACACGAGGCTCTCGAGTGACTGACTCAGATGTAGGACATGGGACTTCTTGCCAAAGACAGTTGTGTACATGACCACATGTTTTTTTTCTTTGACTGTGCTCAACTTGGTTTTTAATATACTGAAAAAAGAAAACAACATGGTTGCAATCAGTTGCACTGTATTAATAGAAGAGTGCCCTTCTCCTTTTGAAGATTCTTTAACAGTCTTTGCTCTCCAAGTGCGGCTGCTAGAGGATGAAAATTTGTGATGTCTTGTGACTCCATTTCCTCATCCCTGTTGGTGATTCTGTTCAAAGGAATCCAAGAGGAGTATTGGTAATGCATTATGTTCACTGGCTCACTCTGCTGCCAGACTTGCAGATTGTTATTCACAAGCTTGCTCTATTCTGCCTTTTTCTGCGCCTCAGCCAAGGAGATTCCTTCTCTTTTAATCACTTCTTTTTTATACTTGAAACCGTCATAGCCCCAGTCATCCATAAATAATGAGAGAGATTTCTGTTGGCGGTAGAGCCCTTCATCAGAACCCAGCTGAACTTGTCAAAGCACCTTCATTTGTGTGATGTCTTGTAATTTTTTAAAGAGGAAGCTCGATACTCATTTGTGGTCTTAGCTTGGAAGGCTTCGGTGCACCGTGACTGTGCATGTTGGCCTTTTTTATGAACTTTAAAATTAGCAAAACTGCTTAATTAAGCTTAAATTGTATGTGGTGGAGCCAACAAAGGGATGTGAGGTCACTTTTTTTTATTTGGTGTGTATTTTATTTTATAACCAGACTTTTTTTTTTTCTCTATGAACAAAATGAAAAGCGAATAAATTCTTCTCTGCTTCTTTTGACTGTGGTCAAACAACTCGATTATAAAAACAGAGAAAAGCCAACCCTGTGAGAAAATACTGTGGAATTAATGTCTGTATTAAACTACAAAAGGTATTTTACAGGAATGGTTTGGGGTTATCTTTTAGTTTTGTTTTATAAATAGCTATATGAATTAACAGTATAACAAATGTGAATTTTAAAAAAATGTGAACTGTTGTCCCTTTTATTGTTAATTGTTGTACTTGAACAACGCTTAAGGGTGTTTGAACACATGGAATAAACTATGAAAGGTGGTTTAGTTAAATCAATTACTGTGTTTTCCATCAGACCACATGCATTTTACTGATATTCCTCATCACAATGTCCAGTCACATAAAGCTCGGGATAAAAATACTTTATAAAAGTGAGGCTACAAAGAGGGTCAGTGACTAATCTCATCAGTGATACACGGTACATTAACATATTGGCTGTTGAGATAGATGGGCTTTGCGTTGTGTTGTGGGTGAGATGAAAGATACAAATTGCCTTTGCCCAAAGGGCTGCCTGCAGGTCAGCTTTGAAAGTGCTTTCATTCTCCAGGATAGGGCTCCACTTGGTCCCATGGCTGGCTGAAATGCATTAGACCTGCAGGTGTACTACTTCCCGTTTACAGACTAAAGGTCGTCTATACATGGCAACCTTGAAAATAACTCTCGTGATCACATTTTAACTCCCATGCATCTCCGTCGGTGGGCAATTCAAGGGACAACTTAATGTTTCTTTATCTGAAAACGGACGCAGAGTCAAGACTATTTTGGAAATCGTGATATTGATTTAAATTCAGTTAGCTGTTGAACTATGCCAAGCCACTACACACTCTTGACTTGCTAATTTTCCCACAAAACATTTGAACATGTTCGTGTGACGAGAGCATGATTGAGTGTCTCAAGTGAAAAAGTGAAAAGGACATGGGTGGGGGGTTTTTTCCTGCTCCTGGTTGATTCATTTACATTTTTCAAAAAACAAAAATAAAAACTATATATGTATGTTCTACATAATATGAATGATGGATATTTGCATTGTGGAATATTGCACTGAGAATTGTTGCGTCAGAAGACTGTATCTTTTTCTAAAGTTGACTCATTTCGAGTTTTGGTTTGTTCTCAACACTGTGTTTTTAGCGCTTCTATTTGACTGTGTAAATATGAGGACATCAAAGTGAGCTGTAAATAAAATGCAAATGTAGATACCTCTTAGAGCTACATCAGTGACCCTGTGTAGTCTTAAGGTAGAAAAAAAATAAAGGGAATATTTTGTGTTTATTTTTTTGCGTTTGTTTTATACACAGTCTATTGTGGATAATATTATCTATCGCTGCATCTCAAACCACAGCACACTTATGTTACCTTCCCTTATATTCATGTTCCTACCACCTCGGACTGTGAAGATTTTCATATCTACATTACACCTTGGCACATTACACAAATGTTAATTCTCACCCTGCTACACATTTCACAAGCCTTTAATGAGGCTAATTTGATGCATTATGATAATGAAATATAGTTCGCCGTGTGCCGTTATTTAGTTAAACACGCTCTGCCACCTGTTTAGACATTGAACTTATTAAATTCTCACATGGACTGAACATGTGGCTGAATCACCAGTATATCAAGTGCAGTCTATTAATATAAACTTTTCTGCAGTGAATGTGTTTAACTGGCATAAGACGAGCAAGCCTCGAGGGATGCAGTGCAAAACTTGACTATTAATTAACCTGTCAAAGTTGAGGACCAATCCTTTGATATCACAAAAGCCACCAGGAGACTGTTTTTATGTTTTTAAACGTGATAACTTTGTTGAAGTAAGTGCAGCTCAGGGGATAATCCTGTTAGCAGGCAGGGTGGTGCGGGAGTTAGCTGCTAGTATGTGGTGGCAGCGAGGGAACCCAGAACATTTACACTCTCTGCAGGCAGAGCTGAGCTCGCTGCCCAGAAGAAAGCAACATGGCCCGTTTGACGTAAGCAGGCCGAATTTTCACATTTGTTCTTATTCACTTAGCATTGATGTGAGTCAAGGAAAGTGCTGATCTCTCTGTATGGAGGCCTAGCATCACAAGAAATGATCACACTCTGATGATTGCTTCACCTAGTCTGACCAAAAGGAAATTTCAAATCTGTGACTCTCATTTTTCTTGAGATAGTCTGAGCCTTGAGCCTCACATGCCTTTGGCAAAGAGGATTTCTTTACAGGGAACAGAGAGTCCTGCTAGCAGAGAGCACGTGCAGTCAGAGTGTCCTTTAATTCATAGAACCTTATTCTTTGGTAGAATCATAATAACAGCACTTTGACCTCCACAATAATTGCTACAACACACCTCAATGATGGATGAGTCGATTTTTTCTAAACTAAAAATTTATCTGTAAAGTTAATACTGATGCCAAGAGCAACTGTGGCTACCTTACTATGTGGCTAAAAAATTAAAGTAAAAAAAAGGCTGAAGAAAACAGCAGACTATGTGCCAGCAGTAAGGACTGAATTACTGCTGATACTGATGAATAGCCTCGTTAAAACCTTACAAATTTGCTGTTGCCATTTGTGTGGCAGGCTGTACAGAATCTGCACTTTAAATCAATTAAAGCTATATATCTGATGGCAGCAAATATGAAAAATGATCTTTTGATATTAGTACAACTCAGATCCAACACGATATCAGTGTCTGTTTTAAAATGTGCACACAAAAGCTTGCGTTAATCAAACAAAGAAACATCATTTCAGCTCCTTTTGTTGACATGTTTCCTTTGTGCTCTTCCTTTGTGCCTTTGTTGTCAACAGCTGGATGGGCAGGAACTAAATTTGTAAGATGGGTCTCCACCATTGCTTGGGGATGTAGCCAAAATGTGGATTTGATCCCACTTTACATCTACCACTGCTTCTTTGACCAACCAAGAACACAGCTGTGATTTTTGCATGACATTAATATCACTGTAACCAGTGGAGGAAAAGCATTTCTCTAAAACTCATCCATGAACTGCTGTATTTCTCATTACCTATGCTGAGTTCTATCTTCACATTGCTTTCACACTTCATCTGTTTTCCTCTCACTGATAATTTTACCACTCTGGACCTGAGTTGGATAAACACTGCCAAAGGTATTTCCTGTTAAAATCAGTAAAAGGTTGATTCATACTGAGGACCAGCCATCCATTCCCTCAATGAATCAGTTTCTTAGTCTGAAAACAACTACAAAAATGAAACACCTGCTGTCTCTTGTTTTCTTTTGCCTGTCAGTCTCAGGTGCTGTTATTACATGACAGACAGCTGCATCTATTTTGTTCAGATCAGCAATGTAGTTGGCAAAGAGCACCACCTTTCCGTGACTGGCTACACTTGTTCAAGTTTTCCCGACATCCATAAAATAATGTTGGTATGATGGTCCACATCTGCTGTGTAGCCCCATAACACCATATGCCTGACTGAACAGGACTGCCTCTTATTCTGTCTTTAATCATTCAGGTCCACATTCCCTTCTCTACCAGTTATGCAAATGGTGGACCAATCATAAAAATTAATGGGGCAAGAAATGGTAAACCAACTGGCCATAGAGAGGTGAGACTGAATTGTCCTCAAGGTTTAGGTCTCATGTGAATGCCCACCTTGATGACAAAACACAGCAGCAGCAGAAGTAGACAGCAAAGTTGAACTCTGGAAATAAGAAAGACATGATGGTTTTCAACGTGTCATATTTCCACGGGTCAACCAAAGGCCATTGTTGCCTCTCATGCTGTAAAGGGAAATGGAAAATGTGCAGTACTAGCACCCTAAACAGTACAGTGCTGCATGCTTGTAATATGAGAAGCATTATTCTCTTAAAAATGAGACTAAAGAGCCCTGTAAGATAGCTTTTACTGCCCTACTCTAGGGCAACATAACCTAACATTCTGACTTTTGAACTAGTGTAAATGACTCATAACACAGCTTTTGGTATTGAAGTCATTTTGACGGAGGCACACATAGCCAAGACAATTGATAACCTGTGAAGTGGAGCAATATCAAAGCTGGTCCTCTCAAAGTCAATGCTCTATGTGGGGTTTCTTAGTGGGAGCACAGTGACTGCAGAGTGTTAAAATTAGATGCTGTTACCGCTGCATGTATTAAAGAGAGAAATGTATTTGCATATCTTAGAAAATGCTTTACTTTTTCTGAAAAATTATATAATGTAAGTCAGTTGTGCTATTTTATGTATTTTCTCATTGGGAAAATACTAAGATTATGTCACTTCTCCGTTTCATCCTGACCTTCATGGATTATGAGTCAATGCTGTAAGAAATGAATCCTGTCAGCATAAGATGAAACTCTTGTATTTCTGCTTTAGAAATGTTTGCTGCTGTTTGGTTGATGTATACTGGACTTCAGGATCTTTGTGGACTCACTGGAGGCGGAAGCCACAGCTGCGTCCGCCATCTCCCATCACATTTCCCCTGACAGGTGTGAACAAAGGACCCAAAGAAATGTCACTGCAGCATTTTAAGTCACTCGGACACCGCTTGCATTCAGGAATGAAACTGCCTTGGCACATTATGCAAATCATATTGACAGCATAACTAATGCTTTTATTAGGCTAATTATGCCTGAGGTCAAATCTGTCCGTAGCACAGGATCAGGACACACTCAAACCCAGTGTCTGGAAGCAGTTTGGTTGACTGAAAGGTTAGCAAATGCTTAATGTTTTAAGACAGCTTATCATGTAGTACTTTATATCCATGAAAAAATAGTTGTTATTGATTTTTGTCTATGACGTGAGCACCAGCAATGATCAGTCAGAGGCTCTCCTCCTTTTCGTTTAGTAGGGCCGCGGGGATAAAAAGTAAAGGCAACGGTATGAAAAGTGTTTTTAAAAAGTTTCATGAACGTAGGATGCGAACATTTCTCTGCAAGATATTTTAGAGCGTCCAGAGAACCAGCTCTCTCTCATCATATAAATGTGTGTTGAAACTGAGAACATGTTAATCATAGGCAGATGCAACGAGAAACCAGAAAGGCAATGTAATTTTCATTCTCGGTGGAGATAATCTGCCGTCAGGGCTGAAACAAGGCTTATGTATATTTAATAGGATTGAGCTGCTGCAAAACATTTAGTGGCACAGACGTATTAAAAATATATAAAGCTGTAGAAAAGGTTGCATATTCTTTAAATGAGTCAGCTCTCTTTTGGTCAGTAGGTTATGTTAGTATATCAGTGTTGAAATCCTTTTTCTAAAACCTCTGATGCTTCTTTCAATATACTTTGGAAGCAGTTTTGTTAGTTTAAATGAGCTTCATGTGCTTTTTTGAGATGGCTGAAAAACACATGAAGGCTTTAGAGTTACAATTTATCAAAGAAACAACAGACCTGTTTATTGACAAAAAGCTGAGGACTGGAGCTGTTTGAATTTAGCTTGTGCAAGCTTTAGTTGCTTTAGTCAGAGGTGGGAATTTTATACCTGCCACTCAGTGAAGAGTTAGTTAGGTTCTAGTTAGTAGCAATCTCTAGCTTCAGACAGCTTTTTAACAAACGCTTTGCTAACCTTATTGACACTTTTTTAGGTGCATGGTCTGTATGGCACCCACACATGAACAGTTTGTATTAAATGAAATGTCAGTCAACAAATGCAAGAAACATCTGCATACTACTGGATCAAGAAATTGTTAAATATTAGAGATAGTGATTCGTAGAAATTGTTTTTTGCACTTTCCACAGGACAATAGAGGTTGCCTCTCTTATTAAAAAGAACAAAAATAGCAACACGCAGAAATCAGATGTTTTGTTTCCTATGTTTGTTTTTGAAAGTAGGATTGTGTGCATTGCTGTCTGAAATATAAAGCCTGAAGTCAGTCTGACAGAATTGTTTTGGTTACAGATTTGTTGGGCCCATTACGAATACTATTATGTAGATCAGCCTTGGGAGATTTATTTCCACGTTGTGCATTTGAATTGTGTGACACCAGGCCTCTCATTTCATTTACCATACAAAAAAGCCTGCCAGTCCAACTTTAAGGTTGTGGAAATTAGACAGTCTTGTTCTCTTTCATATTTTTTTTCTATCGACTTTTCTTAAAATGTAGATCGTGTAAAATTGCTGAGCCCCTTCCACAGCCGCACACAGACCATGCACGCAACCATTTTGCAGGGTAAAAGAATGAAAACAATATTACTATTTCTGTCAGGGGAAAAATGTTTTTAACCTCAGGATTTTCAATCGCTTTCTTTTTGAAAGATCTTTTTGAAATATTTTGAAGGATGCCTGTGTGTGGCATACTCAACACTGTTTAGATTTGAAACAGAAAGGCCACACACAGACTCGGACAAATACACAAACACACACGCACGGAAGCACAGTTTTTATGTTTCTATGTGGAGTTTTTAGAGACTGCTTATCGGAGTAGCTTTGTATTCCTTTAGTTTCCATCACTATCATCACTGTAGCTACTAAACAACATGTGTAAACATAAATAACATATTTACTTTAATAAAATGTCGCTGAAAAATATCAACCAGATATAAATACATAGACATAGATTTTGTCTCCAGTTAATCAGCTGTGAAGAAAAACAATAATAGTTCAATAAAAATATCTCTTTACTTTTCGTGGGATAAGTGATGCTGTCAAAAACTATCAAAACTTAATTTTAATGAAAAAAAAATCACTTCCTGTATTTAATTCCTGTCACTGAGAGGAAATGAGAAATATATTGGGAAATAGAGGAACAGATTCACAAAAAGGTTTACTTCAAAAAGTAGAATTTGCCACAGAAAGAGACTTTCCAGAAAACAGTGTTTGCTGAATATACACAATACCAGCTCTTTTCATCATGACATAATGTTTCAGGAGGTGTGCAGCTACAGTCCCAACTCCCAGCTTACATTGCATTGTTTTGTCTTATCAAATAAAAAGTGATGATTTTCCACTGTTTCTGTTGCTCTACAACAAAGGTGCTTGAATTGGAATTGACTGCATGAATAAATCAGATGCACAAATCAGAGGCATCTGGAGGACAGTGTTGTGGTGCAGCAGAGATGCTATTAAAAAATATATTTGCTTGCTTTTTCCTCTCTGTGTATTTAAGTACGCTTCTTTGTCATTCTATTTTACAAAATTTAAACTTTCTCTTTAATGTAGATGTGAAAAGATGCCAAATTTTGGTAAATGTTAACTGTTTTATAATTAATAGCACGTGGTCTTAGGCCATTGTGTATATAAGTGACTGAAAAATAGAAATGCTGCATATCCATTTTACTGCACTGAGTTTAACTCAAATGGCCACATGGAAGAGCAAGACATTACCATTTATTGTTTGGCTAATTAGAGGTTAGTTGCTGTGTCTGGATAAAATAACATAATTAGGCTTAGATTTATGCTGCTATATGCTGACAGAGCATTTGCTCACATGGTTGCATATGTATGAAATTCAAAGAAAATAAGGCTGCTGGCTTATGTGTTATAATAAAATATATTTAATTTCAGATCACCTGAGCAGGACAGTAGGGCACAACAAGGACAGATGGATGTGTGGCGGCGTGAGCGGAAGTGTTATAACGTAGGAGAACATTATAACACTGCAGAACTGACTTTTCAAAACTGCCCTTGGCAAAGACACACAACTGCCCCAGGGGTATCACACCATTTACTTCAGCACTCTGACCTTTGTGATTAAATGCACATGTCTCAAAAATTCTTGCCTACAGAATAGACGGTGTTGCCCCGGACCAGCTGAAGCCTCACAACTCAAATTACATGATTTTTTTACAAAGCTAATAAGTTATTTTTATTATATAAAGGAATAATGTTTTGCTCACAGAAATGAAACCAGATTTCATCCCCTGTAAGGTAAATGAAATATATCAGTAGGGGAAGGACATGTTTATGCTACTGCTGAGTAATGTTCCCACACAAGCTGAAAAGAGCTATTTTCACTGCTCATATGTGGTTTGCTGTTAACTGTGTTAACTATTTAGCTTGTATTCTTAAAATAGGACATATGTGTGCTGAAAAAGTAGTGGAGAACAGAATTTGGCAAAAATCTTCTTTTTTCTTTTTCTTTCCTTGTGCTATGGAGAAGTGAATAACTGGCCACAGCAGCAACGTAGCTGCATTTTATAGCAGTAAAATATCCTGAAGAGCTGAATATCCTGAAAGACATTGGGTTTAGCAGCGGATTATAAAAACATCCCACTGATGTGCTATGTGAGTATCCCTAGACAGGCATTCTCAAGCTACACCCCCCAACAAGTTAAGAAAATAAATCCTGTGGTGTTACATAGATAAAACTAGAATTCCTGCATCACAATTAAGAGTTACCATTTAGGATGATTTCTGCAAATTATCCTGTAAATGAGGATAAGGGAGCCGCGTCCAGCTCTTGCAAAGTTAAATTAAGGAACCTGGGGAAATGAAGCAGAGCCCACACTATGTCCTCATAAAGCCAAAACCGACATGTGATGCTGCTGTGAAGCGGATGAGAATGAATTGTTTCATTTGACTGTGGCCTATGTGTAATATGTAACAATACTGTGATATTACCCCTCTGCTTTTCTATTTTTCATCATCTATTCTTAACTATCTCAAGAGTGCCTGGTCTTTGACTGCTTCCAGTGAAAGAAAAGAAAGGGTTGAAATGACAAATTGTTAAAGACACTGTTTAAGTTTAAAGCTGTATTGTAAATAGTCCAACTTTCTTGTCTGTGATACTGTCTCCTCTGTACACGAGGGGGGATTTCCTCTCACTTCAAAATTAAAACATTCTATATTAGAATATATGTAGATTTTGAAGCCACATTTAGAAACTTGGCACACAGTAGTCACCACCCTCTTATCCATAGGATTGTTGCTTCCAAAAAGTAAACTTATTGACCATGAACTGACTTGATGGTTCTCTGCTACAATATATCATAAAAAGCAATGCAGAAATCCTGTGACACATTGTGAGGCACAGTATGAGAAAAATAGTGCAATCAGAGAAGCAACTTTATTGCTCTTCCTTGCCAACCTTGAGCCAGGGAGTGAATTATAAGGAGACTTCTGAGCAGGGCAAGATGCGTAGCTCCACAGGAACCTGTCAAATTTGACCCAGAAGAGCGTTTTTTTTTTTTTTTTAAATAAGTTAGCAAGAACTTTATAAAACACAGTGTTCACAAGGTGATTGCCATTAAAGTTGTCTTTGATGTAGCTCGTGAGAAAAAAAACAGACCCTGTATGGAACACATTTAACACAAAGTACACACTGAGTAAAAACAGAAAAGGATGAATGTAATCATCGTGGTTGGTCTGACAGGGGACAACCCCACAGTAACAATTGCAGTTATTTTTCCTACAATGATTAATTTATTCCACTTTGAGAGGGAAAGCCTAACACGATGTTAGATAGTCTTTATGTTTCCTTTTCTTTGCAGAATTTTCTAGACACAGGTTTCAAAAGATGCTCATAAATGTTACTTTACAAGCAAATTAGATGGAAAATCTTAAACAGTGTAAATAATATTGTTAACAGTGTATATTTCTATCAAAATATATACAATATTTGCACAAATATTGAGCATTGAGAAACAGCAGCCATTGCATTTTTGCTTTATAAAATAGTATAAAGAGTTTGTCCGAATTTTTTGTTTTAAAGGAATAATCGATGGACTATCTAAGCACAAGGACAAATACACCATTTTTATTTTACAAAGAAAAAAGGATCTATCTGTGATGGTTAGTATCATTTTCAGAGTGAATATCTTGAGCAGTTTACTTGGGCATTTTCGCTCAGTTGGAGATTGCTCAAACTGGCACATTACATATAAACCCACACAAACAGAGTATTGTAGTAGTAAGTCATAGGTAAAGCAGTGCAGCAGCCCAAATCTCTTTTAGTAAGGGTTGTTAGTTCCTTTTGATTTGTGTTTGGCTGCCTGTCACCAAAACCCATTCCCTGAAATCACATCACTATAATGGTCTAATCAGCACTTAACGACCCATGTTACATAAAATCAATGCACCCTTCCTTTTGAGAATGCAGAATATTTGGAGGGGCAGCTGAAGGCTGGTGAAAGGGGGCATGGGGAGGCTGTCAATAGGGATGCACTTGCCCTCCAAGTTCAGTGATCCTCCTGAGATCAAAGCTTTTACAGCAAAATCCTTTGTTTTGCTGACTAATCTTGTATTGATTTTAACAAGTTGTTAAGCTCTATTGCAGTTGTCAGACCGCTGCCAAACAACTCTCCTACCTGTAGAGGCTAAAAGAAGAAGGAGCTACAGTTCTAACAGGGAGAACTATTTAATTCTTTTCTTGTTATAGAAGGAATAGCGTTTTACTTTGCTTTTTTCCTCCCCTTTTCTTCTTATTTTTTTTCCCGTAGTTATGCAACAGTTTTAAAGTCATACCCCTACTGTGTTTACCTAGTTTCGTGCATATATTGTTTTGTGGTTCTTGTGGGAGGATGAGAATCTGTGGAAATAAAAAATGCGACACCCCATCAAGTATCTCTCCCACGTGCAAGTTGTCACGGAAAAAAATTCAAATCAATCAGAGCTATGCACTGTGGGCACTGCAACCTCGCTGTTCCTGTTGATGCGGAGAAAACAGTTTTGGATGCAACGTGAACTGACTGTGCGCTGGACTATCCGCTGCCAACCAAAGCCAGCAGGTCCTTTGCATTGTGGTTGGTAGAACTGCAGAGAGAACATAACAATGCCAGCTTGCTTTCATTTCAGTAGGCCTCGGAGCTTCAAATGAATAATATATTGGAAGCAACTCGGGGGTAAATGAATAAATCTACACTAGGTGGGGATTTTTAAAGGGAGAAGAAATATCATAGAGCTACAGCACTACCTTGTGGTAGAGTAAGATATTGCGCGACATTAAACTAAACGGAGCTCCAGTTCATTATTCTGACAGGAGGATACATACAGTTCATACAGTTAATTTTGGTGTATTGAAAGTGGCGGGTTTTCAAACCCAGATGCCAAAAATGACAGAAAAAGGAAGCATTTTATGTTTTTTGTCAATTAATCAAAAAATAGAATAGTTCTGCTTCCTGTTAAAATAAGGCCATGGACATAACTGCTCCATCCAGGCTGGAGATAATTAATATCAATGACCTTGCTAACGTTTCAAATGCATCATGTTGAGTTTAATGATGATGTGTCATAAGCAGCCGGAGGTGGAGACACCCGGCTCTGGTCAGGGGCTCCAAAGCTGACAGGCGAGACCAGGTGAATAATAGTCCATGGCATCTTATTATATTGCTGGCGTGATCTGATTTACTCCAGCAGCAAATGGTGGGAAGAGACCCAGTGTCGTTGTGGGTATTGAATTAACGAGGTTTACGCGCAAATGAACCCCACACTGACGGCAGATACATCACGAAAGATTAAAGAACATTTCCACGTGGCTGTGATAGCTGTTCGGCTTGCTTCATTACACTCCTGACTCACTCCACATGTGTTCGCTTTACAGCCGAAAATGTTTTGGAAATTTTGGAAGATAGCGGGGGTTGACTGACCTTTGCGTGAAATCTTCTACCAATCTACCTGAAGAGAGATTTTTTTTTCCTTCTTTTTATTTTAGCTGGTAATGGGACATTTGACACGTTTTTACATCCAAGATCACAAAATCCATCTACGCACTGTCATTACTCATACAGGGAGTAAGAGGGGCATTGCAGCAAAGGTTCTTACAAAGCTTTGAACAGTGTATAGTATTTTCATGTTTTATGGTTCCCCCTGTTAGAAAATAAATAAATAAATAAATACGACTAAACAATGTAGATTATACTGTTAATTTAAAATAATCCACTGTTAATGCAATGTCTGTGGAAAAATAATAATTCCAACCCTCCTGAGTAATTTTTTTATACGTTCGTCTTTAAATAACACTACAACTCCCTGCAGCAAGAAACAGAAACGTGATTGGAGTTTAATAAACCACGTGACTGGATTGGACGAATGGCGAATGACCTAAACAGGAAGCGTTGCATTCAGTCTCAGACAGCGTGAAATCTGAAAGTCAACTCCAGACAAAATGCGGTGCATCTAATACACCTGTTAAATATATTGTCTTCTGAGTCTTCAGATTGTGATAGTAGCATGTTGTGCTTTTAGCAGGTTCTGCGTCTGAAACAACAGCATTTGTCACAATGTTGCAGTCGGCAGCTAAAGTCCTTTCTTTTGCATCAGCCACCTCAGTATCTCGGGGAATAGAGGCAGGTATTAGACATTATTGTAAGAATACACCAACTAAACTAAGAGTGTCCCAAGCGCTGTCTGGGGCAGAATTGGGATCTAACATCAAAGTTCAGGTAAGTTATGTTTATTGGTTAGTATTTTCTGGTAACCGCGCTTATTTGTGCGATCAACCCTGCCGCAGGAACTTCAGCTCATTTGCAGCTTAACTCACAACAATGGTGGCTTGTTATATGTGATTGCTAAGAATCTGCTAAACAAACTTCACCCTTATGCAAATTCTGCTGAAACTTGTAGGTAGTAAATAAATAACAATTTCTGTAAAAACCACTTTATGCTAATTTGCCTGAGTGCATGCGTGGAACTTAAGTAGCGACAAACTAAACTGGTATTTGTGAAAGTTAACCACTGCTAACCCTAAATATTTTTTTGCTGACTCCCAGCCATCACTAGCTGAAAATCTGTTACATCACCACATTATCATATTTTCACTATGCCGCTATGCGACTGTAGTAAAACATCTTGTTTTGCCTCTAAGTTACACTCAAAACAAGTGTATTATTAGGTGGAGAGAAAGAGTCCATAAAAATAACTGTATAAACATAAACGAGCTGCGTTTTTGTAGCATCTTTCTAGTTTTATTGACCACTCACACATTCATAGAGGGTTTTCTTTTTACAATATGTTGCCCAAGGTCACTTCCACATATCGGATGTAAACAAAATCCACAAATAATCTGCTTAAGTGCAATATTATTAATTCATTATTCAATTTGATGATCTCAGAATTCCATTTGAAATGATCATGGTTATTGTTAGTACCAGTACATCACAACACCCATACCCTAATGCCTAATGCTGCACTTTCTCACATACTTTCAAATAATATCATACCACATTCTATGCATTTATGTGCCATGTTGAGAAAGAACAAGCAGTGAGTTCTCAAATTACCAACATCCTGATTATGTATGCAAAATGTGCACATTTTGTTTTCTCAGATGGAATAGCTGAGTGTAGTTTGTTCTGTGTCTTTGTTTTAGGGATGGGTTCGCTCGGTTAGAGCTCAGAAAGCCAATGTCTTTCTCCATGTGAATGATGGGAGCTCCTTGCAGTCATTGCAGGTTGTCGCAAGTTCAGAGCTGAGTGATCCGTAAGCATTTTGGCATTACTCCCTATAGACAATTCTTTGCCACAGAGTTTCTGACATGAAAAGTGCATGCTTAGAATATTCTTTGTTTTTCTCACAAATTTAGGTTGCTCACATTTGGTAGTGCTGTTGAAGTCACGGGCATTCTTAAGAAAAGTCCACACCAAAAACAACCAGTTGAACTTGATGCTAAGCAAATCAATGTAGTTGGAGAATGCAACCCTGTGGTAAGAACAAATTTCTCATACACATTTTGTAACTGTTTATATGGTTGCTATAGAAATCACAAATTTATTGTATTTTGTTTTATATTCTTCTTTTTAAGGACTTTCCCTTTAAAATCAAAGAGCGACATGGCCTTGAGTATATTCGCCAATTTCCTCATCTCAGGTGCAGAACAAATGCTTTTAGCTCCCTGTTGAGGATACGAAGTGAGGCCACTGCAGCAATTCACTCATATTTCAAGGTGAGAACATCAGTGGAGGAGTTTCATAAAAAATGAGGAGCAAGAGGTTTTTTTTTATTGTTTACCTTTTTTCCTCCAGGACAATGGCTTTGTAGAGATTAACACTCCAATCATCACCTCAAATGACTGCGAAGGGGCAGGGGAGCTCTTTCAGGTGGAGGTGAGCATCTAAACACACTAACAGCTCTGTTTTTTTAAAGTTAAAGCCCCGTGCTTTAGTCTGAGCAGATTTATGACACTGTTTGAAAACTTGAAATCCCCGCTTTTAACACAGCCATCAGGCCCAGATTATGCAGATGGAGAGAACTTTTTCTCTGTACCAGCCTACTTGACCGTGTCTGGACAACTTCATTTGGAAGTGGTGTCAGGGTGAGGTAAACTACAGAAAGTTGACAAATTACAGGAGAAATCAACTTACTTTACGTTGTTGTCAGATAACTATTGGATGTTAAGTGCTTAATCGTATTGTTTTTTTACTTTCATTTTACTTTATCAATTTCTGCACATTCTAAAGCTTACATATTCATATCAGTTGTATTCAGCTATGTACACTAAAGTATGTTTCTACTTATAACTCATACTCTTCTAGGGCTTTTTCTAAAGTCTATACATTTGGGCCAACTTTCCGTGCAGAGAACTCCCAAAGCAGACGCCACCTGGCTGAGTTTTACATGGTAGAGGCAGAGATCTCCTTCACACAGTCCTTAGAGGATCTCACTAAGGTTAGCTATGTCATATTTGATCTGTATTCGACCTCAGATACAAAATGCTATTTGTCAGTCAAACAGGACATTGAATAACATGTTTAAGCCTGTTAACTTTTTATTCTATACTACATATTTCTGTACTGGTTATAGATTAATTCGGCTTCCCTTCTTTCAAATTCACAGATGTCTGCTGTTCTGTTTGTCAGTTTTTGTTTGAAAGTTTGCGTCCTATATTAGGCCAAAGTCTAAAGCCATGCTTGCTAGGTTAGTGGTTGTAATTTGAGGTAAATAAAGTGTTGAAATGGTACAAAATAAACCGCTGTATGCATGTGTGGTTAATTGTGGCTTGTAGTATTAAGTGTTCTGTGTGATCAGTAAGATTAGAAAAGCATCTAAAATAAACTGAACTGATGTCATCATATAATTTCTGTGTACTGAACTTCAAATTTTGCAAATTCCCCATGTGACTTTTAAAGTTGCCCTTGTGCACAGTTGCCTGGGAAAGCTTTAATTATTAAACTTGGCCTGCTCCTTAGGTTATGGAGGACATGTTCAGATTTGCCACAGAGCATGTATTGGCTCACTGTGTGGAGGATGTGGATTTGTTTCACAAGCATGTGACTCCTGGGCACAGGGTAAGTCCTGAAGGACACTTGGGGACATAACCTGGCTCCAGCCATTACTCTGTCTGACTTCATTATTAGCTCAACTTATGTGTTTCCTCTTGCATTCATATATCTCAAGGACACTGTAGATGCTATGATAAAGAATAGCTTTCCTGTGTAAGTCTATTCCTTTTCTGTATATCACATTTAAAAAGTGGATGACATAAATAATATGGAGACAAAAGTTGAAGGAATATTTGGTGTCTTTTCTAAGGATTACCTACAGAGAAGCTATAGACATCCTGCGCCGCAGTTCAGAGAGATTTGCCTTCCCAACAGATGTGAGTGGCAATGATTACATTTTTATGTTGATATTGCAAACTAGATCTCTTCCTCTACACTCTGCTTGCTAACAACAAGTTTATTCCACACGGCTCTTCTTTTCTACAGTGGGGCTGTGACCTTAAGACAGAACACGAGAAGTACCTGGTGAAACACTGTGGCAACATTCCAGTCTTTGTCACTGATTATCCTTATGATCTGAAGCCTTTTTATGCAAGAGACAACCAGGATCATCCTGAGCGTACAGTAAGAGTCAGTTATACTGTATAACAGGGTGAATGAATGATCTAACCTCTCATTTCCTTCTTTGTCAGTTAGGGTATTTCAGTAATTTGCATATCTGAGCTGATTTTGACTGTTGTGCAGGCAGCTGCAGTGGACCTTCTTGTGCCAGGAGTTGGAGAGCTCTGTGGGGGCTCCCTAAGAGAGGAGAGGCTGAATCTGCTGAGTGCTCGGCTGGAAGAGTAAGAATTCATACTCCACGAGTATAGGAAGGCTTATGCCAAAAGATTTCGACTACATTTTTCAATTTATCCTCAATTGCTTTAGAATTTTTCCTGAATGCATTCAGAGCAGTCATAATCCTGCCTGTGAGACTCCGGGCCAGCTGGTGCAGTTTAAGTCTTGCGGAGGCTGATTAAAATAAAGAAAATGCTCTGTACCCCCACCCCTCACCCCCTCCCTCCCTTGTCTCTGACACATCTTGTTGTATCAGACTAGATGGGTTAGCATCTATTTTGCATGGCTTAGTGTTTTACCTCACTGCCCATTAAAGATATTACACTGAAAGGAAACTTTTAAGGGATGCTATTTCTGAAGTTTGATCATAAAGTTATATGACTCTGCCCATAAAAATCAAGATACCATACCTGATCTAAAATTGATTGATCTCCTGTCCAAGGTTGTGTCTGTGTTCAGTCCCTTTATACTTATGCATGCTGGATCTCCTCTGATATGGTAAAATGGTGACCTTTTAACTTGAATTTCATTTTTGGGAAGAGAACAAAGTTGCAGAGGGGCAAATCTGGCAAGAATATCGCTGCACCTGCGTTTCTGTGGCCAAACAAAATGTTTCATTGCACTATGTGAAGGTACATTATGGCATTGAAGTTGAAGTAATTTTAGCTGGATTTCCTCTCTCAGATATCTCAGGATGTTACTGTAGAACTCTGCATTGCTATTCTGACCCTGGGGGAGGAATTCAGCTCGCACATGAATTAAAATAAAGGAATAAATCAAAAAACACCTTGCCTGCTCTCGCACTCCTGACCTAATAGATCATCTTCAGACATCGACACTGCATGCACATCCACTAAAATCTCCTGTGGGTCGCTGGGTCTTACCCAGAGATCTAGCTACCATTACAAATGAGGATCCTTGACATAAATGTTGTGTCACGGAAGTTGATGTTTGCACAAGTTTAAGGTTCATGTTGGAAATTCGGGTGCGCAGGTGGTCAGAACAGGCCATCTAGGGAGCAATATGAAATTAGAAGCAGTGCTGCAAGTGGTCCAGAGTTTAACAAGAAGGTGACCTTGATGGGTGAGTTCAGACAGCTTTACGTAAATGATTGTTTTTCTATTTTTATGGGTGGAGTCTTGTAACTTTTTAATCACATCTCTTGTAATTTATATAAAGGAATTTAGATGTTTGTAAACAAAAAAGAAAATATTGTACTGTGCAAAAATACAGAGCATTTGTGTGGCACTTTCATGCAGCAGTGGACAAAACCATGGAAATCATACATTTATTGTAGAACTTGATCTCATGTCAATTATTGTACTTTTTTCCAGGGCTGGATTAGAAGACGTCTATAGCTGGTAAAGTAATAATAGTAAAAACATCTGTATATTTATGATATTTTAATGGACATTAAAAGAAGTCTAAAAACACTTGTGAATTTTGCAGGTATCTGGACTTGAGGCGTTTTGGCTCTGTCCCTCATGGCGGCTTTGGACTGGGATTTGAGCGATATTTGCAATGCATTCTTGGTGTCGACAACATAAAAGATGTCGTTCCTTTCCCAAGATTTTCTCATTCTTGTCTTCTGTGAAAAAACAATTCAAGCATTTTGGATGTGTTAAAGTTATGTATGTCTTGAAAACATTAAATAAATGTAATATTCAGGATTGTTTTAATTTTTTTTTTATTTCTGTGTTTGCTTCTATAATGGGAATTGCTCATTGTCAGAATTTGAATTGATACATTTTAGTTTTCAAGGAATACTTGATGACATGAGCAATACTTCCTAGGGAAGCATTACCTGGTTACTTTTAATTTTCTGGTTCAGTTTTCCAACAAGGTTGGTTTTAAGAGCAAGATGTTAACTTCCCACCAGATGGTGCCTTTTCCCATTTCAACTAGTGTGAAAATGCCAATTTTTTTGCCAAGTTAAATTTGTTACCTGAATCCATATTATCTGTTTTTCCAAAACGCAGAAAGTTAAGAAACTGCCTTCTGTCTTTCATAATATCGAACTATACTTGGATCACATCATGGGCTCATACAACTTTTTTTATTTTTAATTATTTAGAGAAAAATAATGTAGGGGTTTGAAATAACAGAAAATCGCTTCTAGATCTGCTCGTTGTGTTAGAGACAAATTGATATTGTTTTATCCGGAGTCGCTTGGGGAGCTGTTTAGTAGCAGATCTTCCCCCATCCTGTTCATCCCAGTGCAGCCCATCCCTCTATTCACGGTGGGCGTGGTATCTAAGGAAAACAAACTGCAGACACCCTATGATACTTCCTCACCCTGCATCAGTTGAGTTTGGCGGCGGCTCTTCGTCAGCCGGTCGTGCGTAATTGCCTAAAAGCAGAATCGCACCGTTTTGCACGCCTCTTGTTTTACACGGTACCATTGGGAGCGACTGTCTAAATCTGCGACCATCACTACTTTGATTTTTATCAAATGGGGGGAGCAGACAGCAGCAGGGAGAGCCAAACCCCGACAGCACTTTGAACAGGCAAGCCCTAAGGAGCCATCATGTACTAGTGGCAAACCGCAGTTTCAGAGCGAGAAGAAGCAGCAGACACTGACAAACATGAGCGGCGGAGAAATCATCTTCCAAGGCTGGCTGAGAAAATCACCACCGGAGAAAAAACTCAGAAGATATGTAAGTGAATGCACTTCCGTTTAGTTTGTCTACGTTTAGAAGTTTGATCGGTACAGAAGTTACCCGATTTGTCTGCTTTCTCACTCTGCCAAAGTGACTCTTTGTGTTCATGTCATTTGATATTAACTGCTGTCAAACTCGTATAGTTTACTTGTAGCCGGTGCATCCTTTTTCTAACTCGTAAAGATCTCATGAAGACAGTTTACAGCATCACGCCCTCATAATAAAAGAAACGACTAATATACAACAACAAAAAATGATAATAAATACAAAAAGGTTTTCAAAGGTCCCTGGGTTTAATCCGATTGCACAGTGAACAAACTAATGTTTGTAATGATTACTGATCTTTGGTGCTCTGTAATGTAAGCCTGAAGGCAGAACAGTGAATACAGAGCGTGTAAAGGGGCAAAGTTTTAAAACCTTCATGTCCCACAGATGAGACAGTATTCTGTGTTTCCTGTGATCTTTTCACTCTTTCTGACTGTACAGTTGTGTGTGTGTGTGTGTGCATCTAACATAGATATAGACAAACTAAAACAAGAGGATACTGAGCACTACATTATTGATTCTATGCAGGATTTATTGAACCATCCCATCAAGGTCCACTTGATATTAAACCCTCACTTAACTGCTTCTGTATTGTAAACAGCAGACAATTTGCAATATTTTAGAAAACTAACATCATTTAGTAAAAAATGGTGTTGGAAATTGTGCTTTAGTCTTATAGTCCTAATTTTGATGTGGAGTCCACTAAAAACATGAAATGACAGCAGATTTTACATGAAAGGCCACCCGCTGGGATGTATGATAATAACATGGAGGTAAGCCTGTGCAATAGATGACAGCTGTCTATAATTTTGGCTAAAGAGCTGAGATGCACGCAAACTGTCGTTTGGTTTTATCCAAATATGATGAGGTAATGTCTAATCAACAACTGATGTGACCAGTTTTCATCCTAGCCAAGTCAACTAATGTCACAACACTTGAGTGCTTTGATAAGTCTATATAAGCCAAAGCTGCTAGTCTCTTGCTGGATGCTAGGCAGGGGAATGGCTACAAATCAGATAATAGGATTTATGAAGGCAGATAGAGCCATGAGACAATCTCCTATAAATACAGCTGTCCACTGTTTTTGTATGGTGTAGCGTTACCAGGCCTCTCCGTGTTCCTGCTAGCTGATTTTGCCATGATGTCATCTCTCTGTTTCATCTGGAAATCCATCCTTGAATGTCTTCAGATGCTGTCCGGTCATTTAGTCATTGTCTTCCACTTAAAGCTGGCTAATGTTTACACAGAGACCACCATGGACAGTATGGAAAGGCAGCTGCAATACTACAGAGGAAAAAATTTGCTTGGTTACAGTACTATATAAACAACCAGAGAGAGAGAGAAAAAAAACCTCTCAAGGCAAGATAGAGCCCACATAATGGACTGCAAGCAAGAAAGCAGGGAGCAGCCTCGGAGCCCTTCTCACACTGCTTCTCACCCTGAAAAATAACCTATAAACAACTACACAAACACTGTTTCAGCCAGAAAACAGAGTCATGAGATGGAGTGTCCAGAACAGGCAGACTTGTGAATGCGATCATCTGTCCATCTGACATTCCTTCCACTTAAAGTCAGGCTATATGGACAATCAGGGCCATTTATTTACCAGTATTGCTGTCATCTGATGCAATTACGTGAATGTAGCGGGATATTTTCAGATACAATACTCCAGACATTCCTGGAGGTGTGCTGTGCTTGAGAACGTGGTAGCAACTTTGATCGGTCAGTAGAAGAGGTGAAAGGAATGTGTTGTTTTGGAGCTGTAACTGCCATGTTTTATGTTAAAATGTTCAGTTCAGTCGTGCCAATCAGAGGGGATTATTTATGAAAATATATCTTAATCCTTAATAACAACTTCCCTGTCAATATTCAACCATTTGTACCACCGTGCCCTTCCCAAACCAGCTGAGGCCCGTGTTTGTTAATCAGTAGTTAGCTGATGAAATAGTTGGTCATTGTATTTATCGTCTCCCGCGACCTTCCACAGATGATTTCTGAAAATATGCCACATAGCTCATTTAGTGCAGGGTAGAATCTGCTCCAGTGTAGGGCGAGAGTACAAACTGGTACTACCACTGCAGGCCCAACATGCAAATCATGTGCAAAGCAAAACACTGCCAGTTAAAGCATGGATGCAACTAGTGGAGAAGACAGGAGACAGCATGTTTATGCAATGTAATGACTAGTCATAGTTTAAGGTTTTCTAATTGTATATGTGAATCACTACAGTAAGACTTACTTACTGTACAACAGCTCCTCACTTCACAAATGCAGCCCCTCTCAAACATGTGACAGTGGCTTTGCAGACGTGTGGATAATTTTCACTTCTTTCCCACCAAAAAAAGTCATGGTCTAAATGTAAATCACTTGGTTGGAGTTTATCTCCTCTTTGGGGCTGATTGAGGTTCCAGAGGTGGGCAGTGTTTTAATGCTGGGGGTGGGAGTGGCCCAGCTGCTTTTTTTGAACAACGTCCAGAATAAGCAGAAAGAACATGAAAACAACTGACGAATCCAGTGTGTTCCCAGTTCCTCTTGCATAGTTCGGCTGAGGTAATTTTTACTCATCACTCGTGGTCAGACAGTGAGCTTAATCATGTCTGCTATATGAAGCTGCAAACAATCTTCTACGTGCCGCTGCTGTGTACTAAACAATCTTCCCATTATAAAATCAATACATTGCAAATAATAACACTAAAGTTTGCACTAGTTTTTCTTGGCTTGTTGTAAAGAAGAAAAAAAAATCTTCTTTGGCTTCTTCCTCATTAGTTTTTTAAATAAATAAATAAATAAATACATTTTTATTTATATAGCACCTTTCAAGACAGAATCACAAAGTGCTGCACATAAGATTACAAGTCATAAAAAGATTTGAAAAGAGAAAATCTATTTCTTCCTAAATAGATACTTTCAGTATTGACATGTGTCGTGATAAGTTGTCTATATTAATCACGCACAGTGTGACTCACACTGCATGCATTAAAAACTGTCTTTCTTGCTCTCTGGCTGATCAAGCTGCTGTTTGCTAAACTCTCCCCATCTGTCCGTTGTTGTATCTGACATCACAGACGTGTTTGTTCAAATACAGTAAAGCGCTGCTACATTCCAGACAGATCATATCGGCAAGGTGATATCTTTTGCGTCTTCTTTCTCCCGCTTGCCCTTTTAAAAGGCTGTGCACTTTTTCCCTTGTGGATGGCACGCTGCAGAAGAGAGGAAGAGAGATGAGGGGAGTCGGTGAGGTTTAAAGGCAGGCATAGCAGAGCAGCAGCCTGTGTCCCACTGTCAGCTGCCGGGTCTGCTGTTGTTTTGCAGAGGGGCTTTGGGAAGTCCTTGCCCTTAGAGGTCAACTCCAAACACCTCCCAGTTCCTGCTTTGACAGACAACCAGCACTCCAGACATTTTCCTTGTTCCATCTCATCTGTGGGCCTTTTCCCCCACAACACTGGGGTGGCTTTAAGTGACACTATTGATATCTAATGATTTTTTTTTTTTTTTTTTTTTT
>NW_024582397.1:1919711-1946048 GCF_018398535.1 Haplochromis burtoni
TTTTTTTTTTTTTTTTTTTTTGTTGCTTTATAATCTGTTCATTATTTTTCGTTTTGCTTGGTGGGTTATACTGATTGTTCTATTATATATTTTGTCTGGTATTCTTTCATTGGCAGTCCATTAAATGAAGTGAATGCAGATTATAAATATATATTTATATTTTCATGGTCTGATTTGAAACTTTCTTATGCCATACTCTGCTTTGCCATGAACTCGTAGAATGTAATTCTACCAATAGCAGATGCCAGACTTCCTTTGGATGGTACCTACAGGAAGTATTGCAAAAAGTCCCATGACAGGAATAGTAATCAAATTGGTGAGTCGTACATAAATGCGTTTCCATTTATGAAAGCCTTAAGAGCCGAGCTCAAAATAGTGTCCTTCTGAAGGAAATTGGAGCCTATTGATTTTTTTCTTTTTTCTTTTGTGATTTGGACTAACAGTGAGATCGTTTATGCTTTTTTGATGACATTTAAGAAAGCGCACATGGTTTAATATAATGGTTCAAATAAAAATGAGTCAGACTACAACAACTTTGATTATAAACAGTTGACCGAAACAACTCTCGTGATTATTCTGTTTTCATTTTTGACCCAAGTGGTAAAAGCAGTCTAGGAAAAAAATGCACTGACGTCATCTGCAAGTTGTGCATGCATAAACTTTATGCTGGTTAGTTTCATGTTCACCCACGTGTGGAGTTTTTTCTCCATTTAGAGGAATCTAGTTTCTGTACTGATTAAATCCAAATGTAGAATAATTGACACAAATCACACGTTTAGTTCAAACTTAGATGTCATATGACTATCATTAGATCGTCCTCCTGAAGCAAGTGAGCTGTCATGCTGTTGTCACCTGCAAACGGAGGCATACATCTAAGTATAATTCAAGTTACGCCCACAAGTTAGCATATTTTTAACATTCAGTGAAATGATCTGATTATCAATACCACACACTGAGATTAAGGTAGGATGGGAAAATGTGTATTTCTAGCATACATTTGAGTCAGCAAGCAAATAAGTAGGTGGTTGTTTTTTTGTTTTTTTTAATAACAGCAGCTTGTTTTTCATATTGTCTCACTTCTTTGGATATTCATCAAACTGTGGGATCTTAAAGGTGTCGTTCACTGAAATTTCAATATTAAATATCTTCGAGAAATTAGTGTGGTTGATAGTTCGAATGAGCTTCGAGGAATGCACCCATGTGTGGAAAAAACAGGTGGGAGGGCACTGGCCAAACTTTTACCAGTTAAGAAAGTTTTGTAGGGGTTGTTAATGTGTTTATACTATGAAATCTAAGTGTAGTAAATGCTTTAAATATGCCAAAACACAGGCTGTTGTGTCTCTGTTTTATGTGAATCTCATTGCCTTTGGGCAGTACTTTGTAGGAGTTTGAAAAACAAAGTGACTTTTGGTTGAGGTTGTGGTGCAGGTGGTTGTGGCAGTCATAATGAAAACAGTGACAAGCACGCATATGTTTCTGTATATGGCATTGGTAAATATTTTTCTTGAGGACATTGTAATACACTGGAAAAAACAAGTGTTTTGTCTAATATTTATGATAAGATCACGTGTTCTAATTCTGGCTACTTGTATGGGGGAGTTTAACACGTTTTATTGATAACAATGCTTTTTTAATAATAGATGATTTTCACATCATTCTAAGTCACATGCTAAAAGAGTTAAAGACAGAAAGGCAAAATATTAATATTTGAATAAATCAATTAAGCTTAAGCTTTTTCTAATCCAAGCTTTTACTTCATCATCACTACATTCGCACCTCACTTATGCATTTCTTTCATATGAACATCTAGACATGGATGAGTCATTGCATGCTAGTTATAGGAACTGAAATTTCCAACAACTGAGTTTAGATAAGAATAAACTCATGAGTAATGTTTGTAACCAGTGTATAAACATAGACTTCTAGGACACTACACCACAGAGCTAACATTAAAACCTGATGCCTAATATTTTCTAGCTCTCCTTCATGCTGCCAAAAGAGCTTTAATCAGTTGAGACATGGACATGTGTCTCCTGGGAATACCCTGTGGTGTCTGGCGCAGGGACATTGACTGCTGGTTATGTTTTGGGGCTTCCACAGTTTGGGCCTGTTCAGGTGCATTAGCTGACGCTCGACTGGATTGAGATCTTGGAATCTGGAGGCTTGGTCGATACCCCCTCCCTGAGCTTGTTCTGTTTTGTTTTTGATGGGGCAGTTAATTCTAAATATCTCCTCTTAGTATCTTCAGTTGGGCATTTTGTTGAAAAATTCAGAAATTGTATGTATTTGTTATGTCAGTGTTGCTGAAAACACGTTTTTGGTTCCCACTGGTTCCGTTTCTTGTTCATGCTTAGGCAAAAGACAACGTGGATAATGATATGACGTCCATTACGACTCTATGACGTGCTGTCCAGTCACAGGAGCATGTTCAGTGAGAGGCTGAGATTACCTAAATGCACCACTAAACGACACAGGAAATCATTCCTGCCAGTAGCTATCTCCCTGTGCAACGTCTCCATCTAATGCACAGTGCACAGTGCAATAGTTACACCCTTTTGCACATCATCTACAGTGAAAATAACAGTTTTACAGCTTTCTATATATATATTTAATTTCTTGAATATTATTGTTATTTATTATTATTATTTTTGTGACTTTTTAATATGTTGTATTATGTAATTCTGTTCAGTCTGTTACTGGAGCAACTGTAACCACATGATTTCTTTAGGGATCTTCACCATGATTATTTCTGGCACAAAAAAAGTCAAGATGATAAAGCAAATGTTAAGTATTTAGCACCCATCTTTAAATAATATATGTCTTTTAATACAGTCATTGATAGCTCTGGATCAGGTCTGTCCCTGATTTGCTATTGCTGGACCCAGAAACCTGCCAAGTGTTTATTTTATTTTTGTCTGTTTTCATCTCTCTGTGCTTTTCTTTTCTTTCTTCACTTTCCCAACTGGTCCAGGCAGAGGGCCACCTCTCTGGGTCTGGCTCTGCTGGAGGTCTCTTCATGTGAGAGGAAACTTTTCTCCCCACAGTCATGTTGTGCTTGCTCAGAGGGACTCGTTGATTTTCTCTCTGTAATACTGGGGATGTAAAGTTTTAATGTAAAGTTAGCCGGGATGTTGGGAATTAGTGCCTTGTAAATCTAATTTAACAACTACATTTATTCATTTTAAGTTGTAAAATGGTCATTAAATGCGCCACTTATTAAATGTACTACATTGGTGTCTTTTTAAATTATAGCTTAATTAATAGTATTTTGCAAATCATCTGTCTGCTGCCTTAAGTAAAGTTCATATTCAGGTTTTGTCCAGTCTTAAAGGTTATTTCTCCCAAATTTAAAAATACAAACGCTATTTCACACCACGAATTATAGCAACACAGCAAAGTGGCTGTATATTTTTGATTCATACAAAAAAGATATTCTTCCCATTAAGGCAAAAGGTGTCAGTTGTGAGCTGGACCATGAAAACTGAGCACATAAAAATAATAAAAGAACTTGTAAAACTTGTAAAAAATAAATAAATTGTTGGTCATTAAAAAGCAGCATCATGAAATTAAAATGCTAATTTATTTGATCATCTTATTCTCAAACAAAACAAACAAAAAATACATCTATATTGTGTTACACAAAACTTTCAGTAAGACCTTGACAAAAATGTCGGTGGCTGACTTCAGTGATGCACATAGCCTCATAGACATGTAGCTTGCGAATCCATTTGAGTGATTCTCCAACAAAAACCTCACTGTGGTCAGATTTTCTCCTTGTATGGAAATGTTTCTGCTCACAGGACCACTTCCATTCCAGAGACGTCTAATTCACTATATATAAGATATATAAAACCACCTTGCAAGGAATTAGAAAGATCAGGAGATGTTCACAGCACATTCGCGTAGACGTGTACAAGCTGACGCAGATGGCAGAGGAAGCAACACAAAGAGTTCTGATTAAAGATAATGCTTCCCGTTAGTCAAACTGTCAGGGTGGGCTCATCTAAATAAGCCCAGCCTTTTTCTGATACGGAGACATGGCGAGCGATTACTCATTTTCATAATGATGCAACTGTTCAACCATCAATTGAGGCTGATTATATCTACAGAGAGCTTTTTAGAGGTTGTTTTTCAAAGGCTGTGTTGCAGATTTTGCAGATCATCGCCCCCGTAAAGCGAGTGAATGAGAGCAGTAGGTACCAAATGTTGCATCCCTCTTGATCATCGTCACACCTGTGCGATGAGGCTGTCTGTCATAGTGATGTGATGGCGTGGTATTTGGAATCCTATTTGCTAAAATGTTATGAAAGCTCAAAGGTACGAGGCTCTACTCTGCATATGAAGTTGTGTTCAGAGGACCTAGTCTGTATTTGCAGTCTCTAGCTCACCTCTGACCTTTTATTAACTTACGAGAATTTATGGGCATGTTTAGGCCTTATCTTTATGTGTTATGTATTCCAGCTGCTGTCCTTCCAAGGCTAGTGTTTTGACTATTGGGAAACATGAGTGGTTTGATTTAAATTGCAGGAGTGCTCTAATGCATTTGCTATATTCCCCAGTAGTTTATACTCACAGAAACTCTTCTGTTTAACATTTTTTCATGTTTACCTTACTGGGCACAAGGCCGGGACAAAGCTGCGTCCCACTCTTCTCCACTCAGTAAATGTAGCGGCTAACGATGCATACTGTTGGCACATTTTGTTTGTAACCTAAATTTATTGCAAGTGCTCCAGAATGTCTTTTATAAACTTTGTCTGCTTAGCATCTTACTCAGAGCCAATGTAGAACCCATGTGAACTCTACAGCTTCTAAAGAACCATTTGTGGCTTATGTAAGATTATATAAATGGATGTCGTATAGATAAATACAGATGAATGGTTCCCTTTTAAGCACAGACAAGACAAACTTACTTTTAGTGGATTATCATTCTCCTCTCTTGCAGATTGAGTACCTCATTGTTTTGTTTTCTAGGAGTTTTCGAGAATAATTCAGATTACGCTGTGTTTTTGTGCTGTGTAGATGGCCGTGTGCTATTCTTCAGCTTAATCTCGATCACATTCCCTCACTTGCTCAAACTCCAGCCTGCTCCTACAATGTGTTGTTATGTGTGACCTGCTATTGATTGGGACTGGATAATCAGGGCTCTGTTGTCATTGTGTATCCAGCTTTGTCTCCTCTCGCATAAACTGGAATCACAAGTGTTTAGGCATTTACTCACAGAGTCACGGTCATTTTAACCATTGTCCTTCCTAATTCACATGTTGCAAAGTCATCCTCACTGTTGTTCTTTTGTTGAAAGATTTTTCTTTTAAACCATAATCAAGCAGCATGTGACAGGCACAAAAATTAAAGTATTGTGTATTAAATATTCCTCCTTCATTTCACTGTTATAGGATAAATATGTTTTTTTTTTTGTAGGAGGGCTACTATAATTGACAGTTGCTTAGGATGAGTGGAATGAAAAACTACATCATGCTAACACTGTATGAGCACTCCTTGTTGTCTAGTATTATTAATGAATTTCACAAATAAGATTTCATGGGAGGTAAAAGTGACCAGCGAATCCTGTTTATCACTTTTTACTTTACTTCACTGGCAATGAGCAAGCACCTGTTTGTTTTCGTGCCGTCTCTCAGGTGTTTTTAGTGTGTGAGCGCTATTAAACAAGGGCACGCCGGCCGAGGTGTCCAATTCAGCTTAAACCAAGTAAAGATGACATGATGTAATTCCCTTTTCCACAATATGACCATAATAAAAGCTGGTAGTAGATTAGAAAATGTACACAAAGACACACAGGGTGATTACAGAGGGTCTGCTGCAGCTCTACAGTGCCAGTGTTTGTGCAGCTGTGTAGTGTGTGTGTGTGTGTGTAAACTACAGCATCCGGTAAACCAGAGGAGGTACAGTCAAAGAAACACAACCTGTTGTCTCTTCTTTCACTCTTTTAATAGTACCAGATGTAAACAAGACTATTCTAACCCCTAGCTTGGATAGCATAGTCATGACTGTTTGCTCATGCACATTTAAAAACATGTTGACTGATGTACGCCATCCAGCCTGTTGACACAGCCTACTACTAACCACACACTATGTATATCCGTAGTGTTGTAAAAGGCACACCTTAGAGAATTGTTTAGGCCACGGCCATCTCCAAGTTCATTAGACGGTGCAATTGGCACTCCGAGGCTCTATTTGTTCGCGTACATCAGACAGAGCCTGTTTTTACTGTGTTTTACAGTAGACGAGCCAGTACAATACATTTTTGGATGACACTGTATTTATGATGCTAAGTTTGATGTAAAACACATACCAGATAACTGCGTCCTCCTATTTCTGTGAAGCGGGAGCTTATTTCTGAGTTGGTTTGTTTTCCTACACAATTGGTTTCAAAGTCTGCCAAAAAAACATCCTAAATAACAAAAGGAGCCAGCAATATTAGCTAGTTTTAGTCCTATTTTTAGATGCACACAGTCATAGAATTGTTTTGTATGGTTTTGGTATTGAGTGTTTTCCTTCCTATCCATCTACAGTACATGCACACATTGTCTTTTGTATGCCGCTGCTGTTTCTGTATCTGTAGCCGGCTGCCATCAGCACAGGACAAACGACACTGCTGAAACAAGGTAATATCAAGCTTTTATTGGATGATCGAATTGAATTCTTGGAAGCCTTAAAGTGCTCATGCAGGGGGGTAAACTTTGGCTGTTGTGCTTTCACTCGCATTAACATTTTTGTGTTGTGCTTTACACAGGACTGTTGTCCTGTTTTCTGCTTCTTCTTTATTAGACTTTGACTTGATGAAATAATACTAGTACATGGGAGATGCCACATGTCCTGTATAGTTTGCAGTACATTGCTCAGACAATGGTGCAGCTCTCTGTCACCATATTAGTTTTGAGTGTGATCAGTGGCCTGGCCTAGAGCTCTCTCACTGGTCCCATGAACTACCCGGTCTAGTTGTTTTTTTTTTTGCTAAACACTGATGCAGCTTAAACACATCCCTCATCCAGCTTAGAGATATGGGAGAATACAGACTATTTTACAGCTTCAGCCCTTGTTTCCCACTACTTACAGTGTGATTGATGTGCTTAGACATGCTCTGTAGTACAGGCAGTGGGGTGAGTATGCTCGTTTCCTTGTGTCTTACTCCCTTATGATTCAGTTCACTGGGAAAGAGGCTACAGTGCCAGTTGCATTATTAAGGTAATATTGCATTTCGTGGGAAGCTTAACATGACGTGTAACTGTTGTTTTTAGTCTTCCCCTTTATTTTATGCGAGTTGTGATTTGTTCGTAAGCAACAGCTTCATTTTCCAACAACTGAGTAATGTTCTGATTAGCATAAAGATTTCTAGATAAATTTTCTTCACTCTGTTGTTGAGAGCTGTCCTGTTTTAATGTGCTGGTTGCAACCGAGGGATACCAGGAATAACCCAACTGGGTTGCACTGACCTTTTGAAACTGGGCAGTTCTCCAGGTCTCAATTAAGTGATGCTCTGTCTTTCCAGAAAAGGCAAAAATATTTAAATGGGGTTCGCAAGAGTTATGGAGATTTTTTTAAATGCATTGTAATAGCATTGAATCAAAGAGCTTTGTGGAACTTTGTTTTTGTTTGTGGTTTTTCTTTTTTCTTTAAATGGTGCTCTGCTTGGTTCTTTTGGAGGAGTGTGATAACTCCCCTGTGTTTCTATTTCTGTGAAATAAGTTCATACGCCAGCAGAAGCATTTAGGTGCAAATTTGAGGAGTATCACTGCTGACAGTTTCCACACAACCTTTGTTGTTATTATCAGTATCAGTAAACATTAAAAAAAAACATCTCATAGCAAGAAATGACCTAATACATGTTTCACAGTATTTCATTTCATGAAGATGCTGCTGATTATCTTGTTCACACTTCTTTCTACTTCCTGAATATGGGGTTAGTGGTACAGCAGCACAGCTGTACTATCAAGACTATTAAGATGATACTGCCTACAGCTTTTATCAGTTTATCAGTCTGAAAGAAAATAAACAGACAGTATTGCAAACTAGTACCTCAGGAGAACTTCAGTTAGACGCCGAATATAAGATAACAATCTGCACTTCCTGGAAAAAAACAGAAAAGAATATGTGTTCAAGAAAGAATGTCAAAATAACCATTGGTATGATGACACTTGTCTCAGAAATGTACTTTATCATAATTAAACACCACTGTTTAACACATTATTTTGTGAAACATTTTAGAAAGTAAAAAAAATGGGAACAGCTCACAGCAAATTCATAAAATAGCAAATCTAAGCGATGCATTTGGTTAAATCTCTTTAGAAAGATATATCTTTGAAATAAATTTGAAGGTGTCAGTTGTGCATCTGATCAAAGAAAGGTAGTATTATGCTCTAGGAAGATCATGACACAAACATAGTAGGTGGAACCAATACGCGTAGAATTATACCGTTCTCAATACTCATTTTGATACCACACCAAAATTATTATTATCCCATGTGCTTAAAAATGTATTTATTTAAAGTGTTAACATTATACTTTGTTGACAGGGCACAGAATGAAATATTGGCCTACTAATGTTACTACAAGGTGTGATATTAGTTACATTACATAAGGTTAAGCATTTTGCTATTGCAACCATTTTAGCCTATGGGACATACTTCATTTCACGGTGGTAATGTCAAAGTAGGATAATACTTTAGTTGTTGTTACTGAAACTCATCCACCTTGAACTGTTCGAGCAGATCTGGGCCCTGGTGTTTTTGGTGCTTTGCTAAATTAGTAGTACTTTCTCTCTTGGTCTCAAAAGCTTGATAACATTGGTTACCTTTTGCAAGTCAGGTATCACCCCATGGCCATTTTCCTCAAACACAAAGTACTTCAATACCTGACTGTGTCTTACTTTCAGTGAGTTGGGGTGGAGGTATTGGAACAGCTGCACTAGTTGCTATTTTCTACATGTAGTTTTGGTTGTGCCTTTTGAAGGTTTTTTTTTTTTCCTACTTTGTGGGCGTGCTTCTGGTTTTTCAGCATCTAAGCTTTTTGGCTAAAGGTGCTAAATGGCATCAAGAACATGCAGCATGCTTTAACGCCTCTTAGAGAAGTCGAGAAGGAATATCATGTTGGATTTTTTCCAGGTCTCTCAAAGGGCCTGTGATTGATTGTTCGTCTTAGTAGTATTCAGTCTAGGTCGTTTTGTTGGACCAGGCATGTAGGCCGGCATTGCAGCAGCTCTCTCCTAAGTTTTACTTTTCAGCGGCAACCACCTTTTCATAAAACTAACAGGTCTAATCTCTTTATGGGTCCCTGTTGCTATCCATACATGTATTCTTTTTTTCTCTCTTTATTTCTCACATCACCAAAATGCTTAACTACTTCATTTCATTTGAGGCTTGTTTTCATGGGCAGGGTAAAGATATCAAAGCTATTTCATCCATTAATCTGACCTCTGCATCACAGAAGTAATGGTCTAACTAAATAAAACATTTAGCATACTTATTTTCCAAGGAGGTTAGGAATCTTTCTGAAAGGCACTAGAGACATCAGTACAATCCATTTTTCTGCCGTGTGTGTGTGTGTGTGTGTGTGTGTCTGTTTGGGGGGAGGTGTTAGCCTTGCAGCAGTGTCTGTGTTGATGGAGAGAGAGAGAGTGCTTGCAGAATCCTGTGTGTCAGCAGCCTGAACATGAGACATTGCCTTGCAGAAGTGCAGTGCATCATGGCAAATGTCCAAAAGTCTCCCCCTACTCTCCCCAACCCTCCTTTACTCCTCCTTTGCCTTCCTGGTCTATCTTCCTCTTTTGTTTCTGAACATAGAGAACACAGAGTCCCTTTAGACAGCCACTGGAAAACTACATTCAACTGTTGTATTGAAAGCCATCGTTCTTCCTTTACTCGTTTCCATTTGATACATACAACAATGTTAATGGTGTGAAATGTGTGACATTGTAGTTCTCTTGTTATTATAGCTGTTTACATTATCAAATATGAACCTTTTGCTGCTTTTCGTGTGGTTACGATGCACGATGCTTATTTACTCTCAGACAAAAATTGACATGATGATTTGCAGATGTGGCATGATTTTGATTGGACCGAAGAAGTGTGAATTACCAGTTTTTAAGGTGGCAGGAGGCTGCAGTCTGAAGCTGTGTTAGAGGAGCGCTGCTAGTCTCAGCCTAAGGAGGGATATCGGCACAGGAAATACGTTGGGAGAGAGCAAACACCTGCTGCCCCCTCACCCCACAGTGTCTAACACACATACAAACCACACATAACCGCGTATGTGCAGAAATAGCTTTTGTCTTTTTGTGCAACGCTTACAGTCCAACTATATATTGTGTGTGTTTATATAAACATATATATATGTATATATGACAATGTATATATTTTTTTATATATGTCTGTATATATATATTTTTTTAAATAAAACTTTTGTATAATTTGGTATTTGTGTTTCGTTTTGCTTTGTTTTGTTCTGCATTCACGTTCTTACATTTTCAATCTCATTTCCAGGCATGGAAGAAACGCTGGTTTATACTTCGCAGTGGCCGCATGAGTGGTGACCCTGACGTTCTGGAGTACTACAAGAATGATCACTCTAAGAAGCCCATTCGGGTGATCGACCTGCAGTGCTGTGAGCAGGTCGATGCAGGCCTGACCTTTAAGAGGAAGGAGTTCCAGGACAGCTATGTATTTGACATCAAGACTGTAGACCGCACTTTCTATCTTGTAGCTGAGACTGAGGAAGAGATGAACAAGTGGGTCCGCTCCATCTGCCACCTGTGTGGTTTCAACCAGTCGGACGACAGCCACGGTAGGGAACAGAAACACAGTTGCTCATCTATCAGCCTCGGTTTCTGTTTGTCTTTCCTTCTATCCTCTTTTTTAAAATCTTTAATTCACTAAAATAAATCTCTGAGAATTTTACTTTGTATTGCCATGTATTATCTCTTGGGCTAGCCGAGACAATTAATTTGCTGTTGGTCTGTGATTTAGTCTGCCTTGAATTCAAATTTTCAAAAAATCTTTTACAGACCAAAATAACCAAAAAACAACTCACTTAAGATGTTAAAGGGATGCATTGCTTCTTTTCTGCTTTTCAGGAAAGCTTAAAAACATCACCTAATGCTTTTAATAAATAAACACTCCAAAAATAATCATATAACAATGTATACAGTTTTAATACAGTTTTATAAAGCAGAATATAGTCATCTGTCTTTTATGAATCCTCTGTTGTACTTTTGCATGTTATTTGAACTTTGAACAGAGATTTAACCACATAATGTCAATGGCAACATTTCTGTCAAATAAATAGACACATTGTCTGAGACTGATATAGATTTTTCCAATATTTTTTTTATTTTTAAAGAAATGGTCATCCCTCTACTTTTTTATATCCAGAATGGGTTTTTTTTCTGGTTATGAGATATTTTAGAAGTTTGTTTTTGATATAGATTTTGGTACCGCTTAAGTTACGATCCATTGTACATGTGAATGGATTGCTTTTATAGATGACAATCCATAGATCAAGATTTTTGGTGTGTGTAAAAATATCTCCATAGTTACAGTAAATATAAATATATATAGCTACAGTTACTATAGCTCATGATGCTCTGCATTTTTATTATTTTTATTCCAACTTATCCAGATTATATTCTTGCTGTTGTTTTCCCGCCATCTGGCAGCTGGTGGACGTTAGTCTTTGTGCACATGGTTGATCATGTGTAACATGCAATATGACCAGGTGTGGAATTAAAAACAACTAGGAAGAGTGTAATAATCCTCACATGATGAGGAGAGCTCTTTGGTTCACGTTCAATAATTATGAAAGTCCTGTGATGAATTTTGAAATTGTATCAACTATGGCCAGCAGAGTAAGGCTAAGTGAGTGGGTTTGGAAAGTGTGTATGTCATGACAACTGCTGTAGTGAGTACAGCCTCTTTAGTGTGCGCACCACATCAGCCTTTTCACAGGGAAGTAACTATTTCATTGTATTCACAGAACTATTTAGTCAGTGACAGTCAGGTTCTATTTTTATACTATTAGATGATAAATTGTAATTTAACATCCTTTTTTGTCTAAGTGAATTCTCTGAAAAGCCACTTGAAGGAATCTCGATTCCTGGTATTGTTTGTGCTTGAGGGTTTTCGACTTCAGATAAACTCTGATTTTAATTAGCACGGCAAACTAGAACTAATAAGTACTTCAAGTGTTTTAATGCTGGAGATGGGCATGAAAATGTTTGTTCGGGGGATTTTATCCGATTTATCTTTCTTAAAAATTCTTGTGCTCCCATGGTTCCCCTTCATGACAGTACCGTTTGTCGGCTACTATTTTTAAGCTTTGCATTTGGCATTTCGGTCATTGCTGTCCTGGCGTTTGGTATTGTTTCTGAACTGAAAGTGACCATATTTGGTTTGGCTAGCTATGTGGAAGTCATGTTCAGTGTATGATTGGATGGGGTGATAATTGACAACAGCGAGCAAAATTTGATTACCATGAAAAAAATGGTCACGGGACTTAATACAGTCATGCTTCTGGCTTGTTTTCACAGCAGTACTGGTGGAGATGACAAAATTACTATAGGGGCCTAAAGTAGTGAAATAAAAGCTGCCCATTTACACTAATGTAAACCACTGAAGTGAAGATTTTATGACAACAAAAATAACCATTTACATGAGTTAAAGCTTAGCACAATACTTTATTTTTGCAATATTTAAATGCAAAATAACCACTCTAAATATTAGTAGCCACCTGTGGCTACAGGCTATTCTTAGCAGCTACACTGATGGCTCGCAGTCAACAGTACCTCAAAGAGTTACCGTGGTTACATAAATAACTGATATTGGCTAATTATCATGCGTGCTGATGTGCTGGGAGGGGCAAACAGGGGCTAAAATTGAGCATAACAATAGAATAGGTGTTGTAGCTATGTGTGATATAAAAGGAGTCTTTTTTTGAAGATTAAAATATTTTGTGTATCACTCCTCCCCCACCCAGACAAGCTAAAGCTATTGTTTTTTGTGTGTGTGTGCGTGTGTGTGTGTGTGTTTTGTTTTTTTTAAATTAAAAAGCATTGCCTCTTCATCCTGGTCTCTTTCCCATCTGTTACTAGATGCAAAAATTTATCACCACACACATCTCAAGATCAGTCCACATTTAACTTCCTTGTAAAACTAGCTTTACACAAGAGTTTCGTGCACAGGTCAGAATTTTCCAGGGAGTAAGTTGTTGACTTTCATGCAGATCCATCCTTCCTTTCCTGGTAGTACCGCCTGCCTGGTGCCTTGTTTGCTATCAGCTTGTTCTCAGTGTCTCAGTGAAAATAAATGATCACATCTTCAACTGCATCTATCAACACTCGCCCACTGTGCAGTTAGCTAGTGTTGCACATTTTGCCTTTCAGTACTGCTGTCCTGTTGAAAAAGCAAGGGCATGTTGATACAATTAGTAAAGAATTCGGACTCAATGTGGAAAAAAAACTGTTACTCCAAGATCCAGTAATGTACCCTGTAAAGTCCTTCATTTATACAGAGCAAAATCTAAAGTTTACCTTAAAGGGCTTTAAAAGCTCTACAAACCCTATATCCAGAGTTTTTATTTGTTTAAAGATTACATTTGAATTTTTTGTGTGCATTACAAAACAGTATTGCATTATTGACATCACATTATAGTAATGTGCTTTTTTTAATTACTATTTTATTACTATTTGTAAAGTCAGTAATCATGTGGGTTTTTTTAATGCAAAAATCATCAAATGTGCTGACTCATAAATCCTTGAACAATTGCCTGACTTCAGGTCGCGTAGTAGATGAAGAGTCAAGAATAGTAGTATGGCCTAGTGCTTTAGAAGAGTTCAGATAGGCACATTATTTTGAATTTTTTGCTCTGATAAAAATTTAACAGCAAAGTACAAACTGCACCCAGTCCAGAATATCAGAAAAACTCACCAGTGCTGTCACCACATTGTGTCTCGTAGCATCTGAAGAGGAAATGTCTTGTATTTCAACAGCATAACCACCGTCACCACAACATTTTTTGTGAAATTCTCTTTAAGTGGGGAAAATATGAACCTTTTTCTAAAACAGTTGCAAACCTTAATTCAAGTTAATAATACATGAAACTGAACATTTTTGCTTTAATACAAAAGTAATGTAGTAAGTAGTGTAAAGCAGAATATTTTTTTTATATAATACTTCTTAAAAAACTTTAGGAGCTTGGCCCTATGGCTTCTTTATGTGAATAAAGGAGCAGCCGGAAGTATCTTTGCCATTAGTGACCCCAGCTGGGCTTTTGTCAACCACAGATAATTGACTGCCAACAGAAGTGCCAGTAATTATGGTCAAAAAAGGATGTAAGTACTCTGGATTATATTTTAGCTAATAACCAAAACTGCTGTTGAAATCTTTCAGTACCGTTCTGACAACACGTTCCTGCCTTGTGGTAGATCTTTTATTATTATTATTTTTATCACATTCCAGCTGGAAGAAACTGCCTTGAGGTCACTGAGCAAATGTTTGTTAGTAAGAGAAGTGGAGGGGACGAGGAGGCGTGCAGTAACGATGCAACCTTGTGACCTTGTGCCTGCATCAGTATTCTTCCTCCAACCTCTCTGATCTCAATCGTGCCATGAACACATAGCACTCGTGGGGGTGAGCCATTTAACCATGCAACAAATCAACTGTTGTTAATTGCTGAAATCTGATCGGTTGCTCAATCTTTCATTTGTGTGTTTTGTGATTATATTTTCATGAAGGTGCTAGCATATGTGGATGCTCACTGAAGCTAATAGAAAATCAAATATGATAAACATCCTTTAGCTGTAAAGATATTTTATGGGTTCTTCTCTTAGCAGGCAGCTGCAGCAATGACGTGAGTGTGTCATCTAACAGACTGGGAATTCCCTCTTTGAAAGAAAACAAGCTAGGCTGGAAAACAAATAAGAAGTTGCTTCCTCTTATGGAAATTGCATAATGTGACAGAGACATACAAACACAAATACTAAATTATGCAGATATCGTGTTTCGTGTCATACAGAGACTTGATTAAATCAGCTTCCATATTTTAGTTTTTCAACAACTGTTGCAGTCCAGTAACAGCAAGAACTCAATATTACAGATTGTGCAAAGTGTCACACTTCTTGTTCTTGCTACACTGTCAGTGTGGATTTTTGGCAGGATCTCTTATATCAGCACCTTGATCTGAAGTTACCTTTTGTCAGTCAAAGTTGGCTTTATCAACTTAGAAGTAAGAGGTAAGCTGCAGCTCAAGTCAAAACTATTAGGAAGGATGGCCAATTGTAGCACTTAACAGTTCATTGTTACACAACCCTCTTGTTGTCTCGCTATCTTGTAATGTGACTCATTGCTTTTCTGTTTCCCTTTTCATATGCACACTTTCTCACACTTGCATTCATACATTTTCCAGTCAGTTCCAGTATGGCATTTGGCACATTACTTGTGCTAATACTCTTAGTATCGTTCTTCTTTAGAGGACCTAGTGTGCAAATATATTTGTCAGTTATGTAATATCCTTAAAGTTTTGTTACTCTAAGAGCAGACTGCTCTACTGCTCTCGCTGTTGCTCTGTAAATACCTCTCTCTCTCTCGTGTGTGTGTGTGTATATATGCATATGCATTATATATATTTTATATATATTATATATATATATTAATATATATATTATATATATATATATATATATATTATATTATATATATGCATGCTTAAATATTATGCAAACCATATTTCACAGTCCCTGTTTCATGTCTTACAATCTCTAAATGCATTTCTGCCTTCTCCCCTCCCAAAGTGCCCTTCATCTGCATTGATTTTTGTTGAAACAATGAGACTCCATGGCTCTGGAAGGTCAGGTTTCTGCTGCCAAAGAGCAGTCTGAGGACAGGTTTCTGTTGCTGCCAATGCCATGCAAACCACAATATCAGTGGCAGCATTTCTGAAAACCAGAGACTTGAGAATGTATTCTACACATTCGTCATCAAAATTGTTATAGAAGAGGGACTGACTTTTCTGTTTGTAAAATAAAGAATTTCAGCAGCTTTAGGATGTTCAAAGATGCATAAAGAAAGAATCATGCTCACTTTTAGTGGTTGTTTTCATTTGCAAGCATGTTACAGTTAATATTTTCATTTTGAACAAGTATTGATGTCCAACACCAATTTGTTGTTAACTAGACAAAAGTGAGGATTACTAAAAAGTAATTTTGAAACAGATTTCCTTACATAGACACATCCCAAATTGTATGTTTTTCTTGTTCTTAGAATCTGTTGATGAGTGTTGTTGTTATCAGATGCTGATGGCTGGGTGTGTGGCGTGTGCCTGCACCCGGGGAGACCCACCCCCGAGCACAATCTAATGAATGGAACATCGTCTCGTCAATCATGGGCTTTGTTCTGCTCTGGGCTGGCTGTTTGAACTCAGAGACAAGGATAATCTCCAGTTAGGGGTGATTTTTTTTTTTCTTTTTCTTTCTTTGGTCCATCTTTTACATGATAGGACCCATTGTTTTTTGTTTTTTGATGGATCATGTTAGCAGCCATGAAATGAAAAAAATCTATTTATAACTGTAAATGCAGCAGCCTGAATTGTAGCGGCATTAAAATGGATGAATGGAGGGATGTGGCCAGTTTTGAAAAAAATCATGGAACTGTTACTGTCGAGGGAATATTGTGATCTACTCGAAACTTCCCCATTTGATCATTCATAAATAAAGGCACAGATTTTGTACTAGGAACCTGCTTAAAGATATAAAGATTAAAAAAAAAATTGGTCATTGTTTTTTTTTTTTTTTCTTGCACATTGACCGTGCAAGAAAAAAAAAACGTGAAAAGTCAGTTATGCTGTGGGAGGAAATGGCAAGACGTCAAGCTCCCTTTCAAGACAGGAATTTAACTTATTGCAGCAAACTGAAAGCCGTAGTGAAAGTTATGAAACCAAGATAATCTTTGCATTTTCTTGTCCTTATAAAATCAAAATACGTTCAAATAAAACAGAAGGGATGATGTGCCCGTTTATAGAAACAGTGGCGGCAAGCTACTACTAAAGGAGTATCATTTTACAAATTAATTCAAATGCATAGATGAATCAGAGTAATCACATGAGCCACAGTGCAATCTTTGCTGCACTGATATTCTGCTCAAACCTTGCTTAGTAGAAGCTGCATAACTCTCATGCCTACACTTTTTCTAAACAGCAATTAGGAAAAAGTGACACACGCATTTATTAGGTATATGTTTTTTTTAAGCAGAAAATCAGAACAAGTTATGTTCATCCTGTATTAGTGTCTGACCGTTTCCTTTTCCCCCTTCTACCTTTCAATTCTTCATTAGCACCATGTGACTGTTGATTTACAAGTTTAATTTTAGAGAAACTTGTGGACAGTACAAATGGAGACCTCATGGAAAAAATGATATTTCCAAGTGTATCCATTTTCTATGCTGTAAAGCAAGAATTATTAGATCTAACAGTAGTACATATATACTTGTTAAAAATGGATGTAACAAGTTTTTAAGATGACTAGGGACAGGGGTAATGTACGCACTCTTTATAAATGTGCATTTATGTTAAAAGCTTTGGGGCGACTCCTTATGGTTGTAAAAAGAAATTCAGTTCCATAGAAGTCTATGAAAAAGTAACCCGCCTGCTCATCTCAGTTTGCCTGTCTTATGTCTTAATTGATGCGGCATGATGTTAATATTTTATATTTTTAAGGTAAAATTGAATATGGTAGGATAGAAATTAGAGCTTTGCTACCTTGTGATTTATAAGATACTGCTGTATGCAGTGCTCCCCATGGCTCACCTAGATCCATAGCCCTCCTTTGGTGTTTGGTTTAAAAAGAAATGTTAACAATTAAAATGCCAAACTCAAGGTTTTGAAAGAGGAATCCAAAATCCCAGTGGTCATGTCTATCTTTTATTTACAGTCTATTTATATCTATTTATTTCTTTTTATATCAATCCATCACCTTATAGAAGTGGATCATGAAATTTAAAATTATTTTAAGTTTTATAATTTAGCCAGACGCTATAATTCAGAGGCCCAGAATAGCACAAGCCATTTAATTGATTGATGAGTGCAGTGTTTTGAGGGGAAACTGATGTTACTGTGGGGTCAGATGGTGATGCTCACATGGTATTGAGTGGGCACGGGGGGTAACGTGATCAGCTCCTGCGTGTTTAGTCTGCATAATACTCTTGTGAACTCTTTTCAAGGGAAACCTTGCTCTAGCAGAGTAAGAATGCCATGCAAACATCTCTCTTCACTGCTGATGTTACCCATGTCAGCAGCAGCCTAGTTTCTTCTTCATCCATTTATATCACTGTCATGGAAACGTCCCATACCCTCAGCAACCACACATCCAAATGGACCCAGTATGTAGCCCACTGGGACACAGTGCTTTTTTTTATAGACTGCCAAGCAGATTTGGACAACAAATAATGTAGCTATGTTCAGCACTGTAGAAGCAGTTTAGTGCTCATGTAATGAATACATTTTCAGATGAACGTCCAAAAGTAGTGGTCTCCTTTTCAAGGGCACGCAGACGTCAGACATATTGTGTCACCTTATTGTGTCTCGCACTCAGACACACACAACAACCCCCAAAATCATCAGCACCACCACCAAAACCAAGACCACTGCCAGGCCTTTGTGTACACTCTTGATGTATCTGAGGTTAATGTGCAGTACTTACTGCAGCTGTTTGAGCCACAAGATGGTATTGTTAAGTGCAATCTCTGACAAAAACCATTAAGGAAATAATGGTTTTGAAGTACTTACATTCAAGGCATGTGTTTAGAGTGTACCTTAAATCATTATCTTTTATGCAGTATTTAAGGGTTTCACTTGCAACGCTGATGAAAAATTCAGCTGCTTCCTGTATATTTCAATTCAATAGGTCAGTGGTACTTTCTATTTTTATTTCTAATTTCATATTAAATTATCATATGTCTATGTCTTATTCTGGTTGGACTGGGAGGAAATGAGCACTCTACAAAGACCTTCTTGTCATGAGTGATCCAGCATGGTTCTAATTTTGGCCCTCTGAGCAGCAGCCAGCTTATATTAGATTATGGCCACAGACTCAATGAGACAGTAGGTGATGTATTATAGAACATAATTGGAAAATTGCTCATGAACTTAGGAGCTCTTTGACCCAGCAAAGCCATGTGTCATTCACCGACCAAAAGGGTCCTTCAATGCATTGCTGTTGATGGTCTGATATTTGTTTCAAGCATGGAAAGAACTCTTTGTCTTTTTAAACTGCCTTTGATGTTGGTGCTTCAGTTTGAATTTAGTGAAAAGAAACCGTTTTGGGTAATGAAATCAGCCTCAAAACTAAAAACCGAAGAAAAAAGAAACAAAAATCACTACTAACCTCTTATTTTATTTGACTCCTTCCTCTTAGTTTTATTGGCTTACTTTTTAAGCTGTGGTATTGTTATTTATACGATAATAACGGTAAAGAATAAGCATTTTTCCACCTTACTTTGAGCGTCCCAGTACATTAACTAGTGTGGCGAAAATTTGTAGCATCTGTGGGGACATATGAGTGTTTTTATTTTCTGCTCTTCTCTCTGTTTCTGTTTTGCGGCTTTGTTCTGTGTTGCTGGAATTGCTTTCCAGTGGCAACATACATCATTAGGTCCATTAGTGTCAGTGATGAGCCATATAGGCTGTTCCATCAGCACACTGAAGCAGTCATCCTTCATGTTGTTCTGATTCTGACAGTGATATGTGCAGTTAATCAAAAATCTTTTAGAACATAGAGAAAAACATTATCTTGTGCAGCTGTCTCATGTTACTCTTTAGTTGAAGTTTTGTTCTCTCCGCAGGATCAAAGTCATCAAGCCTTCTTCTGTTTTTTTTCATTGCATCTCTCCACTCTGGTGCGCGGGGCGGGGGCTATTTTTCGACAACAGATCAATATATCTACCCATATTCATGGGCCTAGTACTCACCGCACTGGATGAAAGCTTTTACAAAGCTTTTTGTGGAGAAAGGAGATGATGCCTAACCAGCCTAGGGAGAATGGAATTGCTCAGAACAATGGTGTAATTGAGGATCACTGGGGAGAGTCCCCGCCTGTGTTGCTGTGGGCCTGGGCATCTCGCTTGTGTCCACTAGCTTGGAGTCCTCATAGCATAGCCCTTTTTTCCCCTCAGGCATGGATGTGACCTCATTCAGCAAATTGGACTCCAGAAAACCCCCACCCTCCAACTGTCCAACATGCATACACACATGCTCACACACCACATTTGTATCTGTTTCTCAGCACATATTATGACTCACAGAACATTGCCTTCTTCTTAAAGGGCAGTTTGACCCATAGCTTGCTTTGTAAAAGCCTGATAAAGATTGAGGAGAGTCACAGTGGATAGACAAATTCAACGAAAAAGTGAAAAGCAATACTAGTCATTTGTCTGACGGAAAAGTTGATTTTACACTCCCTCCTGCTTCTAAAAAGGGAAAGGTTTTCTTTTTGTCCTCGTTTATATGTTTTGGTTCAAGACTGTTGTCAGATAGTATTTTCTTTTTTTAAGCTTCAAAGATTCTTGCTTATGCTAAATCTTTCATTTACTGTACAGTGAAAGAAAGAGATTACTGTCAGCAGTAGCTGAGATTTTTTTTCTCTTTCGCCTATCAGCTAGTGTTGCACAATGCACCATAGGTCGATGTTTCAGTGGGCTGCCTACTCACTACTCCTTCTGCTCAGTGTGCACCTCCTCATTTTGGCTTTCTGCCCAGTCTATTTCCAGCATCCCCATCTCAGATTTGTCTTTTCTTTATAGTCTTTCAGTGGAAAATATCAGGAATGTCACACAGAAGCAATAAGATTGTGAGATCATGTTGTTCACATAGTCCCACTGTGCAAAACAGTAGGTGGCTCCATAAAAATAAAAAAACAGGCACATTGACCTTGGTCAAAAAGGATAACTTGGATCATGTGCTGTTCAACTGCTTGTTCTCTGCATCCCAAAAAGCAAGAGGATACGATTTTCTGTCTTCCCTGGAGATAAATCCCTGTTCTCTATTGATTTGAGTGTAGACTGATTGCACCTAACTACAAGACTAGGTCATCTGAAGACCTAGAACCCTTTCACCTTTTAGTACAAAGACTTTGACAGCAGAAGTGAAATGTGTAAGGGATGATTACTAAGCTCATAATTTCTAAAGCATAATACTATGTAACATATCACTTCTACAGAAAACTAACCTAAGTGAAATAATCAATTATCCCAATGTCTCCTCTCTGCAGATGGCAGGTTACACCATATGCCCCGTTCTGTTGGAGCAGATGTCACCGGCTCAATGGCTCCTTTGACCGGAGAACGCAAGTCCTCTGCCCCCGTCCATTCCAGCCAGCCAGTGCTCTTCACATTTGATGTGCCTGTGCGCCACACACACCATAACTCCATGTCCAACAGTGCGCCCCAGGACTACCTCCTCCTCCACCAGTGCATTAGCAGGAAGACAGAAAGTGCACGGTAAAGGTCATGACCTTCAGGCGTCCTGTGTCAGTTTCCTGTTTTCCGTTAATGCAGGTCAACGTACAGGTTTACAGCGTTTCCTCAGCTTAGAAGCCTCTGAGGGTTAGAAGTAACATTTTAGGGTTGAGAATTGTGATGTCACCGTGTGTGTGTGAGTGAGTGTGAGTGCTGCATGTGCTGTGGAAGCGCATATGATGAAGCATTGTGGAAAGTATAAACAAAGAAGGTTTTCATTATTCACTGAAATTAGATCCAATTTGAAAATGAGAAAAGGTATAATGGATTGCATTTTGTAACATGGTATGAACATTTGGTTTGCTGTGCTGATAATTATTAGAATAAACAATCAGATGTTGGATCTTTTTGTTTATTCGGTGTAGCAAATACGATAAAAATGAAAGTATTTTGTCAGATTAATGCAAAAAGGCTCTAAACAAGATCCAGCCATGACCCAACTTGTGTTTAATTATCTCAATCAGTCATTTGAAAAATGACAAACATTGAAATTTCTTTAATCAAGTGTTTCATTGAAAGTACTACAAAGACAAACTGCCAAATGTTGAAAGTGATACATTTGAATTTCTTTTTGATCTTTGCCAAATTTTAATTTCATTGCCCGCACCACATCTAAAAAAAATTGGTACATGGATATATTTGCCAGAGTACTGCATCATCTTTTCTTTTAACTGTCTGTAAACACTGAAGAGAACAATTGCTGCAGTTTTTGAAAGCAGAAAATGTTCCGACTCTAGGCTGATAGAGGATTCAGCTGCTCAACAGATTTCAGCTTTCTTTGTTGCATTTTTTCATTTCATGATGTGCCAAATGTTTCAGTGGGTTTGCAGGTCTGGACTGCAGGCAGGCCATTTTTTGCAACCAGAGCCTGCTGTTGGTTGTATTGTCGTATCGATTTATTTTTTCTTTTCATGGTTTAACATATACTTGCAAATGTAGTGATAAAATGCATTCACTTAAAATCCTCTTGCAAAGTGCTATTCAGGGATTTCCATTACAGATTAATGTGTGTCTAATAGACATTTGTCATAATTCTCTGAATCCTTTTTAATAATATGCATCATAGATCCTGATCTCCACATTTTTGACAACATTAAATTAAGAACCATTATTTTTAAAATGCTGAGCAATTTGCCCATAAGGCCTTTCTTATAGGAGCAGACCCTCACCATCTGCACTTGCATAAGTCTCAGCCACTCTAGGATGTCCTGTTATTAATTAAACAAAGTAGTTGTTCCACTAGGAGTATTTTTTTCCACGTTATGCATTTACAGTCTCTTGTTGCTCTATTTCAGCCTTTTTTGAAACATGTTGCTTGCCTTAAATTAAATTCAGTACATGTGTATCTAAAAAATACCACAGCATGCTAGACTTTATATGACTTTGTAACATGTGATAATGCCCTAGCTTTGTAGTTGTAAAGCAAAATGTGAACAAATGCAGAGGTGTGAATACATGTGGGGTAACTAGAAGTAGGTACATAAATGCTTGTGTCAGCTATATGCTGAGCAGGAGAATAAAAGGGACCAGGCATTTATATTAAATGCGCTCCTGTGTTTTGCATCAGCATGCACCTTGCTTTCTACCGCCTTCGTGCCTGTTTTTTAAGAATCAAAAGTCAGCTTTAATAATGATGCCATTCGGCAGATAGCCGGCACAGTAGATGATCAATGAGGTTGAGGCAGCAATTCATCACTCCTATAGGCTTAAACTCACCCAGGAAAGAACTGCCCTCTCAGCCACACGATTTGCACATAAATCTGCTGCATTGGACCTCTGCAAAACCCAGGAAATCAAACCTCACAATCCATCTCATCAGCTTTATGCAGATATTTATGTCGCTAGCTTCTGTTTCACGATTGTGCTAATTAAGACAGGCATCTGCTGGCAGGGTATGATTCATGTCAGAATGAAACTCCGTGGGTCTCACTAGAATTAATCTGCGTAAAAAGCCCACAAATCAGCCACAATGATGGAATACAGAGCAATGAGCAAAATTATTGATTGATGATGAAAATCCACAGGAGACAGAAGAAGAAGAATTGATGGAACAAAGTGTGTTATTTGACATGAAAAAGAAATTAGATTAGAGAGAGCAAAATGTTATGTCAATATTAATGGTGTGGCATTAATGCATTATCTCTTATTACAATAAAGAGTTCATGTAACCATTAGAAGCCTGCAATTTAAATTGCATATTTGCACACAGCCTCCTCAGCTTACATAGAGAAACAACTAACTGAGGATAACTTTCAGTTGCATTGCTCCACTAACTAGACCAAAATTTCTAAGGAGCAGCGTTGCTTTGGTTTTCTCTCAAGGTCAAGCCCTTCAAAGGAGCCAGAGTAAATGAGGCATGTCCCTAGGGTGCCTGACCGAGACTGAGAAACTCTGGGAAAGTCATAGAGTTCCCCCTCCCCCTCCCTTGACAGGGAAACCCTCTTTTGTCAATGCTGAAAACATAAAAATAAAGAAGCTTTTCAAAGAATGATTAAAAATACCGAATTCAAAAAAGCCAGTCCCCCAGGCATTAGAGGCAAAAACGTTGCCTGTGGCATTGGATACAATACTTGTATTGTTCATTGAGCCATCTAAAAAATAACTAAATCACTAAATAAGGTATTTTAGCTCCATAGGTATCATTAACTGGATATCAAGTATATTGTTCTTTAATTGTGTGCTTAATGCTTATCAAGGTAAAGTTCCCTCTGTAGTGCCATGGTACCATCTAGTGGCTATTTTGGTGATTACGCTAAAGTGACAGTAAACACTGTAATAGAAGAGATGATGGTTCATTTTTGTTTAGATAGGCTGGCGCAGTACTTAATTCACGGCATGAGAAAAATAAAGGTAGATAAAAGAAAAGCAGCAAGAAGGTTTCCAGAATAAAAGTTTGTGTGTTTGTGTGTATCCTCTCTGTGCTGCAGAAGTGCCAGTTTCTCCCAGTCCACACGAAGCAAGAGTGCGCAGCTGCATGGCTTTTACAGCCTTCCCAAGCCAGGAAAACACCAGTTGCCAGTGCACGATGACTCGACCCAGGAGGCCTGCTACGTTCTTCCAAGGGGTTACAGCTCGGAGGCGCCAGCTCACAGTGGTCTAGGTGATCCTGAGCTTGAGAATGAGGAGGTCTACACTTTCAAAACGCCTTGCAATGCCCTTGCCACAATGCACAGCAATGAACGCTTGCCTGATAACTATGATCTGCCTACACCACCTGGCTCCTTCTATCAGATCCCCAGGACATTTGATAAAAATCACAACGCCTTGACACCCTCTAGCTCTGAATCCTCATATAATCCTCCTCCCAGACCCCCTAAACCCAGTCAAGGGTCTGAGGGTCAGTGGGGGAGTCCTCAGTCAGTAGGGAGCCAGAATGAAGAGGTAATGTCTGCAGTGTCAGTCATCCCACGCAGAAATACTCTCCCTGCTGTCGAGAACATCAGACTGCACAGAGGTACGCAGGAAATAATTAGTGCTATGACTGCTTTGCTAATACGTTTTCACTTCTTCTCTGTTTTTGACAAATAGCAAACACTTTTTGCATCACTCACCTGCTTCTCTTTCACTGACTCTTTCTATATTCTTCTGCTTTTCACTTTGGTGATTTAAAGTTAGCAACTAAGCAGAAACAAGCGTCCCAGTCTGGCAAACTCTGTCCTGTTGAGATGCTAATGAAATTCAAGCCATACTGCCTGCTCCAGAATTTTTCATTCCAGGCTTTTTTCTGCCATGTGAAAAAAGCTTCTGTAAACACAATGCATGGTTTCTTAGCTTGCTGTGGTTATTACTTTGCAAAGTCCATCCTTAGCCATCATATAGGTAGAAACAAGAGCTAATGTGTGACCACTTTTTTTAAATGTTAAAAAGGTCCTTCCTACATATAAATTGATCTCTATAGCAGGGATTGTTATACAGTATTTAAGTCATGTAGGCATGGAATGTTACTTTTACACTTGGGCAGCATTTTCCCTTTCAAAATTTCTGACAGTGGTAAATATTGATCATTTCCTTCACCCTTCTCCACAGGATCCTCCTTTGAAACTAACAATCAACATCGTTTCATCCATTTCAACCACTCAGGCCAGTCTATGGAGTCAGTCAATGATGGATTCAGCTCTTACCTGGTGAGTAACTCTCCCTTGAACTGCACTGTCTCCTCAGATAGATCCTGTCAGCAGTCAATCATAAACTGCAGAGATAGAAAAGGAAATACTTCTATATTTATTCCAACTGAGTGCTACAGTTTTCCTGCAAGTCCAGGGAGATTGTGAGAGTCATTTGCCCCATGTCTCTTTTGATGGCAGAGACAGACACCACTTACTCGCTCAGACAGCGGCAATTCAGATGACAACTACGTGCCCATGAATCCTGGCTCCTCACCACTCAGCGCTTGCCAGGCTGACAGTCCTAAGAATATCTACATTCCTATGAGCCCAGGGCCACATCACTTTGATTTCCCAGGATTCTCTGCAACTTTACCTGCCCGTAAGGCGAGCAGTGCCTCCTTGTGCCACAGGCCCAGTCGTCTCAGTGATGTTACACCACCGCCTATCTATCGCGACCTCAAACCTGACAGAAAATGTGAGATTTTGACACTTAGCTTCTCACTTCTCACTAAGAGCATGCTTCAAATCAGCTCTAAACTCTGGTGTAAATTGTTGAAGACCATGATATTTGTTAATAACATCTGTTCTTGTTTTTCTGCAGCAAAGCCAACACCTCTTGATTTGAAGAACAACGGGATCATTGATGAGCTGCCATTTAAGAGTCCAGTCACTATGTCCTGGACACGACCCATGTGAGTCTTATATCAGTGCATTCCACACACACA
>NW_024582397.1:1946068-1947093 GCF_018398535.1 Haplochromis burtoni
CCCCCCCCCCTCTTATGTTTCTTTAGGCCTGCTATGAACTGCACATCCTCCCAGCACTGTAGACCCATCTCTACACAAAGCATCACCAGCACCGACTCTGCAGACAGTGAAGAGAATTATGTGGCTATGGTAGGTCCAGGGAGCTGGACGGGGAGACTGGGGAGAGTATATTGTGTTCTTTGTTTTAACGATCCACTTATTTGTATGCACTGCTAACTCACTGCATACTGTGTGAGTGAAACCTCCCTCCTATTACATTAGCAGAACCCAGCGTCTACCTCCCCAGCCGTGAGTGGCACCAGCAGCCCAGCCCCTAGGAAGTGTGGCAACGTGGACTACCTAGCACTGGAATTCCAGCCTGGGACACCCAACCCACACAGAAAAGTAAGCAGAGGATTTTATAGACTAAATTAACTTTTCTCATTTCATATGCAATTAAACTTTATTTATTGTTCCACAGCCCTCTACGTCCTCTGTGACATCGGACGAGAAGGTGGATTATGTCCAAGTCGACAAGGAAAAGACTCAAGCTCTGCAAAACACAATGCAGGAATGGACTGATGTGCGACAGTCTACTGAACCTGCCAAGGGGGTCAAGTCCTGACACTGACCTATACATCAAAAACAAGCCTTAAAGTGTCCCTATTATGCAGATTTATCATTTTATTCAGGGAGTCAATTAAAATAGATTAAACTCTAGTACAACGAGCGGTTTTCTTATTCTCATTGCGGTGACACTTCTTTTCACCCTCTAACAGGTTCCATTACAGCATTTCCCCAAAAAGTTGACAAAAGCGTTGCAAAAGGGAGACATCCTTGATCACAGATGTATAATCGTAGTCCTCCAAGATAGTGTTACCAGGTTTTCCTGCTGAATTGAGAACCTTAAAGAGTTTAATTCTTTTGCCCACTGGTTTGCTACATATGTTTTGCATGAAATAATTGAATTAACAATAAATTTAAAAAATGTTATTTTATATTAAATCATTTATTTATGCAGAAATCCTAGGAAACTGCCACTCATA
>NW_024582397.1:1947500-2157247 GCF_018398535.1 Haplochromis burtoni
TGTAGCATTTTATTCAAAGGCCTGCAGATTGCAAGCATAAAGCATTAGACATGTTAGAAAGACACCACACATTCACATAATTCTGCTGCAGCTGCTCCTTTTATAGGAGGGAAGCTAACAGATGGTGAAGTTAGCCACATTAGCATAATGCTAACACTAAAGATTTAAGGATATTCCTATTGTTGTGGGGACATTGCTATGGAAAACTAAAAGTACTTTACTTGGTCACTTCCTCAGATCCAGGGAGTGCCCGAAGACTCGACAGCAGAGCATTAGGTGTGTGTTCCTCACAGCAAAGGAATTATAGAGTTCGTAGAAGTGACTTTAATTGAAAATAAAGCAACTGACTACATCTAAATTGAATTAAGGCTGCTCCTCATTCTTTGTTAGTGAGCATGTCAAACCAACCGACTGCATAAACTTCATGACATTGTGTCACAGTGACATAACTAAGTAGCAATACAGAAAAAAGCCTGGAGTGTAAAGAATGTATTTGAGACATTACAGCAGCAGAGATTTTGCTTTCATTTGGCCACACGTGAAAGTTTGGCCTTTGAAAGTTTCCAGACCTCTTACATGAACAAAAGGCTGCGTAACAGATTAGAGAGTTGAGGAAAAACTTAAAGCATAATAGGGGCACTTTAGGTCAGCCATCTCCAGTGTCAAGTTTCTGCCACCATTACCATGGATACTGGATGAGCTTGCTTAAAACTAAAATATTTGGGCCTAAAGCCATAACTAATTTATGCCTGTTCTTTGTGATGATTATTACTAGAGTGTACTGCAAGCATGCAGAATATCAGGCCATACAGGTGAAGTTCCCTGCCAAAGCTCCTCACACAGACTGTTAGAACAGTGAATAGATAATTAATAATATCATCCTTACTGTCAAACTGTTATTTATAAATGCACTGTTTGATCACTGTTCCATTCAACCCTCTGCAGAAGTTAATTTTGTTTGCATCTAGTTGGCAGTTTATTTTGTCTTTGCCATTAAGAGCAACAGAGGCTAACTGGTCAATAACCATATTAATATACTGTAAGAGTATGCTTGCTGGTCTCAGGAATGCCAAGATGCACTTCAATTTTGGCATGCAGGCTGACTTTCTCTTTTCACTTTAATCTATCATTTGTGCTGAGTCTTGCAGAAGCAGTGAAGAGATTATTTTCACTGCGGGCAATCATTTCAGCTTAACAGTGCATGTCTGGTAAGAGGAGAGGAAAAAAATATAGCCATACAAATATGCAAAGGCTTGTGTCAGAACCCCTAATGATAACCATACATGACTGTTGCCTGGGTTTCTATTAAATATGAGCCCAAACTATATTTAAAAGCTGTCAGGCATGATGGCAGGCCAATTATTTCAATGCAGGAACAAAGTTGGTTACATCCAAATCTACGACATGAAGAAGATGGGAAAGGCAAGATGACAAAACCTCGTTACGTTTGATTTCAGTGGTCATTTCACTTGAGTTAAGATTCAAATGGATTTGCAATGTAAACGTGCACTGAAAAAAAAACAAACCCAAAATTATTGTGTTGTGCTGATTAAAAAATAGAAATAAGACAAGAGGTGTAGTTTGCACGTACTCTGTCTCTCTAGAGACCATTAACAAAAGTCTAGTAGATAAAGAGTAGCATATTTCTGTTTTCCAGAACTCTCCATTCACTGATTTCTCTCTTTGGGCTTTGAAATGCCACACACTACAGCTTTGTCCCTGAGGAGTACTTTTGTTCCTGTATGTAAATTATTAATAGATATACATATTGCAGTGCATCTTTTTGACTGTTAGAAATTTGATACACTTGTACAAGGCATAAAGAGCACTACAATAATGTAACATAGTGCTTTAAATGCAAAGGAAATCTACCACAGTGGATATTTGCCAGTGATCGTAGTCACTATAAAACAGTCGTGAAATATTGTTTACTAAATTTCTTTTGTTGATCAATTTGCCTTATATTTTCATTTCGGTTTAGACCGTACATTTTGCCTTGAAGAAATTTTCACAATATTCTTAGAATAAACAGGAAGAATCATATTATAGTAAGGACAACTGAATGATCAGTTTCTAGTTCAACTCAAGTTCAGTATTTCATTGTGGGCTGGAACCACAGAATCCATTTTTGACCTTAATAAGAATAGCGTGGCCATGGAGTGCTAGATGGTATGGATTATTTCATTAAGATTTACTTCTTAATGTTTTTCTACCATTTTTACAGCTTTTTTATATTCTTTTTAATCATTATTTTTTACTGATACATGTAAGCAAGTGTTATGCATTATGACAGGAACAGGCTAAAGTAAACTACGTTTGTTTAGTGTATTATTCTTTTTTAAATTACCAAATTTCATTTTTGTATGATCTAATCATAAAAAGGCAAAGGCTGCCAGTGTAAGTTGGACTGGCAAATCCCAGGTGAATTGTGATTCACAAAGAGCAAGAGAGGAAAGGAAAGAGTGAAGAAAAGCCTGTCTCCCTGTCTGTTTGTTTGGTTTTTTTTTTTTAATGAAATGGATGTGTAATTTATTATCTAGAGAGATCATGTGTAAGCAGAAGAGTTGTGTATGTGTTGTGGTAGATTGTAAGCTGTAGTATGTTAAATGACAGCCTGACTGGGTTGAAAACACTGTTCAGATCTACTGTCAGGCTGTCACTGAGTTGACGTACTGTACTTGTAAAGATTTTTTAACCACTATTATTACTACTACTGTAAGGCAGATTGCTTGTGTTAATTTATTAATTTATTGTATGTGTGTGGTTTTTTTTTTTAGTTGATAATAGTAAAAAAAAGAAAGAAGGAAAGAAAGAAAAAAACAACAACCATCAAACAAGGAATCTTCTCTCTACTAACACTGATGTATACAAACTGTCTTGATTTTGAAGCAATATGAGAAAAACAATGACAGTGGTATTGTGGTACAGTTAAATTGGAATACACAAAAATACAATACTTTGTTATTCCTGTATAATGGTAGGCTTACAATGTGGACGTAGAATAAAGCAAGAAGTGAAAGTTTGGTGTTAAAGTTCTTTAAATGTAAACCTCATCTTTCAACCACACTTTCTCCTTTAGTTGTAAACTGAACATAGTGGTGGAGATCTTACTGTCCACACACAGTAAACTGTGGCTGCTCCCTTTAGGAGGTCACCACAGCAGATCATCTGTCTCCATCTCAGCTTATCTCTGCTATCACACCAACTGCCTGCATGTCCACTTTCACTGCTTCCCTGAACCACCTCTGTCCTCTTCCTTGTTTCCTCCCCCCTGGCAGCTCCATCTTCAATGTCCTTTGTCCAATATGTCCACTATCCTTTCACTGTAAAAGTCCAGTCCAGCTTGGTCACTCCCAATGAAATTAGCATCTTCAACTCTCACACCTCCAGCTTTACCTCCTTTTGTGTGTGCCACTATCTCCACTAGCATCTTGAATTGCTAGTAATACCAAAATAAAATACCTTAGAACATCTTCCAAAACAGAATATACAGACGTTAAATGTATGCTGCCCTCTGTTGTTAAAGAAAGCAGCTGCAGTCAAGTACTAATAAAACATTAGATGACAAGCTCCTTTGGGTTATGCCCAAAGATGCATTTAGAACCAAATTGGAAAATGCAGATTATCGTACTGAAATACAGATATTTTTTAAAGGGTTTCTACAGGATTCCTCGTCATTTAATAAGCCTGCTACTTATTAAATAATGACTGTTATTATGCTTCAGGATCATTTTCCAGTAATGACCACTGGGTGGCCATGCCATTTCCCATAAAGAGAATAAAAATGATTAATAAGCAAAACATTTCTTAGTCAGCCAAGACCCTGATGAAGATTGGTTAACTGAACGACTGAGGGAGGCATCTATACATATAGGTAATGAAATATCCATCATAAAGAAGGGCCTAAAAGGGAGGGGAGAGTGTGGGTTGGCAGATTCGTGAGAGCGTTTTAGGTTTTAATCATATGCGTATGGGTTAACAAGTTGGTGGCCGCTAGTCTTACAGTCTGCCGCTATCAAAGCAGCCCCAAAGACAAATAGTTAATTTATTATACTAATTACACTTGGAAAAGGCTTCAGTGTTGAACGGAATTGATTTCTTCTTGAACTCTGTGTGGACTTCGCACGATCTCCCCATATTTGTGTGGTTTTCCTCTGGGTGCTCAAGCAGCTTCCTTCTGCTTTACAGAAACATGCATCCTGTGTGAGCGAGTTTCTGCGTGATTCTGTGGCTGTATCTTAATCTCCTATATCTCGTTCCCCTGAACCAGATACGATTAACTTCAAACAACAGCCGGTTAATGAATGAAAGGGCAATAAATTGCTTTGAGAAGGTGTAAAATCAAAACAAATATAGTCGAATGCACTTTTGTGATTGTTATATTTGAAAGCTACTGAGTACATTTACCCAACTTTTAAGATTTACAGAAAGCTGAAAGTTACCAAAGATTTGAGGCATAGCGGGCTAGACACATAAGACAACAGTATAGGAACATGTCAGCAGCCAATCAGCTCATTTGAGCGGTTCTGTAGGCTCGCTTGGTTAGTTACTCTGCGTGTTAACTCAAAAAAAGATCAAAGAATACTTCTGGATTTAACTATTCTTTTCATGCTTTAGTTAATTATCTAAATATGTTTTTCATTTGTGTCTTTAAATACAGGATGAGTAAATGTTCGTTAGTTGATTAGCTTGACCAGGTGGCAAACAGAACAGCGGTGCCAGGTTGACCCTTCACTGCTCCTTCGGTTAGACAACAGTGTTCAAATTTAAAATACATTAATAAGATTCCCTCCGTCTCACCGTTCACGCCTTGCAAGACAAGTTCAGGCTTTTCTCCACTAGAGTGTGCCACTGGACCCCCCCTTTTTTTAACCATACGAGTTCATGTCAAAAGCAGAATGTTCGTACAATAAGGGTCTGTGTAAGTAGCTCCGCTATTGCCTTCGTGTACCACACGGACAAACGATTGTCAATGGACTATTTGAGACGGATTTCAGTCGGCTTCTGCGACGACTGCCTGCGTTTAGGGGGTCTGGGTTTTTTGGGTTTTTTTTTTTTACTTGTTTGCAACCAGATTCCTATCCGGATTGAAAGGAAAGCAACAAAGAAAAGGACTCATTTCGAAACAAACAAAAAAAAAATGCCGTGAGTCTTGAAGTTTAGTGGATTTCGTGTGTTTGTTGGTTCTTCTATTTTTGCAGCCGGTCGCTCTCACTCAATTTATAGTCGATAGTGTACTCTTGGACTTGGCGTTAACGAGAGTGATACAATATTTAGATAAAGTAGGCTGAAAATGTAGCTACTCGGAATGTACCACCAGTGAAACCGAAGTTGTGCGTGCCGTGGGTTTGAATTATCTAAGGGATTCATATTGAATATAACCTATTTATCTGTGAGCAGAGCTCCAGTCGTTAAGCAAGAGCGGATTCATTCCAGCTGCGGAGCCTTTCATGTTAATCATTTCACGTTTAATTATAAGCTGACAGAGCCTATCCCCCGAGGAAAAACTACTACAATTCTGTAACTTTGAGACTTTTAATGCATGTTTTTTATCCACGTGGAGCATAGCATGATTTTATATGGAGCGTATCTTAATCTTTAATATCATATAACATCATAGTCCCAGTTTGACAAGATAATTCGCTCACATTTCAACACATATCATAGGCCATAGTGACTCCTCTCCAGAGACTACAGCCAAGTATTTTTCTTTTTCACATGGGATCATTGGAAGTCTTCAGTACGTTTTCTTGTTTTCTTCCATGCCCGTTCTGTGGTCCACTGTAAGCACAGTGGACCTCAGTCTATAAACTTATCAGGGACCTGCGGGCATGGGAGAAGCGACCCCCGCTCAGTCTGCTGCAGGGACATACGTACCCATGTTGGGTGTTGGTTTAGGAGCTATGCCCGGTGGGGTCAGCAACGGGCCGGTGGTGGCCAGCTCAAGGAGCTCCACAGTGCCACAGCTGCACAACGCCATAGTTGAGCGTTTACGCGCCCGGTTAGAGACGTGCAGGAGGCACCATTCTACCTGCGCGGACCGCTATCAGCGAGGTCAGGCCGAGAGCACAGACCGGGAGCACGAGAGTACGCTTCAGCTGCTCAGCATAGTCCACCAAGGTCCTGGGAACCGTAAAGCAAAAGGTAGCCGGGGATCGAACCAGCAACCCCCAGACTACAGCAGGGCTAACGGAGAGCAAAAGGGGTCAGATGGCGAGCAGAAGATCCCCACACGCATAGCGGTGAGTTGCTGTTAATGTTGTCTGTCAAGGTTCTCAGTCATCCAGGTCATCGTAGTCTATGGAGCTTGGAAAGAAAAGCATCTTTCTTTAAGTTTCTTTGAAGACATTCACCTCTCATCCGAGAAGCTTCATCAGTTCTAAGAGCAACTGGTGGATTGTCCCAGATTTTAAGCCCTACGGGAGTGTCCCCAAGAGGGTCATGGAGCGCCTATTGATCTTCTACCTAATCACACAAGCCAAGGTGTGAAAACGGGTGTGGGCCACAATCAGCCAATGTTTCCGGTGAACCCAATGTGAAACCTAGCCCCACCCTATCATGTGATTTACTGAGGTCAAATGGCCCAGGATGTGAGTGGGCATTAAGGCGTCTGGGAAGGGATCTCAAAACTGGATTATAGATGGCAGACAGTTGGTGTGGTAAGCCAGCGCCTACATTCAAAGATGGCCGTTCACAGTGGCTTCTTTCACTCCTCTTTCAAACCACCTGTCTTCTCTGTCCAAAATGTGAACATTGGCATCCTCAGCATCCAGAAACACCTCTTTAAGAAAACCTAAAGAAATCCAGACGCTTTTCTTTCCAGGCTCCTTAGACTGCCGATATTGTTGTGTTGTTTGTTTTTTAACATAAATAATTAGGACTATTACAATCAAGCTTGTGGCAGCGATGACAAAATTGATAACAATGATGAGGGTACCAGTATGTTGTAATGGGGGTGAAACGCCTAAAGTTATGGCCATTCTCAAGGACCACAACATTGAGACTGAGATTTTTTTTTTTTTTTTGCTATGTGAAAAATCAGCTGGGAGCTTTCCTTGGCGATAATGGATCGATAAATGTTTCTACATTGATAACGCTGCTGTCACTATCCATGAACAAAAAGTCCAAGCTTTTTCCAAACTTAGATGGCAGCCAAATGCATGTCAAAAACAGTCAGGAAATGTTCTAAAACTCTAAGTTCCTGATTAAGGGGGCCCTTAAGGTAGATGACATGATACAGAAGCGTTACGCTTGTTTGCAAAGCAATCCATTTTGAGGAAATGGTTTTGGGGTCATTGGGCCATGGGGATGTTTTGCATTTACTGCAAACCTTGACAACATAACAACCATGCAGCTGATCCAAACAGAGGGATGCGGATGCATTTTGTGGTTTGTTTAACCCATTTAATATGCACTGTTATGTCATTTTTTAAAATTGTTTTTGTTTCTGAGTTATTCTGTTGAGATTGAGAACTGAGTAGTTGCATGACCTTGTGTGCCACTGAGAGTACAGGACAGTGTTTTCTCCCCTAACAGCAAAGCTTCACAAAGGACATAGGTAGGCAGGATAGGAAAACTTAACTGTGCTTTCTGTGTGCCTGGTAGTGCTGATAGGACTGACTTCCTGTATGGCATCTGTTAAGGGAGCAGTCACTGAGATGTGAGATTTATTTAGTTGTTTTCTTTCACTGGGCATGGGGGAGTTTAGCGTCTAGCCTATTACTTCCCAAGCAATAATGTCAAAGGTTGAAAGCTTGCAGACATTCTTTTTCTAGATGTGGTGAAATAAACAATATTTCATACATATATTTTATTTTTTACCAACGAAAATATAAAATGCATTAATGTTTCACGTACAAGAAAAGCAGATTCTCTGTGGTTTATAGAGTTAGTTTAAAATGCAGTTTACCTCTCAGCTTTTACATTTTCATGCTGATCGGTAGAGCCATGGCAGTGGAACACGATGAGAGACAAGACACAACTTCATGGATTATACTGGCTGTCTAAAAGAGGTCAGGGTACATCATTATCATGTACCGTTTCATTTTTACTGATCTTGACTCTGGAGTAACATGTTCTATTTAAAACTGATGAGTGCAGCAAGATAGTGAGGAGGAAATGAAGTCCTGGCATACATGTTTATATCAACCCTGAGGTTAATGTTTTCGCAACGTATAATGATCGGGTGAAGCACAACAGCAGCTCTTGCAGAAATCCTGTTTAATGCCAGTATGTTGCATGTATACAGTCTATATATATCCTTATAACTCTTGCCACCATTTTTTTTATTTTTTTATTCATTATCATCTTTGGCTATAATAACTGAAAGCTGCTTCAAATATGTATGGGGGTTCTGCAGAGTTCACCATAATTCATTCTTCAGAATTAAAAAGTAAGACATCTCAAATGACCACATCTGTGCGTGTTATTGAGTGTTCACATTGGAATTTGCAATGGAAATGTATACTGAGTTAGGGGCAAACAACACAATGGATTATGACTGCTTGGGAGTGCAGAGTGAGCAGCAGCACTTAACAACAGTGCTCATTGAGACCAGATTAACAAAGGATATTCTTTTAGATGAAATTGGAGAAATTTGAAGGAAGAGACGAGAGCATACTTATCGACTCGGAAAATCGTTTTCCTTAATGCGTGGATGAACTCATTGAAAGCTTTTGGATATTCATATTTTAGATTGTTTCTTTTCATGGCCAGTTTTCCAATTGTTCCCTTCATACCTGTATCAGAAAATGTATTCAGCACAGAAATAGGTCACACAGTAGAGCTTACAAAACATTAGCCCCATATTACAATGAACAGACATTCAGTTTCATCAGATCAGGATCCAACAATCATCTTACATTGTCTGTCAACGATACAGATAGTGAGCACAAAAATGAAAGGCTTAACAAACAACCATACAGCCTCGAAGCATACTAGCATGCCATGTAATGCCATGTTATATTATCATGTGTTTAACAAATGGCTCACTAAGCACCTTCTTGATAGATTTGCCGGCCATGAAACTGTTTGAACCACAAGGTCCCCATATAAATGTTTAGAGCCACTGAATACATTTCCTGCATGTGTTTACTTTAAGTCAAACAGGCCTTGAAAATGCAGTAGGCGAAGGATGCCTGGTGATTAACAGTGCTATGTGCACAGGGAGGATTTTGTTATTACTCAGTCTTGTAGTGACAGATCTGGGAAGTATACTCATAGAGCAGCATGCACACAAAGTGCTCATATGCTGAGCTGTTTTCCTATTATTTTAAGCACTTGTGACCTTGTTTGTCTGCCATACAGGTTTTTTGTAAAAACTGTAGCCTTAGTCATACTGGTCAGTTAGTGGTTTGAAACATAAATCATGTAACCACAGCCAGCTCTAGCCAATGACTTCTGGTTATCTATCAATTTTCCGTGACTGTGTACTGTGAGCCCTGTAATAAAGGCAAATTCCCAAAATATTATTTTGGCTTTGTGTGCTAATTTGGCACAATTGCCTTGGCAAACTGAATAAAAATTGGCAGTTGTAGTTGTTTGGACTTTTAAATGTATGACATTTATTTTACAAGATAAAGAGGGTATGAGAAACCATGTCATTTGGACATTTTTAAAGCTTGGAAAGGAAACTAATTTCCGCTCTCAGGGAAACCCTTTTTACTATGAAAATGGCAAACATGAGGGATTATTGGAATGCTGGGTAGAGGTTGGAAAGACTGGTTGTTTGCACTTTTCATGATGTTCTTAACTTGAAGATCGTCACCCCCTCAAAGAGGCTGAAGGATTGCAGAGTGATTAATAGGACAGGAAAGGAGAAAAAATACTAATCAAAATTTTGTTTGGTCTCTTAGGCTTTGAACTAATGTAGCTTTTGCGCAAATGCTTGTGTAACACTGCGCTTTTGACTTAGTGCATCATCTAGGATATCACTAATGCCAATTGAAGGTTTTGCAGCGAAATTGTTTCTCGCCTATTTACTAGTGCACTACTACATGGGTCAGAATTAAAATTTACGAGTTTATAATTTATTGAGTTGCGAAAGCTTAAATATTGTCACAAGACTACAACTTCTGGGTAAGCAGATTGACAGTAAGCAGATTGACAGCTTGCTAAAAAAAATCCCACAGAAAAGGAATACCTTGCACTTATTTGTGGTCATGTATGATGGAGTGGATAGTGTGTGCATGTGTGTGAATGTGGGGTGGGGTGTGTGCTGTGTTTCCTGGCATACCCTGTTTGGCTGTTGAACAGCCTGAATCAGATGCCGGTGGTCTGATCTCAGCCTGGCTCGGCAGTGATGTGAAACAATTAGCCCAGGTCCATGGAGGCCACCCACTGTGAAGCCCACAGCTCTACCCAACTCTGTGGATGCAGAAAGGGATCCGTGTTCATCCCACAGATCACTTCCATGTTGTCATGGATAGGTTACAGTCTTCTTTTAGAAATAGCTTGCTGCCAGTTGGTCTGAATGGTGAATTACTTTAAGTCCCCTGCAGAGCAGAATGGAAATTCTGTGGGTGCTGTTTATTGACAGCATGGCTACACTTTAAGCCTGATGTGATTACGCTTGTCTCATTGTGCAGACCGTTAGCTGCTAGATGAGTTGAGCATCTCATAGTGCTCTGATTAAAAGACATTAAGATAGACCTCCATATACTGTAGTAAAGCCATCTGTTAATCTCCTCTTTCTATTTGGGATTAGTCATCCGTCCAACTTGTGGTTCAATTCTACTTATGTGTTAATACATATAAATATATTAAAAATGTTCTATTATTACATTTTTTTTTTTGTTGCTACAAGAAAGACATATCTTTAGAATTGTCATCATGCTCTTAAAAGATAGACAAAGCAGTTTAGTCAGTGGGGTGCTTACTGAGTAGTTATGTTATTTATTTAACAAATTAGTAACGTACCTTTTTATTGTTCAAATGCTAAAAAACTTGGAGGATTAAAAGGTTTTGGAATTCAAAGATTTTGGGTTGATGTAAAAGCTTAATCTAACAAAGAAAGAATGAGTTGAAAGTGATATATACTTGTATTACTGAGTTTGATATGCTCAAATGTTTCCCGATTAATCAAGGCAGTAATGTCTTTTCAAACGTATGACCTATTCATATATAGGTTTATGTCCTGTTTCTTCTTGTACAGAAGAGATCCCCACATTTTTGCATAGAAAAACATTAAAACAGCCTTTTTACAGTCAAACAGTCAGATTTACTGTCTTATGCAATAAAAGTTGAGACATGTAACACTATGTTCTGGACACTCCAGAGCACCGTTCATAAATTTTCAGCACTAAGTAGAGGTACTTAGGCACATCTTGTCCTCAAGGAAGTGGGATGTGGTATGTTAATGTCAAACAAGGCTAATGCTGTGGCTTCTCATTTGGGGGGGGGGTGGTATTAATCTAGGACATTTGTAGTTATATTTGTAGTTATTAGCTACTGTATCATCTTTTGGTTAAATTGTGCGTGAGATTAAAGTCTGCGGTAATATTTTAGGATAACATCAGCTTATAAACATTCTAAACAACTTATACATTTTGTGATCGTGATTGCTGTGTCCTCAAGGGAGAGCGGGATACAAGCGTCAACAAGTTCCTTTTCTAACAGACTATGGAGACACCGGATTTCTAAGTGGCACAAAGAAAGTTCACAGATGAGTGTCATTTCTCAGAGGAGCTTTACTTATTAATCCCTTTGATTTTGTGAGTGTATTTATTGAAAATGCAGATTTTAATATCTTACAGTGTCATGATGTCAAGATATTCAGCACATCCCTAGTTCTAGCATGATGATGTCTGGATATGTCAAATTAAATTTTAAGTGGATGTCCAAGACATCCAATTTTGTGTTAAGTGCTAAGCAGTTTTTGTAGTGGATTTGTCACTGCCTCCAGGAGATCTAGTAGTATTTTGTTTTTGGTTTTTTGCTTGCTCTATCTGGTGTGTTGAGCCATGGTAGCTGCTGCTGACTACCCAGCTTCAAATAATCTTGTTAATGCCAGAAAACATGCATCACTTCCTGTGCAGCAGTGGATTTTTCCCAGAAAGGCCCTATGAGACACTCAGGTTTTTATGACAACAGATGCAGTAAAAGCTGAGTGAGCTGAGTGTAAGTTGCTAGTGTATCAGATAATTGTGAAGAGCAGTGAACATTTCAACCAAATCACTTTAAGTTGTTCAGTGCAGATATAGAGAAGAAGGTGATATTTGTAATGGTAAAGATGGGAAGTTATGAGGAACAAACAAAAAGAGACTTTCGCGTTTGGCATATGTATCAGATCCCTTTCCTACTTCCTTTAGTGTGAGAGAGAAAGGTAAAAACTTGTAATTTTTAAGAGGTTTTCAGAGTTTGGTCAGAATTCAACTTGTTTTTGTTACCATGACCTGGCTATTACCATAAATGAGTAACTGAAAATTTCTTTATGCTTCCCATTGATTAGATGATGTGTTAAAACAGGGGGAAAAATCAAGTAGAATTAGATTTAAAAACTAGAGAGGGCTCACCAAATCTTGGTATTATGCAGCAGCAACGTGCTGGAAATAGTTGCATGTAAATCTAGGACATCTCTGTACCTGGCAACATTTGCAGCGCCTTCTACTCTTTAAATGAGCACACTTTTATTCTTTTCTGGACTAATTTATACTTTGTTATCCAGTTCCATGCTACCAGAGGGCACACAGAAGATAAAAATAATAATAAGAAAAACAAAAAAACATTATCGATAAAGAAAGACAGAAGTTTCCAAATACCTAGCGGGGCAGCCAGGATGTGTGTCAGATTAAAGAAATTTATGGCTCATGGGTTATGCAGCATCTCTAGGAGCAGTGTCTTAAGCAAACTTCACTCTCGCTATCTCATCCCACTCCCCTTCTCCTACATACTTCCACTCACACTCACTGACACACAAATACACACACAAACAAAACCCACTCTGCCGCACGCGTCCTTATGTTTTATTCAGCAGCCTATGGAAGGCAGTGCCTGTCTTTGAAGAGTGCTGCAGAAATCATGTACTAAATCCATCTCATCCTTTTCAATGGTTGATTCAATGTAAGTGTGTACATGCTCAGAAGAACATGCTCCATTCAAAGTCCAGGTAGGCCAGGTTGCTGTTCGAGGTTCATAAATGTCTGACCTTTTAGGATAAATGTATCCTTTATTTGTAATGGAACCATTGCTGGTTAAAAGCCTTTCCTCCATAGACATGTGCTTCCTGTCCTTGGAAGTGGCCCCTGGTGTCAAGAAGAGCTTGCAAGGTAACATCTTTACCTTCAGTCACCATCCAAACAGTGTAGAAATTTTATATATATATATAATAAGCATCACCCTTGCAAAATCAGCTCCTTGGTGGCATATATTTTGTTGTGTTGAATCTACTAATTTATCTTTAGAGTAGTAATGAATAATAAGTCAGTATAAGTGTTTACTATTGCTTAATTTCACATTACAGAAATGGCTGTGACGTCACGTGTGGATCTCACTCAATTAGAACATTTTATTTAAGAGAAAACTAATCCATGGTAATTTTTTCATATGTGCTTAAATAATCTATTAAGCAGAAATTGTCAGTGTTTTCCCATAAGTTTCAGAACAGACACATTTCCCCCACAGTCTCATCTTACTATTAAATGGATATTTTTTGCAGCATTCACAGTTTGGTGCACCAAAGGGGGTTTCTAGGAAATTTTTTTTTTTTTTTGGGGGGGAGTCCAACAGTTGAAATCAGTAAATTTTATTAGATATCAAAGCTAAATAAATGCACATGAAGAAAAAAAATCAGATTGTTATAATAATCTTAGTGTACAGACCTCCTATGTCAATAAACATGCATTAGAAGACTCAGCTCCCCATAATAATAGTGTAGCCATGCAAGATTTAACAGCAAGATAATGGCACTAATAAAATACAGTCTGATTACAACAGTAAATATGTTTAATTTTGCTTAGTCACAGAAGTAAATACCAGCATCTCACATATCCTTTGTTGGCAGTTTGTAAAGCAAAGAAGTTGAACAGTGGCAGTGGTGCAAAACACTGTTCATCTTTCAAAACCTCCAAACTTGCTGTTTTCCTTCTGTAATCAAACCAATATCGTTCCCTGCATATAACGGAGCCACCATGAGCCACCCTTTTAACCCCAGCCCTGGTGCAGCTTTTATGTTTATATTTATTCAAAAATATAGCTTGCAATATAATGCATTCACATAAACTGCACTTTGCCCTATTTTCGGATCTCATTTTGATAGTTGTTTTAATTTTTCTTGTTGATATGTCAACAGCAAATTAGACTCTGCAATAGACCCTTGTGAATTTGTGTAGATACTCGTTCCATGTTCTGAATATAAATTACCGCGGTACTGACTGTGTTCATGCAAGTGAACATTTCACTGAGTCGAAATACCTCCATTCCCAAAGGGTTTGGATTAGAGAGTCCCCACTGTATCCCTTTGTTGTTGAGTTCTGCTTTCAGCATGCTCCCAGTTGTTACCAACACATTGTTTAAATTTCAAGCATTATGCCGACCTCGGGATACAAAAAATCTCATCTATGCTGTTGAAGTCATTGGGGAATTTTAGAAGGACTAATATATTAGTGCTCCGTTGTAGCTATTAAATCCACATGAAAACAAATATTTCATAGCTTTTCATCATCTAGAATCTAGACATAAGAGTAAGTATCCAGCTTAGGGCAATCACTTAGCAGGCAAGGACCATGTTTATGTGCTTTTGTATCTTCAGAGGGGCCTTGTAGAGGTATCCGTTCATGCCTGATGTGATTTCTTCTGCTGAGAGAGCTCTTTGAGGTTTGTCAAGTTTTTCCTGCTTGACTTAATTGAAGGGAGGGTAGGATTGTGTGAGTGGGGGGGAGAGGGGGTTGGGGGTAATGCCTCTGAGTGTCTTTCCACCAATACTTTGCTACCCAGTGCTGAAACTGGAACCCTGTGGGAACAAGCTTGTTCAGGTGTATTTCATGTGCAGTGCACTGAAAGTGAATTGAGGGGAGGAATTGCATTCAAAGCGAAACACAAGCAGTAGTTTGTTACCTTGTTTACAACAGAACAAGGCTTAAAAATAAAAGAGTATTCTTTAACCTAGCAATATTAGCATTTGTTTTTGGAAGTTACATTTTGAGCAAACTTTAACAAGTGTGATGCTTTTGTTGTCGACACTTCTGTGTTTGGATAAACAGGAGCTTATCTACAACTGTTCTCACACTTATCTGACAATCAGCCACCTGATATGTCAGAGTTTCCTGGACTTGTTCTAGCTTCTGTTGTAAACAGATCTGATTATCTCAGCTGCTATGAGTGAACTGGGTGTGGAAGTCCATTTATGTTATCAGCTTAACACAATATGTTCTTCTTCACCTTGCTGAAACTCTTTAGTCTAGCCTTAAAATACTTGATAGGTTTAAAACGAAGTCTGTTTATTGGATGGAATCATTTGAAGCTGAACTAAAAGAACGAAACTCACTCGTTTGCTAAGCAACAGTTGCTTATATAGCAAAACAGCTATATTTTCAGCAAGAGTCTATTCTCACCAGGGTCATTACCCTCTTGTGGAACTGAGTAAGTGGGCTCCTGATGTCACTGGCAAACCCCTTACACAGAATGCTGGGTTAAACTGGGAGGGGGAAGGGCCATGCTAGATCAGAGTTCAGGCATGTTTACATTACAGCTCAGGATATTTCTCAGAGCCCGGCCAAGCTGCTGAAGTTCCCAGGCTCCAGAGTTGCAGAGTGCTGAAAAGAGGCACAAGCGTTCACTTATTCTTCAATCCCTCACTCTCCTGTGCTCTGGGGTCTAAGTCATAGTTCAACTCAATTTGCATTGTGCTAATGTTCTGTTCTTTGCTATGGCTGTCCTTTGGGGAATATTATACATGTGAAATACAAGAGAAGTGAAAGTCAACAACTTAGATGATGTTGTTAGCATTGTGTTAGATATTAATATCAAGAATTAAAAGCAAATTTGGCACATGCAAAAAAACAGCACATTGCATTTTTATCTCCTTATTTTAATCAAAAATGTGAATTTTCTTTTCTCAGTAGTTTTAATAAAAATATTTAACAAATTTAACAAGGGAAAGCTACATTTTATTTTTTAGTTACACCAGTTACTTACTTTTCTTTAATATCACACTCTTTTAGATCATATTTATGTAGCAAAACATACATATGGTTTAAATTTTAGCATTGAAATAAAGGATAGTTGGCTTGTTAAGTCATTCCAGTGTGGTATTGCAGGATTTTATTTGAGGATTTTTATGTTTGGCAATATTACTTCGCCCTGTGTTATGGAGCTACCAGCTAGATAAAACGGTATAATTACTGTGGGAACTTTAAAACATGACCATTAACGTTAAAGTTCCCTGGATATTATTCATTGTTTAGAACACTTTGTTTGGATGTGGTTTGGGAACATAAACTGCTAAAAGAAAGTCTAACTGCAGTTCAAACTAGTCCCTATAAATTTACCCAGTTATTTCAAAGACAAACGTATAAGACCAAAATTTCTGTTGTTAACACCCATCACATGTTTGACTTTCCCACGTCTCAGACTGCTAGACCAGCTTGACTAGCGCGTCAGATAGAGGTTTAGAGGAGGAACATAGATGGCCTTGTTTCTTGCCTCTGCTCCACCAATAAAGCTGAGAAGTGGCAGCTGGAATGTTTGCCTTATTGCTCTGCTGTGGTGAGGTGTCACGGTGCTGAGCTATGCTTTGGCGCCTGCATGCTCTCCACCTTGCCTAGAGGCGCACAGACAAGATGTGAAACCAGGGGAGGATCTCTGATTTCCCTCTGCCCTGCCCTGTTGACTCCTCCACGGTATTGTTTTAACATACCTTAAACACTTCTTAACACTTTGCTTTATCTTTAGGTCTATTGCAAAAAATTAGTCCAGAGGCAGATGATTCTAAAAATGGATTAAATGTATAATATGTTTTCCAAAGAGACTCTTATATCTGCTGTTTGCAGAACTAGTGAGTGAATTCTGTTTTCTTTCCACTAAAGGACTACAGGAAGGATTATGAACAGAGACATGGAATCTCACGCTAAAATGGACACTCAGGCCATAAAAGAGCCTTACTTTGATGATGGATTGGAGGACATCTTCTTTAAACTTCAATTTTTGTGTAGGACTTTGCTTAAATTCAGCCAAATTGCTCAAGTCATGTAGGATAACTGTGGCCATTGCCTTGATTTCCACAAAATATATAATATGACAGCAGTTTGGTGTATTTACTGCTTAAAGAAATATGAAAAGGAATAAAAAAGGGGAAGTTCGGGAAGGGGATTCCTGCTGTCTAAGCAAGTATTTTTATTTTCTTCTCCATAAGGATACTTGCTACGGTCCAGTATTGCTGCATTTGCCTATAAAACTTTTATCCAGGTGCTAGGAGAACAACCTCCTGCTAAATGTCATCAAGACTAAAGAGCTAATCGTGGACTTCAGTACAAAGCAGGCAAGGAATTACAAGCCCCTGATCATCAGTGGTGCACCAGTGGAGAGTGGACAGCTTCCGATACCTGGGTGTCCACATCACTCAGGAACTATCATGGTCATGTAATATCAACACTCTGGTCAAGAAAGCCCGCCAGCGTCTCTTCTTCCTCAGAAGACTCAGAGACTTCCATCTGCCACTGAGGGTGCTTAAGAACTTCTACTCCTGCACCATCGAGAGCGTCCTGACGGGAAACATCTGCACATGGTTTGGGAACAGCACCAAGCAGGACAGATGAGATCTGCTGGTGGTGCGCTTGGCCGAACGCATCATTCGATCAGAGCTTCCTGACCTGCTGTCCATCTATACCAAACGGTGCAAGACCGAAGCCAGGAAGATTATGATGGACCTCTCCCATCCCAAAAATGGACTCTTCTCACTGTTGAGGTCTGTGAAGCGCGTCCGCTCCCTTAAGACCAAAACAGAGACAATGAGGAGGAGCTTCTTGCCCCAGGCTATTCGGGCCCTGAAGCAGGTGTAGGACATGACTGGACTCTCACACACTCTGTTTATCTGCACACTTCTCATAATTTCTTTCTTAAATTGTTTATATGCACATTCTATTTTTATCTTTATAATTGACCTTTAACTCTTAGTTTAGTCTCTATTTCTTAGGTTAAATTCTTAATTTATTGTTTACATCTGTTAGCCTTTTTTTTTTTTTTTTTATTTAACTGTAAATTTCAAAAAATTTTATTTAACTGCGGATTTAAAAAAAATTGTACTGCAAATTTCTAAATTTTAAATTTGTGAAGTTTGTATAACTATTTAATTTCTGTTGTGTAGTTTAATGGTCAGGCATTGTACAGCAATAAGCATTTCACTACATGTCGTATTGTGTACGATTATGTGTGTGACAAATAAAATTAGATTTTGAATCCTATCGTTCTCACTCTAAAAAATACAAAGTGTATTTAATCTGGTAAAGCCATATGGTGAATGTTGCATCCAGAAGATGAGATTGCAATTAGGAAAAAGTGTATCCTGTAAGTCCATATGATTAACTTTGAGTAGATCCAAATAAAGCAAAACATCTCTATGTGGCACACGTGGCAATTTAAAAAGTTCTTAAATATTTCTGACTGCATTTGGTACCAGGAAGTTAGGTCAAGTGCTGCCTAAGAATGATAATTAATCAATCAATTATTAAACTTTTGGATCAGTTTTACATGCTATTAGTACAACGTATTAAGAGCATACCAAACGAAATTCTAATAAGATGAAAGAATATGATCAAAATACAGTTAAAAAATCAAAACATGAAATACTTCACTTAGTAGAATATTACTAGAATGAGTTCTCTCTCATTTTCTATCTTTTGTGCGGGGGGCAGGTTGATTGTTCTTGTAAATGAACATGGCAAGTGATCATTTAGCAAGTAAAGGCTCTTTCTCCTGCCCTCCTGCTTGCAGAGAAAAACCGTGATGCTGCATTCTTTTCATAGCTGATAGTGAGAAAGTGGGGTTATTATGTGTGCGCATGCACGATAACAAGGAGGAGAAAGAGAGAGTGAAGAGAACATTCCTTTCTCACTCCCACTCTCTACCACCACACCCCCATCGCTACTCGCTGCCACCCCACCCCCAGTTTCCTTCCTGTGCTTTTTTTAGAGTCTATTGGATGTTTTTCCCACATCCGGCAACAAAGCCGACCTTTTTTATGCCATAATCTAACAGCATGGTGTTCTGCGGTTCAGTTATACATGGTCATGGTCAAATGTAATAAATTCATTGACTTTAAATAAACCACTGTTTCCTAACTTTAACTCCAGACTGCTTAGGTAGTAGCCTTGCAAGGTTGACTTTGAGTCTTAGAGAAGAGTTTGTCGACTACTGCAGAATGTATTCTGTAATCACTATCATCTGACTTGTACAGTGCTACAGTACAAATTTATGGTATTAATAAATGAATTACTGTATTGGTCAGATTGTGGGCCGATATAGATAGTGGAATCTGGGTGTATGCTGTTCAGTATAGAAAACAACCCCATAATTTTCCTTTCTCAATAGAATCCTAAGATATATGTATATCGACTGATATATTGACCTGAATTTGTTTTGCCTTAAAATCGGTTTTGGCATCAACCACAAAATAAAAAACAAGGCAGTAAATAGAAAGTAAATGAACAATTGCACATAGTTTTTCAGATATTTCACTGGTAGGTCATTTAAGTGTCTTGGAGTCCTTACCACAATTCGTCTATAGATTTAGTTTGTCTCAGGATCTTCAATCTTTTCACATAATCCCAGACCTCTGATGTGATTTTGGGATTTGGGGTCCATGGGGTCTTCTGCTGGACTTCTTGTTCGTTGTGTGCCCGATGTTCTCGTACATAATGGCCGTGCTGTTGAGCTACTTTCTCTCCTCCTGATAGATGTAACTTCAGATGTATCTCTACTCAAGCTGCAGAGCTACATCTGAAGGATGATAAAATGACACCAATGCAATACTTTGTCCGTATTACAGTAAATGTTGCTCGCAATACAGTCTGTGTTTACCACAGATTTTTAATGTTAAAAAAGCAACCCTCATGGTGGACTGCTGACTTGCAGAATATACACCGATACACTGATATACTATTATATAGACTGATCTATTACTGTTGTACATTATCTCGGAACAATCTTTCAAAGCTCTGATTAAAATACTGACACACATGTCTGTTTGCGTTTATCCCATTGTCATTCCCATTGAATTAATTCCCCTGCCAAGAAGGAATTTCCCAAACAATTGTGCTGCCTTGGCTTAGTTTGTACCAACAGGCTCATCTGTTTTGCCTGAAGTAGTCAAAGTGAAGTGGAAAAAAACAGCTGTCTAGTCAGTGAAGAGACGCCTTGCCAGTTGAGCTGTGAAATCCACAAGTAAGCAGGATAATCTCTTTCACCCAGACCAAATATTATATCCTGTGATGGCAATTTGAATCATTCAATGCACACAACCTTGACCTATCAAGGTGTAATTTCATGTGACAGCAGCATAAGGTACGGTGAGATATCCTAAATCTCATCACACTGGTGCTTGGTAGGTATTGCCTTTTGTTTGAATGTCACTTTCCACCTGCAGTATATAAAGGTATATAGGCAGCATTGTCACATATTTACATAACTGTGTGAGGAGAAACAATGCAAAACATGGTTCTACTGTCAACTTTATGGTAGCAGGGCATTATTATGATTTACTAGTTTATCTGCCACGTGATAGCTTCTGCTATGATATTACCTATGAGTTGGCATAGGGAGCAGATTCTGTTCAGCTCTTTTTATCAAATGCCACATGGCTCCCTTGCTGGAGGTGTTTTCTTTTTTATTGTTCAGTCGATTTAGTTGATATTACTTGAACATTTAAAGCAGTTTGCTCTTGATGAACTCCACTTCAGTAGCAGTTAAACTGTAGGTTTTACGAGATGTTCTTTCCTAAATCTAATTTCCAACACTCATCAGTTCTCCCCACTGATTTAGTCAAACACATGTGATCACATGATTACCTGTGCATGTGGTTGCCTTGTTACCAAAGCCAACTTTAACTTGAGGCTAGAGGCTCAGTATTCAAATTTCTGCTGCTTTTGGAAATTTTGTCTGCTCCACCAAGCCGTCTCCTGCTTACAAAATAATTTGGCAGATCGCTGCTACAGCAGTCCTCAGTGCTTTTCATTATTTAATCTCATGTCTGGCAGAAAGACTCAGGTGTCACTAGCATGGGCTCATGTCTGTTATCACATAATAGAGATCTTGACACCCTTATAAGCTTGGTGTGGCAGCACACGGACCAGTTCTACACTTGCTGCAGGAACTGGTTGGATTGATTCTCCAACTCCCAGTCACAGACAGTGACAGATGTAGCTTCAGCGTGTGGAAAATGAAAACGAGCGAAGGCAGTGGGCAAATGCTTTACACCTGCATTCTTTCTAATGGCCAGAAGGGAAGAACGCCACACGTCACAAGTTTATTGGTTTTAATGAATACAGCACAGTGCTCATTTTGTAAATTGTCCCAGTTCTATAAGTGATAAAGAATGGTTTGTTGTGAGGTGAGACTACCTTGTGACTGATCAGTCTATACTGTGAGAACACAATGTTCCTTACTTTGTCAGTCGCATCCAGTTTCAAAACAAAAAGATGGCAATAACCAAAATCCTCATGTTGAGGTTTAACTAACAAATGGTAGCACAGTGTCCTTGTCCATCTTGTATATACTCTATATGTAACATATCTCCCAGCAAGCAGAACAAGTACTGCTGCAGTTACCTGCAATTTAAGACAGTGAAATTGGACTGTGTCGTTGAGATAAAAATTGTAGGGTGCAGCTTGTGTGTGTGGTGCAGGTATTACTCATGTTTTTAGGATCTGGAAGTGCTGCAGGTATTACTTATTGGGACATAAAGCAACCCCTAATAATGTAAATAATTGAGTTGTATGATGAGGACAGAGCGTTGCAAGGTTAGAATTAGGCTTGACAAGTGGTATTTATAGTTGGGCTAAGAGAAAGTCTCCTGTGTTTGTGTAAACATGTACTGTATACAGTTGTAGTCGGATTTAGACATTTTACTTCTAAGAACTGTTTTGACAATAGATTGATAGGATGCCCAGAGGTGTTTTTAGCTTCCCACAATTGTCACAATCAGCATAAATCTGCCTAATCAGCCTAAAATCAAAACGGTTGCCTTTTGAATGAACCTCTGCCATCACATCATGGGAAAGTACTTTTTTTCCCACTTGGACAGATTACCTTAGACTGTCTCTCACCAGCGCTGACATGTAACAAGACCTAAAGCGCTGGTATAGAAGGCCTACTAGACCAGTCCTGTGACTGCACACACACAAGAGCAGCATGCATGCAGAAACTTGCGCAGAGATCTAGGCTTTGCTGCAATCTTGAACTCTCCCTTCCACAGTGACAGCCACCACACAAGGCAGTGGTAGTACCTGCAGGGCTCTATAGGAAGGCAGTTTGGGCAACCTTTCAACGAAATGTTTTATTTTGCACACTGTTAGTCTAAATTACAAGTTGGGACAGCAACAGAGGACAATTTCCTGTTTACCTTAGGAAAAAAAAGTCCTGAAATGCTCAAACGGAGATCTGAGGCTGTCTGTCTTTTAAACATTCACTTCTACCTCATTCACTTTTGTTCCTTAATTTGTCTGATATTTTGGTGTTAGAAAGGTATATCAGAGCTTGTTTCTTGAAAACCACTGTCTATGGGAAACGCAGGAACACTGAATCTCTGCAGGTTTAAGAGTGAATATCTGGATTAAGATCTGAAAGTTTCAGCAAACAAAAGAAAAGTGCATTTTAGCTCATTTTCAGCCTCGACTTCATTCCTTCATTGCCGTTCACTGTTTCCTGTGTTTGCAGTGCAGTGCAGTAGTTATCTCACAGACTAAAATCGTTTTTCTAACTAGTGTTGACATTTATCAAATTCTGTCTTTTTTTTTTTTTTGTCTGTGTGGTTGAGTTGATCATAGAGCTCACAACAACATTTGCAGCTTTGCATTTGAGTTGTTTACAGCTGATTTCAGATAAGTTATGTATTTATTTATTGTGGGAAAGTCCTTCCAAATAATCAGTTTTTATGCTTTTATTTGTTTTTTACATATAAAAAAAACCCTCCCCCTCTTTTTATGGCCACAGTTATTATGAATCAAGTAAAACAGTTTGGAATTGGACAGATTTTTTATTTTTTTAAGGTATAAGCCTAATATGTCTCATATTGGTATTAAGTAATGGTTTGTTTTTGTTGTTCTGGGAAATGTCAGATGTCTGATGATAGATTTATGCAACGGTCACATATTTTCTGCACCATGATCCCCTAATGCCTCCCCGCCCACCTCCAGTCTTCCCAAAAACACACACATTTTCCTTGGTTGGAGTCAGTGAGCTCTGCAGTGTTTTCTGTGTCCGTCTCCACCAGCGCAGGGCTACACAGACCTTATTTGGAATGTCAGAACAGAACTGATAGGAGTGGGAGTGAAACAAAGCTTCCCACTCATTTATTTTTTCCTCTTACTTTTAAGTCCCTTTTCAAACCGAATCAGCAGAGGATTGTTTCGTAGCATGAGTGCAGATTAGTGTGACTGCTCGCCTATCCAAATGCATGTGTGTGTAATTTAAGCGAAAGCTGAGAGAGATGGCAAAACTCAACAAGTATACCCTTTTCAACTAGTGGATTTTTCAAAGCTTTCTCCATTGAAGCGGTTTAAAACACTAAATGTGTTTTCTCCTCTCTAAAAGCATGAGGCTTATCAAGGCCTGGCTGAGTGAAGCAGCATTAGTACAGCATTAACCACTCAGCCCAGGTTTCCCACGGGATATAAAATGGATCCTTGTTTCACTAGGAAATCGCCATACCAATGCTGCCGAAGAGCACTTTGCTGTAGCCACACCAGATATTGACAAATGTTATTTCCTGATTGGGAATTGCAATCAATGCACTTGAAAGGGAGCATTGAGGAATTCATAATCATAATAGATGAGTGATATGGCATAAGCAGGCCAAAAAATCTGGTGCAATTAAAGATTATCTCGTCAAAACTTAGTGCAGGTCCTGAATAATATACACAGTTAGCACAATAGCCAGTGAAGCTACATAATGGGTTTTCTTTGTAGTGGCCAGAGATATGACTGGAATGGCACAGGAGTGTGTTGCTCAACTCAGTACTGGCAGTGTTGGCTCTCACTGTGCTGCAGCTGCATGCTAAAGAGCAGCCAGATGTTTTAGATGGTGAAATGAGCCTAGTGTGCAGGAAGCGGTTCTGCATGCCATAGGAATCATCTTTGAAAACAGGAAGGGAACTTGTTCCCTGCTTATGTGCCTTTTCCTGTGGCATGACCGGAGGCAGGCCTTGTGTTTGGCGTTTGCTGGGGAAAAGGTACTTGAAATTGTTTGGTAATGGCCTTTAACGGGTACAAGTGTTACAGCACAAACTAGAAGAGCCTTTAACTTGTTCAGAGACAGATTTTTTTTTTCAGAAAAACTAAAAACATCTTATTATCTACTGTGTCATGTGTCCAAATTTCCACCTCCGCAGTAGTTACATTCTTGTGTACTGTTACAGCTAAACCAAAACAATGCATGGAAGCTGTTTTAACCAGTTATATATATATATAGTATATGCTACAGTCCTGCTTAAAGATCTATGTTTTTGTGCTTCACAGTCCTGGTTTACTTCTTCTGTGGTAACAAGCTGTACATCAAAATGAGCTACTGCAAATATTGCTACCCTTAAATTGAGTGTTTACATCAACAATGTGTGACATGACCCTATTAAAACAATGTGATAGTATGATAATTTAAAGATGACAAATTTACTGATGTTAACTATTCACATAATGTCATGGATGTCATAGGTGTTCTAAACAAAAAAAAGAAAACCTCTCAAAACCCATTGTACACTACTCTCACAGCACCAATGATGGAGAGTCACAGATGGCAACTACATAACAAGCTAAAGAGTCCAGTTTAGATCAAAAACACAAGTAGAGGAATATGAATGGTAGGGCAGCAACTAGAGATTATTTTGGTAGTCGACTAATCTGCCAATTTGCAGAAAAGTAACAAGGTTACGTTTTGTTTCTGCTGAGCCCAGGTGGGGTGAATTGTATAAAACTTATTGCAGGTTTAAACCTTGGCTGTTACGATTTCTTTTATGTTCTGATTTAAAGTATGTCGACCCACCCACACCCTCAAGCTGTTTCTCAGAGTGAAAGTTGTTTCTCACTTTCTGCCCTTAAGCAGAAACAGTGCAGTACGTCTATTGAAAGAAGATAAAGGTAAGGTAAATTACACACTTACAGCACTTGGTATTGTACCAATGAGACTTTAAGCTGAAGAAGGACCTTAGCAATTAGCCAAGTTGATAGGAAAGCTCAGTGTCTGGTGACCAGCTCTGCGTTTGTTAAATGGATGGATGCTGTGCTGCACAGAAGGAGGTTTAATGGTGTTTTAAAATTTACTGTGAACAAACTTTAAGATCAGAACAGTTGAATCTAGAATTTCTTGCTTTGCACAAATTTATCGCACAGATACCTTTTACTGGAAAATAGAGTCGGATGCGATGCATAGGATTGTTCCTGAATCTGGGGAACCCTCAGTCCTCCTCAGTAAATGTCTCTGTGGTTAAGAATGACATATAGATGAGAGGCGACAGCAGTGTCAGGAGCTCTGAGAGCCACATGGCCATGGGTGATGTGATGTGACGGCTTGTCACTGCGATGTCGGTGACCTGTGGTACGTCTGCAGTGGCACGGCCTAGCTGGTGCTGCGGTAATGCCTTAGTCGCAGCGCTTAGACTCTGTCATTGTATCTGACAGAATATATATATTGAATATAGGCCATTGAAACTACTGCCCTGGGGAAGAATAATTAGTATTTTTAGATCAATACAAATGGTAGATTTACTAAAAGACCTTTTATATATTGTCATCCAGAGTTTTGCATTTCATTACATAGGGTGCCTGGTAATAGAAAAGAGAGCTGCATTGCTTGGCTTATATGAGTTCTTATGATGTCCTTGCATGTTTTTGGAGAATGTTCTCCTGTCCTTTAACTTTGGTGATATCGCATTAAATATTTCTGGATTGTGAACATGCCAAAGCAAGGACTAGCTATAATCTTCCCCTGTAATCTTCAGATTTGGACAGTGGGGAGCTCTTCTTTGGAAGGTAAATGTCTAACAGGATTTTTAGTGTTCAAGCTGCTTTTGATTAAAATAGCATGTTTCTCTACGGAATGCTGGAACTGAGATACAGTAACTGTTTTAAAAAAAAAAAAAAGTCTGCCCTCAGTAAACATAATGGATGATTTCTCTTCAAAGGAGCTCTTATCATCTCTTCCCATTTCCCAGAGGCTGCCACAAAGCTGCCTCTTTTATTCCTCCTGCTGCTGCCGCTGCTCATCCTTCTCTCCTGCCTGCTCTCTGGAGGGCATCCTCAATCTAATACAACTGTGTCAGGAAGTATGGGGATGCAAAGTGCTGAGGAGCCAAAAGTAGCCCACCTCTGCAGTGTGCTGCTTCGTCCCAACACACACCAGCCTGATTAGGGAGGCACACCATGAACCTGTGCTCACATTCCTGTGTAACCTTACGGCATATGAATTCAATTCAATGTAACTATCTAACAAAAGCAGAATACCTGAATTATAATAAAAAGACTTATTATTGCGTCTACTAAAGTTAAATTCCTCTTATTCTTACTTCTATGCAAATCCTATTGTTCAATGAAATGTTTGTATTGTGTGAAAGCCAAAGATGGCTCTTTAAATTTAAATTGAAGTGCAAAATTGTCGGTAGTGATTGAGTATGTTTTCTAGTGGTTGTTATGACATCACTGTTATCCTGGAGATTTTTTTTCTTTCTGTTTTGTTGCATAGTATCAAATACACTCTGCTTACCTCGCTACTCACTGAAATGTGCTGAGTAAAACAAACAAGGATCCCCCCCCCACCGCTTCGATGACCACACACACACACACACACACACACACACACACACACACACACACACAGTATGATTTGCCTATATACTGCCTTGTGAATATAAATACCAAGTCTGAGCCTTAAAATAATGAAAATGTTCAAGTTATCATGGATGTTTTTTGGCTACACTATCATAGCTTGCAGCTTCCTTCAGCTAGTTCAAATTTTATAATTCGACGGAACTTTCCACATTTGGGCCTGCAGATGAATTTTGTGTGACAGCTGATCATTGGCACTGGTCTGAAGGTTCTTATTTCTTATCTGGCAATAAATGAGCTGAAATCCCCTCTTGCAACAGTATGCAACCTGCTGAACTGCATAAATATTATGTCTCCCTAGGAACACAATAGTCGTATTTATTCCTTTATTTTGGGACTGTTTTTTTCCATGTCAAATGCCGAGAGGGAGGTCTCTAGCTCTCTCAGGAGCAGATTGCAACATGTTTCAAGGCTCTGGTGAATAGATTAAAGGCTGGCAAGCTCAATCTCTCATTGAGCCACACTCTCTTACTCACACATGCGCAGACACAAAACCTGCAAACACTCTAAAACCTATACCCTTAAAGCATGTATGGCTCAGAGGGCTGTGCCACTGGACTGACAGATGGTACCATGAGGCTTGGTGTTGCGCCGTTGTGATGGCTCACCCGGAGCCCCATCCACACTGCTCAGCATCACTGCAGTGCTCAGCTTGACACACAAGCCAACAGCCTTCCAGCTCACATGAACAGATAGGCTCTGTTGACATGGCCAAGGTCAGGTTCCTCACTGACACAGTCAAAGATCATCAACAAACGTGAACCGGAATATGTTCAAAACTGAACTTATCGTTCTTAATTTCCTCAGGAAAATCATTTTTTGGAAAATTGTCTCCAAGCTTGGATCAGCGGCTCTGCACTGTGCCGTATTGGGTTCTTTTTCGGTTTACTATATCTGTGAGAACTTTTAATTTGATTTTCCAGCTTGTACTAATCCATTTTTGAAAAAAAATTAAATCCTGGTGTACACACTGTGCTAAACTATAACCTTGGGCCTGACAGTGGCTGAACGTTTTCTCAACACAGAAAATCAACGGCGCAGTTGCGCGTGCCTCTCTTAGATGATCAGTATATAATATATAGGTTTAAGCCGCTCATGCAGAAGGAAACTCTTTCAAAGTGATTCAGAGCATCTGAGCTCATTAAATGTTAATCAAAAAATCTATTTTGAGATCACTAGGAGATCAGTCATGAGGATTTCAGGTCAGCTGTGAGGCCACTGCATCCGAGTACTGAGAGTTGAGTGAGCAGGATGGTCCTTTTTTTGCTGTGAAGTGTTTGCGCTTGACGTTGGGGTTTGTCCCAATTGAAGCCAGTATCGTGACACATATGAGTGACTGAAGCATGAGAAAATCTCAACTGCAAAGTCTTGAGACACTTCATCCTTGAAGTTTGAACTGAACACTACTCCTGGCTATTTTTTTTTTTTTAAATGGCACAGAAACAGAAATGAGGCAACCCTCTCTCACAGTGGCTTTTTGCAACACATGCACTGTCCTTTCCATTATTCATGATGTGTTTTCACTGACAGTGCCTTGAACCATGAGGAGTACTCCTGTCTGTCTTTTCCAGAAAGAGCCCTGTGGAATGAGAGAACGTGTACCTGAGGTGCACACACTAAAAAAAAGCCTGTTCTCATCTGGTTTTGGAAAAAAATAACATGTCGTAGATTATGCGGCTCTCATTGAAGATGGAAAAAGTTCATATGGCTGATTAACTCATGGAGCATTTCCAGTGTAAAATTATATGCAACTCCAGAGTTCCCTGTATTAAGCAGGAATCAAGCAGCCAGACTGCCATTAAGATAAGAGGTTTTTTTTCTTCTCTAGACTCTAAGAAACTGTCTGCTGAGGTTACTTTATCTAGCAAAGCATGTTTAAATTATTGCCTCTCTTTTTGTTTGGTATTGGGCTGCATTTTATTTTGTTTCATTACTTTTTTAATTATTATCTTAATTACTATTATTATTTAATTATTATTATTATTATTTATTATTATTTGTTTTGGTTTTAGATGCAAACCAATAAAACGTACATTACGTTTCACTTACCAGCCTACTTTGTTTACTTATTTGTCCCTGTCGAGAACATTTTTTAAATACTACTCTCTTTTTCTACTATTGAAACAATCCTCAATGCAGATTTCAAGATAATGTGGCAAATGTTGCACATGCAAGCCCTGTTGGAGCTGTTGGATGAGCTTAGATTAAGAAAAAAAACAGATTTTTATAAGCACCTTGAAAGTGCAAACTCTCAACATACATTATTTTGCACAATAGGAGGCAAACATCCAAGAGAATGAAAACTGAACGTAGCATTTTTTCTTTTTTTTTAAATTTTTTTTGAGTGGATTCATACTCATCATAAAATGGAGCAAAAGTAAGGGTCTGCTGCTTGCATGTTGAATTTTTCTCCTGGATATCTTTGTTTCGCAGTTGTGGTTTAAAAAATATGGTTTGTGTTAGCGAGATAAAGTTAAATGCAAAGTCAGTGTGATTAAACAAAACAATGTCCCTCTGCTTTTAAGTGCATCAGCATTATTGTCATCATCCAGTTACTGTGTCGAAGCACGCATGGACATGTATTAGCATTTACAGGCTTGGTGAGTCAGAGATATTTGTACCTTGATTAACATGAACTGTTGTTAAGAGCATTAGTAGAAATAATATGACATGAACAGAGTAGAAATGTAGTGAACTGCAGGATTCGCTCCAAAGCCTCAAGCTATGAATCATCTTAATGCCAGCTAGTGGAAATGAGTCAAATTTGTTCCACAGTGAAATATGCAACACACTGATACTCCTCCTATGATCAGGCTGGTGTACAATTAAAACCATTTTGTTTCCATGCAGGAGTCGCATTAAAATATGGTCAGATAATCAGCCATTTGTATGAATGCATTTACACAACAGATCGCTTCTTAATAGACAGCCTTTCTCACTGTTGTTAAAGACTCATATTGGAGATTGTATTGTTTTGTTGACATGATGATATCTTCTCCTAAAAATATGACTCATTTTTGGAATAGTAAAATTCACAGTTAGGATGTTAAGAGTGTTGCTGTGTGCTTAGTTAGTTCCACCTCTGTTCTTATTACCTTAAATGAAGACATGGGTAGAGGACAAAAGGAAATCAGATATCTGCACCAGCATGTTAAGCAGAATCTCAGCCACAAAGGAGAAACTCTGTATATCTAACGAAGCACAATGGATGAAAATATAATGTATGCAAATGAGGGAAACAGACAAAGAGCTTATTCTTCTCTCTGCAGTCTGTCGACTATATCAGATTCCTAACTATCTTCTCATCCCATTCAATGCGCTCAGGCTACATTATATCAAAACATTTTTCCAGTTCCTTCTTGCTGTATTGGAAGAGTTTAAATAAAACTGTGTATTCAAATTTTGCCCAATCTGAACGTGCATGGTCTTACCCTAATTTGTGATTGATGCCAGAATGAACCGTTTGAGAAATCACTGCTTTTTTTAACTTTAAGATTAGCATTTGTTAATTAATATGTGTGAAATTAGTCTTGAATACATGGTGTCACTTCACGTCTGTGTAGTGTATTCATTTTCAGAACTGCTTTACATTCTCTCACATGACATATTTTCCATTAAGTACAATAATTTAACTCTGGGTTTATCTGAACTGCATACCTGCTGGGGTTATTTTTGAGGGGAGGGGGTTGCTTACCTGGTGATAAAAAGGTAAATGTTAAAAGCCTTTGATATTTTTTTTTCTGGGTTTAACTTCTATATGTTGTTTTTTGCAGATCCATGGATCTTTGCGAAGGAAGATTGAGGGGCATGCCCCAGGACAAATATCAAAGCAAAATGGCCTCTCCTGTGGTTTCCCTGGATCAGACTTTAAGCGGGTCCGTGTGGACCACAACTTAGCCCAGTCCCATTCTCTGCAAGGCACCTCAGCCATGAGCATGCAGAGGAAGAATTACATGATGCCTCATGCACTGGGGTCAGACATATTCAACATGACCCTGAAAGAAATGAAGAAAGAGCCCTCTGAGATCCAGTCTTGTGACCAGTCAAATGCAGAGATGATGTTTGACTTCAAAGATGAAGGTCAGATTGATCCAGAACTCCAGGATCTCTTTGATGAACTGACAAAGACGGTGCCTACACTGAATGACCTGGAGTTTGAAAAGATGCTAAAGCAGGATGATACATTTGGCTTGGATCTAGGACGGCCAAGCTCGGCGGGAGCAGCTGCCAGTCTGTGCTCTCCACTGGAGAAGCCGATAAAGACAGAGCACTCACCCGATTTTGGGCAGGCTCATTGTGGCTCACCACAGCTTCGACCCGCTTCTGCAGGGCCCACTTTCACATTGACCAGCACGTCTTCAACCACCACATCGCAAAAAGCAAACACTCAGGCAGGACACCCAAGGATGCCCTGTTGGCCTGAAATATCTCACGCAGAGCAGCTAAAGCAGATGGCAGCAAACCAGCAGCAACCGAATTCTCTTCTCCATCACCACCACCAAACCGCACCTGTGGCCCTGACCAGCTGGGCTCCTTCCATGAGCACCCACTCCTCCACCAGCACCTTCCCTCAAGACAATGTCTCTAGCCCACTCCCACTCAACCAGCAGAGGATTGGCTCTCACAATAAAGGGATCAACAACTGTCTCTTCAAACCAACCAGCCACAATGGCTCCAATCATTTGGACATGAAGGTTCTCAGCACCAAGCCTACATTGCATTTCAGCCCCAAAGTACCCCATTCTGCCAGCCAGCCCATGTCTATCATGACAAACCCAGTGAACAAGACAGAACAGCAGCAACAGTCACCTTCACCGGGCCCACATCAGCCACATTCAGGTCTCCATTTCCAGAACCAACAAAACCCCACATCAGGAGCCCTTTGTCTGCAAACCAAGACTGCTCACGGAGGGCTGCCTTTCAGACCGTCACAGCAGCGGCAGGTAAGGTCTCTGTCCAAAATTCCTTTACACACGATTGCCCTTATGTGAAAACACTATTTTAACTTTTCAGCTCTACAGCAGGACGGCTTCCACAATTAAGAGATTTGATATAACATGTGCCCATAGCAGCATATCAAGCATAGCTAGTGCCATAAAAAACTGAGACCAGTATGGCTACTTAACATTCTGTTTGATCCACAGAATATTTCATTTTTCTATTTTACTGCACTTTATGAACAAAGTCAATAACAGCACCAACTGCCTTTTTTTCTGTAGAAAGTCTAGTAACATAATCCAAAGCACAATCAAACGTACTGATTTAGTTGTCCTGCTGGCATCTTCAGTTTGCTTGCAGCAGCCAACCTGCTGTCTAAAACAGCTACAATGCAGCTCTGTTTATTCTGCGACTTTATTGTTCTTGCTAATGTCTGTGTGTGTGCGTTTGACGATGACACAGATTGCCAGAGCATGGTAGATTATCATGCAGGACTTCTAATTTCTCTGCTTGTCATGGTGGCTCCCTGTCAGGGCACAGATATGCACAGCGGGATTTGCTAATTGGAGGTTGTTAGCTACAAGGGACAAGTGGTGGAAAATGACAGTAATCTGCTTAGCCTAGTGCCGGAGGTTGAATCACTGATTTGTTATGATTGGAGAGATTTAGACCCTCCCCTCTTTCATTTTTTGCACCAACAATATCTGTAGCTGCCTTTGTGTGAAACGATAATGCGAGCCCCGCAACAGAGCTCTCGTAACCTCTACAGATCAAGGGAAGTGCTTGGGTGACTGGGAGAGGGTGGGAAGAAGGAGAGAGGGAGGGAGTTATGCAGACATGGAAGTAAACCAGGTAGGATCATGACAGTTACATCAACACATCAAAACGGGACCAGTTTTACCACTGCTAGAGCTATTTACACTTTAAACAGTGGCTGTTCATGGTTACCTTGAAACTACTTGACAAATATTCCTGATATCAGAAGCCTTACATAAATGTTTGAGGCAGAAATACACGGGCTTAAAGATTGGTAGATGATTTAAATAGACAAAGAAAAAAAGCATTTTCTGGGCTCAGATTGACCCCATTTCACAATATTTCAAATCTTTTTTCATAAACACAATGGATCATTTCAAGCAAATGTACTGGCTGCCGTAATAGTGACAGTAGTATTAGTGTTGCATTAGAGATAATAAGCATTTTTATAAAATATGTAAGATGTGGTATCTAATTTAAAAAGGATTGCAGTGAGAGAAAAGGGGAAGACACTTAACAGAGCTGGATATCAAATAATGAAAAAGACTTGTGAATTTGTTGTTGAATTATTAAACATTATTTCAGAGCTCCTTAAAGTAAAACCTCTTTTTAAAAGTTTGTGAGGGGTTAAGGGCTTGGTGAGACAGCTTTCCCAAAGAGATTCTTTTTTTTAATGTGACCAAATAACCAGCACGTAGCTATGAATATGATAGGGTTAGAATTGAGGATTAAAAAAAGACCTTTATAATTTATGGACACTATTTATCATTTCAAGCTGAGCTAAAAAGTGCTGATAATGGTGTTTGTAAATTTTAGCCAGCATGTACAGGGTTAAAAGTCCAGCTAATGAGAGAGGGACAGCTTATAGAGAGGAGAAAAAGAGTGGAGTCTCTTCCCACAGTGAACTGAATTAGTAATGCCAGAGAAATAAAGGTCCTGAAAGAGTGCCCTGATCCCCTGTGTAACACAAGTAACTAGCAGTGGGCTTCCTTCCACTGCCTGAAGCTGGAGACCGTTATTAAAGCATGCACGTCCAAACATGTTTGAAGCTTCTTACTAATAATCAGTTTCTGAATCAAACCTGACGAAATTCAAATCCACCACTGTGTAAACCTCTGAGGTTGCACAATATTCGCTTCACCCACTTAAAGTACTCATACGAGTACATTCTGGAGCAGCATGCACTAGAGGACACTAATGCATTATGAAACCTGAGTTACTGTGGTTGGTGGCAATGCTGTCTCAAGGACAAAATTTTGTGTTGCTAGTTTCACCAGTTGTGTAGCTGTCTTGTGTGTTTTGGCTAAAGAAAAAATACTTTGGGGTGTAATATGAGTGCTAATAAAGAATGAGGCAATCCCGGTGTTTATTATTTTTAATTTCTGAAATATTGCAGCAGTGGAAAAAGTACTGCTTCAATAAAAAGAAAAAAGCTCTGTATGGAGTTTTCGCTTCCAGAAAGACCTTTCAGGGAAACAAAGAAAAATGGTTTTCTAGCACAAACTATGTTAGTGAAAGTTAAGCTTTTTAGTTCCTTAATGACTCAAGTCAAATAGTTACTGAATATTTTTCCATATTAAATATCTTTATAGCAATATAATGACCTATGTTTACATTTTTTTTTAATTTCAAATTCAGTTGTGTACACATGCATTACAAATATTTGTCAGACAGTCTTATCCAAAGCGACATCTGTATTTTCTCTGCATCAGATCAAATGAAGACATTTGACAGCGATTTCATCATCCCATACCAATTCCTATTTTAATACGACACACAAACTTTCTGGAGAATACTGTCCTTATTGAAATGCATGAACCCAGTCGCCAAAGTAGCCGAATGCTCACAGTGCATGCCACATAATCTGGCTGCAGACCTGAGCTGGATGTCATAACCCGTCTAACACATTTCCTTTCTGTTTTATCACTACTACTACACAACTGTCTAGTAACGGCAAACATGGAGTAGAACTCAAAACTAAGGCAACATCTAAAAATAAAGGTTTACTCAAAGTAAATAAGGACTCCTCAACTTTTGTTGTCGATCTTGTGGCACCAGATCCTTCAGTTAGGATAAGAGCGGGGCCGTAGGGGTTGAGCCTACCAGGTCAGTCCAGCAGTGCTGTGAAGGGAGTACTTGTTTCCTGGGAAAGGGAGCTGCGGCCAAGTCCAGATGCCGAGGCGCTCCCCAGGGACAGCATCCTGAGACCAGACTGGAGGAAGTGCAGTGTGAGAGCCGGCGAGGCTGGGCCTGGATCACTGTCAGCTGCCTGCGCTGCCGCAGGATGGGAGACTAAATCACTCCGCTCCTTCTCTCAAGCCCGAGCCACATGTGGTATTCATTTACAAAAAACTTGTGAAGAATGGAAGGGGGGAAAACATGGAAAACAGCTTTATGACACATCAGGATGACAGAGGATTACTCAGTTGTACACGCTAAAACACCCCTCATTGGGTCTTTTCTTACAACAAAGATGGATCAAGCTCTCTTCAGTTTACCTCTGTGGGGAACAAGTCTTTGAAGGTCACGTTTTCTTATAGACTCAGTAAATGGATAAAGTAAATCAAAACCAGTGACTCTGCTTTCTACTGTAAGAGGAGAAACCACTGTTTTGATGTTTCAGTCCCTGTGTAACCTCATTGCCATGCTTGGTTTGCTGTGTGGGTTGAACTCGGGCAGAGAAGGCGAATATTAGCTTACGTGAAGTGGCTTGTGACTCCTGATGAGTTTCGGCTTCCCTTAGTCTCTAATCCTGTCTCGTTACTTCTCCAAATTTCAGTCCATTCATTATCATTCACTAAGACTAGTAGACACACACGCACACACATATTCTTCCTTTTTTTCTTCAGAAAATCAGAAAGCTACTACCCTGTAGATATTCATTCTCTGCAAAGACTCTGTCCTTAAGTAGTAGTAGATTTCTAATCCATTTTACCCTGGGAAACATTTTAAGTCAACACAATGACTGACACTGTATACACAGTATGTGTTGACTTGGATTTGGTGCACATTAACCTCCTTCATGACAAATGTTCGCACTTGATGCAAGCTTGTGTGTTGTGAGGGTGTCCACATGAAAGGCTAGTTTTATTTGGAGCGCTTGGATGGTCGTCACAGCTGTCTAAAAAAGCTAAAGAAAATATGAAATGGAAGGACTGTAACATCTTAAGCACCATGGTATTCACATGGTGAAAGATTATCTGCAACAACAACAAAAAAAGCATACACTGAGCACAAAACTTTAAACAAAAAGCTAGTTTGGATCTCTCAATTCCTGCGCCGCAGACTACAACATTTTAATCAGTGATAGTGTCAGGAGCCAAATGGGTTTCTAGAGGATGGAATGCCTCCTTGCCAAAAACAACACAGTGATCAGTAAGGGAGAGCTTATTAAATGGAGGTAGTCATGGTGCTGGCGCTTAACTTCCCATCGGCACACATTTCCTGCTGTCTCAGGGATTCTTTCCACTCTCTTTAGACACAATTATCAGGGGAGAGGCAGGCCTTGAGGATGACTTGAACCCCCCTGCACCTCCCCCAACAAAAAAAAAAGAACAGAAAAAAAAAGCCCCCTCCATTTTTCCCTTTTTCATCTGCAGAGGGAGTAGCCTTGACCACATTCTGGAGGTTGAATAGCATCTTTGAAACAGATATATGATGTCTTGTAGAGTTTTGCCCCCTACTGGCATGCCTGTGTTGTTGCAATGTTTTGATTTTGTGCTTTCACTGAGAGTAATGTAAGACCATCCTATTGTCTCTTTTTTAAAGGGTCTTCCTGCTGGTCCAAGGCTGCCCACTAATGGAAGCTTGGGAGTCATGTCAGCCCAGCCACAACCACGACCCCCGGTCCCAAACAACCAGCAGAAAGGGCCTCCAAAAACACAGGCCATGCAAAGACAGCTCAACCAACCCCAACACACCATCGGCAATTCAGTAAGCTGCATTTACATCATACCGTTTTCACTGATTAATTAAGACTGTTTTGATCAATCATATGAATATACTGTTTTTACTTTCAAGGACAAAGACAACACACATGATCAGTTTAGTCGTCACCTGACAAGACCACCGCCAGATTACAAGCAGTCAAGAAGTATAGCTGGAGTTCAGCAGGGAAACATCTTCCCAGGTACTTTAAATTTCTAGTGATTAAGGAATGCTTTACATGCTAACAAACAATCTTAATAAAAAAAACTTTTTTTTCTTTGTTTGATGTTTCTGCAGGTCGAAACTCCTCCCAGTGTCCTAACAGTGGCCCTGAGAAGACCCTACAGTCTTGTCACCTTGCAGTTGGTTCTGCTTCAAAGATGAGTGCTTCACCATCAGACCGTAGATTTTCTATTGGGACAGATTGTCACCCCAGTTCTTGTGTCAGCCAATGCCAGCAGCAAAACAGTCACAGTCAAATTCGACTGAATCCGAGTAAACCCAGGTTCCAGGGCCCAAACACACAAGGAAAGTCTTTTGGGATAAACAGTGTGGCAGGTGTACAGCACCAGAGATTGACATCTCACTTGCGTTCCTCTGTGCCAGGACAGGGTGTAGGAGGGTTGGTGACAAATGTCAACATGGGCTGGGGTTCAGCCAACAAGCAAGTGACACCTGGACTCTGTATTAGGCAGCTACCCAACCCACTACAGTCCCAGGGTGTGCAGGACTTACCGAACCATCCATTCCAACAGAGACACATTGCCCCTCCCAACCAGGTAGCACCAGACATCAGCATGCACACTCTAAACCCTCCACTAAGAGACATAGGCCAGAGAGTAAGTCAGGCAATGATGGGTTCTCCCTCAGCCGTGGGAAACCTTAACCAGGCCTCACCTGAACCGAGGATACCAGCAGGGAACTTTACAGAGCCCAGTCCCAGCTCTAGCAGCTACCATAATAACAGAACTAACCGTCTGACCTTTGACTTCCTCCCAGAGGGGGACAACACAGTTCCGGGAATCAATGCAGACTCAGACTTCATAGATTCCCTGCTCAAATCGGGCTCTGGAAATGATGACTGGATGAAAGATATCAATTTGGATGAGATTCTTGGTAGCCACTCGTGAATTTGGGTCACAAATGACTAAAAATGGACCCACAGCTCAGAGCTTGTAGAGGTATGTAAGGTGTAAAGGATTACATTTGTAAGTAATATTAAAATGGACTTTTATAGACTTATTATTACCCAGATATACTGAATTGCTTTGTATTGTATTTACTGTGAAAATCAATTGTGTTCTATGTACTCTGCGTATTTCTTCCTGGTGTATTGGCCAAGAAATTGCTTTTCTATGCAGTCACTGTTTTTGTGGTCTGTGCTCTGTGCTGTCTTATAGAGTAAAGTACAAAATTCACACTGTGAAAAGAAAATATTGCCATTATTTTCCTTTTCATCCTGGTTTGTGTTTCAAAGTCTAGCATCACGTGGTATGAGCTTTCCAGTGTTTTGCTGCCAGACACAAGCAAGCTTGCAAAAGCGTTTTTTCCGCTTTACTTCCTTCTTGTTCAAACTGTTTCATCTGTGGTAGTTACAGTTTAAATTATGTAACCATTATTTTTTTTCATGTTATATTTAATAATTATTGGAATAGTAAGTAGACATTATATTACATGTAATTAATAAAATTTATTTGACTCAAGTTGTGCTTTTGTTGACTTTATTTAATAATGAATAGTTTGGTTTACTACATCTCATACTTCCAAATCAGCGCATGTAGATACTCTTAATTAAAGGATGCTTTGATGTTATGTCCCACTTTACAGGGTTAGTGTGTTGAAATGACACACTTTAACCCAAATGGCAACCTTTTCATAAAAATAAACAAGTAGTGTTCAGTGCTTAAACTTAACAAAATACTTTTTAGTGCCTTAAAATATTTAAGGCACCAATGAAGCTTTTTGTTTGTTTGTAACTACCCCAAATCTGTCCATGCAGCTTTTGGTACCTAAAGCTAACCAGCAAGTAAAAGCAAAAGTGAAAGTTGGATGGAAACAAGTCAGCAGAGTGAATGAATACCAAAGAAACAAAATCAAACACACAAACAAAACCTAAACTGTTTTCTTCAGGCTGACAAAAATGGTATTATGCATATTTATTTTGTCCCCAAAACAGACAAGATATTCTGGAAGTCATATATAAATCAAACGAGGACAGCCTTCTTTCATCTTAAGTATTGTCAAAATTAGGAACATCCTATCTAAGAGTGAAAGAAAAATACTGCATACATACACATAGTCCTTCTACTCTGGACTATTTTTTATTAGGGTGTCTCAGTACAACACTGAGAGAAGTGAGGCGAAAGTGTGCGATACTGAAAAGAAAGCGAGTGATGATTGCTGTATGATTCCCCCCCAAACATCAGCTTCTAAAACAAAATGTTCAGCACTGCCTGAACTGAAACAACCATTATTCTAGATAATTACACCTGCAGACGAGTGTTGCTGAGGGACTGTAATATTGTTATGTAATGATGATTTGCACAAAATGTCATTGAACCCTACAAAGCAGATATTATATTGGTTATGTATTTTAGCTAATAACGCTCATGATTAAAAAATAAAACGAGAAGCCTGGAAATTTGTTTACAGTATGTCTTGTCTGAAGTAAAGGCACAAACAATTATAATGATTAAAAAATGTTTCAAAATGAACAACTTACAGAAAAAGTAAGTCTCACCCCAACCGGTTGCGGCAGATGACCACCCCTTTCTGAGCCTGGTGCTGCCGGAAGTTTCTTCCTGTTAATAGAGAGTTTTTCCTTCTCACTGCCCCCAAGGGGGTCATATGATTTTGGGGGGTTTTTGAGTTTACGCAGATGTTTTGCATTGGAGGTAGTGTAAGGTTCATGCATTAATCTAAACTCTTTGGCCTGATGTAAGACCCAAATTGGATGTATTATGATACGATAATGCACTGGCATGTAACTGTCCTGTTCAGTATCTGGCACAGCCTCTCGGTCAGGTAAGCCAAGTATACTTTACCGATTGCTTTGAAAGACGTGTGACCATCAACAATGAAAAGTTAATTCAAATTCCCTAGGAGGAATTGTTTGTGTTCTTTATATTTTAATGTTTTGGGTCCAATCTATTCTTTGTTTGATTTTTGTTGTTGTTTTTTTTTGCCATTGTCTTGCTATTTTCAGAGTTATCTTTCCAGAGTTTCAGTAGCTAAACTATTAATTTGGTGAAAAAAATACAATAAAATAATAAAAATAAAATTATAAATCTTTGCATAAAATTTCATATATAGACATTTATAAATACAATAAAATATAGAAAACACATGTGTGCAGTACACAGGTTCAACAACATATCAGCATAAGAATAGAATAGAATAGAATAATCCTATAATTGTCCCACAAGGGGAAATTTGGTTACTTAAATAAGAGCATTTATTTAAACCTGGTAACAATGCTAGTGTTTACCCCCCAAATACCCCTGACAGCATAATGCCGCTGGAGGCGGAGCTAAACGTGGGCAGTCAGGGCTCTGACGTGTTTTGAGGTTGATGGTGTTCGTTGTAGTTACCTACTGTGAACACAAGAGGGAATCAACATATCCTTCTGTTCAAGTTACCCTTTCACTTCCAAGGCTTTTAATTTGAGGCTGAAAGTCTCAAAAACCTTTAGGTGGGCGTCGGTTTAACGCGCTGTTTAGTTTGCGTGACGTGACGTGACGTGTGACGCATGTCTTTCCCTCTTCTTCCTCCGCTTTTCTGTCAGTCTTCACTGTCCCTATCGAAAATGAAGCCATAAGATAAAAAGGCCCCCCAAAAAAGTTTCTGGTGAATGCTAAGATAAAATTGCTCGTTTCAGTTAAATTTATTGTTTGTTGCTGAAAATGCTAACCTTTAGTTTTCAGTAATTTCAGTAGTAGTTTGAATCATTTTAATAATAATAATAGGTTTACATAAAATGTAATAATTATTTTAAAGTGTGTATAACTCACTAGTTGGAGTAGTAATGCATTTCTATATATATTTCAGAGTATCCACCTTCGAAGAATTGGTTTGAAATTGGCAACACTATGTATAACTGGATTCAGCAAAATGGGTATGAAGCGTCAAGTAAATTGCATAAAAAAGTTAGTTGGTAGAAAAATGTAAACCAAATTCATTAATCGAAATACACAGTGCATAGTCCGGTGCTAAACTGGTATGAACAATGACTTTTATTTTGACATTCACCGGATGTATCGCTTCTCAACAGTTCCACCACTAGAAGGCTAACAATTAGAGCCTTTAATAATTATTTTGAAACCAAAGATTTTAGAAAAATGTTTGCTGTACAATACAATTAGAATTCATGCTTAAAACAAACGATAAAAAACAAAATATGACACAGGGAAATATTACCACAAAGTATATACTTTATTTTAGGCCAATTTCAAAGTATCATATGAAGAAAGATATATTGTAACAGAATTTGTTCTAAAACACATGCACATTTCTATCAAAAAAAAAAAAAAAAAAAAAAAAAAAAAAAAAGAACAGATCATTACTGAATATAAATTCATTTCATGTGCATTTAGAAAACTCTAAATACAAAATCCTTTAACTTGTGATTAGTTCTACTGCTACAATGAGAGTCAACAGCTAATATGCTCTGACAATTACACACTAAGCATAAAATCAGGTCTGTGTGACAAAATGCATTGATGCATTAAAACGAAAACTAGCCGTGCAATACGAGCACTGTGGTGTACCACTCATTTTAGTTGCATTGTTCTCACCAACACTGTTCATCCATCTTAAAAATCCATCAGCACGTGACTTAATATTCAGTAAAATCAAAACTAAAAAGAGGTTTCTCATGAATAAAAAAAAAAAAAAAATATATATATATTATATATATATATATATTTATAACGTATATATATTTATTTATATTATATATATTTGATAGTATATATATATATATAATATATATATAATATATAGATAATATATATATATAATATATATATATATATATATATGATATTATATATATATATATATATATATTCCATCAAGTTAATGCTACCCATTTAGTATTGGTTGGCAACAGAATCAGTGTGACATCCTGCAAAGCCTAAACCAGGGGCACACGCAGCAGGCTGATTATTCAAAGGTTACTGCAGTAATGCAAATATGTAGTCATTGTGTAAACATCAAAAAATAACGTGATTATGTGAGAATTGTCAGTGTGTTGTCTCAACTGCGGCCGAGTATGTAAACATGTGAGTGCTTGTAGAAGAATCGCTCTTTTCTCCGCTCTGAAACCTCATCCTTAAAAATCTCAAGGTTAGTCACTCGAAACAACCATCCCAAACAGAAGGGGAGGGGAAAAAAACTCTCTCAGCTAGACGTGCCCATTAACACTTAAAACATGTTCTCATTATTAGCTTATACAGTTTGTTCAAACACAGGCTGATTTACAAATCATACCGTTTCTGGTCTCTAAAGATAGAAGCAAAATACAAGTTTTTAGTGTCATTACAAAAACATCTTTGGAATCTGCATCAACAATTCCTGACTGAGATATCTGATTGTTTCTTTATTATGCCACCCCCCCAAAAAACAAAACAAAACAAAAAAACAAAACAAAACACAGGCAAAAGGAAAAACTCACCACCATCAGTCACACACTGATCCTCTACTCTACCCCTTGACATGACTCTTAAACCTGCTAAAACTTGTCCTGGCTGCAGTCTATAAACCTTTCATTTAAAACACTCAACACAGCGTCGCATAGACGGGAGGGGCGGGGGAGTTCCAACATTGTAACTGTTGTATACTGTATGTGGTCATAAGGTTTCATTGATCAAAGAGCTATACTTTGTTCTGAGCCAAGAGACCTGCCTTTTTGGTTAATGTTCAGGAAAGACAGTGAAAAAAAAAAGCTGCATGTGAATATCAAAAATACAATAACATTAAAGTGGATACAGTAAAGCAGAGACGAGAGAATCAGATAAATGGGTTTAAAAAGAGTCCAAACAGAATCAGACCACCAAGATTAAGTCCTGGCTGGTTTGATCTCATTGAAGTGTCGTGCTGCGATATAACAGACGACCCCGTCTAAAAAAAAATAAAATAAAATGATTCAATCCATGTATGAAAGAAGGAAAAAAAAGAAAGTAAAATGCCATTTGATCTAAACTATCATACATGTATAGTTATCTAAAAATAGAACACTAAAAAAGATAAAACAACGAATGGATTGTGAATCAGGCTGGGAACCCCAAACATACAATTTTGATCATTGAACATTAGAGGGAAGTATGCCTGCCGTTTACGGGAACAGCAGTGTGCTTGTCGCTGAATTATAGAAATGTGGGTATTTATTCGTGTCGCTCGCATCTCAAAAAAAAAAAAAAAAAAATACAACTGAAGGCACTTGATCTATCAAAGGTTTAACTTAGACTTGCTGGCACAGCCAAGCAGCGGTGCAGTCAATCCGCAGGTTCGAACCCCTCCCACCCCCACCCCAAGCAACATGGGCCTCACGTTACCTTTACTCCAAATCAGTATTGTTCTTTATGCTCCAAATACATCATTTTTGGTTTTTCAGGCTTGTTGAAAAAAACAAAACAAAACAACAACAACAAAAAAGAATAAAAACACGAGGCCAAATATAAAGCTACTAGCTAGATGCAAAAGTCCCAAATACAGTTAAGTAGTGATGCGTCACGCTATTTTGCAAGAAAGAGGCTCCAGAGACTCCAGGGGATAACTGATCAGGGCAGAAGAGTGGAAGCACCTGCCCAGTGGGTAAATATGCCCTAGATTCACTGACAGGCCTGTGAAAGATTTGGGGACCCTTGCATAATTGTCTGTTCATAGGCCAGCCTTGAAGACACAGACAAAATACAGAGATAACACAACCAGTGAAGAGAACAGAACAATACTGCCAGGAAAAAAAAAAAAAAAAGAGGTTGGCCTTACATGCTGACACAGACACAGAAGTCCCGAGAGGCTTGCTGAAATGTCTGATAAAATCATCTATGATTCCTTCACAGATTAGAGCAGGCAGAAGTTCAGAGTGTAGGTAGAGGAGCGAGGAAGGAGTGGCCAGCTCGGCTTTTCTATAACCATGTGAGGAAACTCTCCTTGTCGAGCTTGGTAGCTGCCAGCACAGACTCCATGTCATTGAGGATGTCTGAGCTCAGCGCCTCCTGCAGGCTGGGCATCAGCTCCTCACCTTCCACCGCCATGCTCTCCCCCTCCAGGGTACCCAGATCTACGTCTGTACCAGGAATGGTATCCAGGTAGTCAGGGAAACGACTGGGCTGTGTTGCCATGGAGGGTGCAAGTGGGTCCCCTGATGAAGAGGGAAGAAAAAAAAAATGTTGATACTGTTTGATGTTACTTGCTCCAGAACAGGTGTGAAAAAGTTTCTCAAGGCTACAGCAGTTCAGTACCAGTACCTTTTAACCTCAACTTCAGCTAGTTTAAAAAGAAGGTATGATTAGATGTAAGTTAACCAAAATGAATTGGCATATCTTATGATAATGTATTAAAATAGTTCACTTTAAATCATTTCAGTAATGACTTGTGAACAAAAAGGCATTCGGTTATGAAGGGAATGCAGAAATATGTACAATAATAATCAGCAGCCGTGAGCAAATCATTAAGCCAAACCGACAGAAGAAGTGTGATCCATCCCATTCAGACAGAAATGAATCAAGAGTCAAGAATTCAGGTCAGATGTTTGCATCTGTTTAGGATTTCATATGTTTTGATGTGCACATGCATCGACGCATTTAATCAGAACAGTATGACGTGTGAAACAGATACAAATGTCATTATGTCCACCTCCTCATCTCTTATGATCCGTTTCCCTAATAGGACTACATTCTGTTTTCAGGACAATAAACATCTTTTTTGTTCTTATATTCAAAATGTAGCCTTTCAGATTAAAAGCTGCAATTTTTTAAAAGACTCAAGTCTAAACTTGCAGGAAGCAAACGGCAAGAAAGGAATCCGGCTAAATTGTTCATATTGAAAAACCTTTATCTGACTGGTTAATGAAAATGTTTAAGCACCCCTCGGCAGGAGATGGTTCCAGCCTGTTTATTTTGACTGAGCACTTTTATTCCACTTGGGTCAAAAATATTAGTCTCTGTGGCTCACCTGTATCCATCTCATCCACACTGTTCAGGAAGTCATCTGGAGTGCGAGGGACACTGTAGCTGCTCATACTCAAGCCGCTGTCTGTGCTCTCATCCCTGGAGTGGTAGGTCCCGCTGGAAATGCAGAAATGATGAAATGTTGGTTAGAAATGCTGCTCTGTTACCAATGAACTCTAATGGCCTATAGTTTACTTTAAAAGTGAACTGTTGAAATCAGCGGCCTTAACTCCCTTTACATACATGCACATTTAAATGGTTCAACCCTCTAGAAACGCTACGTGATGACTAATCTGCAGTGACACCATTGAAAGTGAGCTTCACTTTTTTCCCCCCTTTTTAATCTACACTATATTGCAGTACATAGGCAAAGAGCAGCAATGAAAGGGGCAACTGAGACAAAATGAGAGAGAGGACATTTGACAAGCCTATACTAATTAGCAGAAAAATATGTAGGCAGAGTATGGCAGAGGCACGATGAATGAGGCCATTGTGAGCGCAGAGGAGTGCAGGGAACAGGGGGAGGAGGGGAGATTAGGTTGGCCTGTCTACTGACTGGACCACATGTTCTCATGGCCTGCCTGCTATTCAGCTCTTTTCCTCACTTTGTGTGCTCACAGAAGAACTAGAGCTTGAACTACTAGAAATTATTTCCCAGCATACCGTGGGGCAGCATTCACACAATAAAAAGCTTCCTGTACCTTTGTTGTTCAAATCTGTACAGCCTCAGACCAGCAGATTTTCACTTTATTTATTTTTTTTGGAGGGGGTGGGGGGGCTGTCTCACTCTTAAAATAAAAGAGTGGTCTTGTATTATTTCATAACTTGCGTCGCCATTTAAGCTCTGACTGACTTTACTGCAGCAGTTGTACACCAGAGGTCATCATTGAACTCCAGGCACAGATCTGCTGCTCTGAATGAGTCATTACCATGTGAAGAGGGTTAAGGCCCAGAGTTTGGCCTTCTGTTTTTACTACCACAGCTCAAAAAGTTTTGCACACAGATCCCTAAAACAGGATAAAGTCTGATGGGCTGAACCAAAAGTCAGCTGGTGCCAATCAGACTGTAGCGGTTGATTGTCTCCTTATTTTGTTCCACACCGAACACGCCTGGCTTATGTGTAAACCGAACCTGTTGAGGAATGGATCAGAGCTGTTGGCCGTCATGGTCCGGGCATCTTGAGCCATAGGGGAGGACACAGGGTTTGTGCTGCCATCTTGATCCATACTGGTAGGCAGCTGGTTCCTTAGAGCCAGCTCCTGCGGATAATAAGACACAAAAACTCATGAGCAACACTGTCAACACCACCCCTAACATCCAAAGCTAATTATACACAGCTAGAGCTTCATGGAGGCGTTTTTTTACAGCCTCACTGGTCTGCTGTCAGACATGTTGGTCTCCATTTCTCTCCTTGCACGGTGTCATATTACATGAGGGGCCGGCCACAGTTGTAGACAATTGTTTTCTACACATGAGGAATCAGATAAGGTTGAGGATATGAAGTCATGCTTTTCTTTTTCACCCCCTTCCTTCTAAGGGGATGTGAACAGAGCTGACCATAGTCACCATTTTCAGCTCTCATTGAAATTCTACAAAGACACTATTGGAAATGCACTAATTATACTTTTTTTTTTCTACTTAGTATTTGGTATCAGCAAGTAAAATAAATCAAGTATAAGTAGTCAGTAATAAGATTACGTTTCAACCTTGGCTCAGTGACACTGCAGCATGTAGTGCAGTATAGGTTGCTGATATCTGCCATCTGTGCATTCCTTGAAACAAAAGTGAGGCAGCCTACGCTTTCAATAAGTGCATAAAGTAAATTTACCTCTTCAAACACACAGCTGTTGCAGTGAAGTTTGGAACAGTTTCAGCTGAACCAAAAGTTGCAGTTGTGTGATAAATGACCTGCTGACACTATCAAAACCACGTAAAAATAAAGCTAGCTAAACCGGCTGTCTGAGCAGCACACGCCCGGCAAGGCATGTCTGATGGCTCATCTGCATTTGAAGTTGCAGCAATCTCCTTTGTGTTGCGGCATTTCTACGGTTTTTCACATTTATGTTGCCATACATAAGTGAAGGACTAACTATAAGCTAGTCATAGTCAATGCAACATCAATAATTCATTTTATTTCCTGTAGTATTAATTAGCGTACAAAGGGTTTTAAGTTAGCCACTCACCTATTCTTCATTACATAACTGCATAAGTGCATACATTTCCATTTGTGTCAAGTTTTGCTCCAAAATTGAACTCCCCATACACGCCTAACGTTATGCAATGTACTCCTGACACGCACTACAAGATTTGTAAATAAATGATAGCCACCATAATCCAAACAAAACAGAGTTACAGGGGTTTCGGGTTTATTGGAATCTAGCGGCTAGACAGAACCCCTCTTTATATCTTTGCCTGGTCTGCAGTGCCTTTCCACATTTTATTTTCCATTTTAACTGGTGGCCGTGGATGTCTGAGGCTTGGATAATTCAGTTGCTCATGTTTCTTTACATAACTGATGAATTTCTATCCATCATTTTAATTGTGTTTGTCTACACAAGACACTAAGTGAAATCAGGCAGCTTCACTGAAATAGTCTGGTCCCACTTTTGCTCGCGGGCACTTGTCATGCACGTAACAAAAACAAAAATTGTAAATAAAGTCATAATTCTGATTTTAAGGCTTTTAAAATAGCTAATAGGTCAAAGTATCTGAAAGAAAGTGTTTGTGCTCATCATACTCTCATAATCTCCTTCTTTAAAAGCCAACAGTAACCAGGCTACATAAGCATGCAGAGCATATTCTCTTAAAAAGGACAGTTCCAATAATTTTCCCTTTATAATCCAGTGCCTGCATACACACGGGTCACGTCCTACAGTGAACTTTAAACAACCCATCTGAACCCGAGGCATGGTAAACAAAGTCACCAGCACTCTCATTCATAATCATAAAGCTCCAAATCTGGTACTATGACACAGCCTTGAGTAAACTACCGCTCCACCCTGCGTGGGTGGCACCACTGTGACACATCAACCTTAGGAAGTGATAATTATTAAGGACGATGACTCACAAGACTTCACTGCAGTGTGGTGTAACAATAAAGACTGATCAAAGAGGCTTAGGATCCACCACTATCCCTGCCAAGATTTTAAAGCTGTACATTTTAAAGTGTAAACATTTTGCTGCTGCACTCATTCAGCAAATGAACAGTTTGAGGTTCAGTGTCGTGGTGGAAACATACTTAAAAGCATTTGTTCTTCCATGAGGCCCTGGCACTTCCAAAAGGCCTTAAAAATATTTTGAGCTGCTTTAACTCTGATTCCTGACCTGTGGTCTCTGCCGAAGCAGCTCCTGTTGCTTCTGTCTCAGTCTTTCCTTCTCCATCTGAAGTCTCATCTGGTTGTTGCTTCCCATAACTCCACTGATGCTAGGAGGCAGCTGCCCGGCCTGTTTCACTGGAGCACTCTGGGAAATTCTCTGCTGGTTCAGAGCTACAAATAAAATAAAAGTTGTTTACATATCAGTCAAATGCACATAATGCAAAGACCCCAAATGCTGTAACGACAAGGATAAACTTTGCAAAAAATGGTTGCTAACTGCTTTGTTGTAAAGGAAATACTTTCAAAATATTTTTTAGGCAAAGCGGGGGAATATTCAGACCTGACAGCAAAACTTAAGTGCTGTGCTTATGAGACACCTTTATCCTTTGGACTTTACTATATTGAGATATATGCAAATTTAACAATGTCAGCTCTCAGAAGCTGGCAATAAAATTAACATACATGATTTCTAGTTAGCAGACTAGATAGACTAGTATCTTCCCATCTCTCTTCAGAAACTTCCTGCTACCTCACCTCTTTAATGGATCGCTGCATTTAAATACTACATAACAAGACCAACAACTTGTGCATTTGTCCACATAGTGAAATTGCAAAAGAGGATCCAGTGCAGCAGGTTGTGTAGGACAAGGGAAGTCCCAGCACAAGTTGTCCACCTAGTATCTAAAACAATCACTATTCCTGTAAGACCTGATCTCCTCCCACTCGCTGACTAAGACGAGCTTTGTTAGTTTTGTACATTGCATCAGTCATGACTTATCCTTTCATTGTGCGTTTTGTTTCCTTCTAAACAAATCGCCGCTTATCCCTCGAGACTGACTGCCTTCTTACCCTGGCTTGATGTGTCCACTTAAGCTGATTTAACGCATGCAATATGATTGCTCTGTGCCCATTAATATAGTGCAGGCCTACCTAAGGTAATGCAAACACAGTACCACTTCTAAATTTACATTAAAGGCTCTTTTACACAACAAATGTTACTGCATTAAGCATTTGTAAGCCGACTACATGTTTACAATATCAGAACAAATGTGTTTGTACTGAAAACACAGCTGTTCCCAAATGAAATCTTTGTTATTCTTCAGTGTAGTGGGGGTGGGTCTAATAAACATAAGAGTAAAGCACAATGCGATGCTGCAATCTATGCATGCAAAGTAGGTCACACATTTGCAGTGGAGTAAACGTGAATGTGTTGCACCAACAATAAAGGAGCCAACGAGGTGTGCTGTTTGCTTATGTGCTTGAAGCGCCAATCACAACAAAGCTTTAATGGGGCGGGGGCGCAACTTTCATGCGGGTCTGGCCCTCTCTGTTCTGTCCTGCCCGCCCCGGCACCTTTCTCATCACCATTCAATCACTGTCTGTTTACACTATTGCAGGGGCTGAATGAACCATAGCTGAGGGCTCTCCCTGGGAAGCTTTGGAGGCCCCACCTTGCCTTGCCTTCCACCGTCCCCTCCCCTCTCTGACCGCAATGTCTCCCCAGCAGCCCCACCCCAAGCGCGCGCACACACACACAGACTCATGTAGGCAGCTTCCCCCACACACACGTCAAGAGAATCCGTGGGAGACTGTTACTTCTCCCTACTTCTTATCTTTGGCAGATACTGAAGCCTTTTGTGGCTGGAGCGCTCCGCCATCGGGGCACCATTAACTGTTCTCATGATGGAGTCTCTACGCATGGGCCATGTCAGCAGCTGCAGATCTGTTAAGGCCTTAGCTTTGAAGACGAGTTGCGTAAAAGCGATGGGACACATATGGAGAGATCCACTGATACACAAAGCCAAAAGATAAAGGAGAAGTTTTAATGTCAAAACCTGGGTCTTTATTTTGACCCCAGTTTCTATTTATGACAGTAACCTTTTATTCATACGAACAGTGCCAAAGGGAAGTCAGCTTCCAATCACCTCCTCCTCCAGCCAATTTGCAGAACAAGGTGAAAAAATTCTGCAGAACGATCGCGTAGTTTCGCCTAATTTTACAAAAAACTACAAAAATCAGAAGATTTGTTAGTTCTCTGCCAAGTAAATTATGCTCAACAAAACTATGTGATTAGTTAAAGTCAACGGCTTCCTTCAGGGGAGCAAAGTTCCTGCTGCAAAACCAAGTCAAGGACTCTTTTTGCAGACCAAATAGCAACAATAACCAATGTTACTGGATGAACTATGCACAAGCAATGCAGATATCAAAGAAGGGAATTACATCTGTGGGCGAGATAGTTGCCAAGGATAGGTTCATTTCAGGGCCAGACTGATATTTTAAAAGGAGGCCACTCAAGGCAAAGAAGACTGTGTGTGAGAGTGCGTGTGTGTACTTTTGGAGAGGTGGTTTGAGTAAGCAGCACATAGAGGTAGTGATTGCCGGTGAGCCAGTCAGATAAGAGACAAGTTAATGCTGTCTGCCTTTTGTCTTCTTCACGCACTCCTGCAAGACAACGAGCCAGCGACACAACCCCTTATCAGTCAATCACACTGGCAGGCATATTACACCACAAGATCACCTGGGGCAGGTAAAGTTGAGGGTGTGCCAGCTGTGGGAAGCTCTCTATATGACCAGGCCTCAGCACCTTTTAAGACTTAGTAAATATTTACCTGCTTTCGATTTAACAAGTTTAACAAAAAAAAAAAAAAAAAAAAAAAAGGCATCTTGGGAAGGTGTTGTATTTCTAGCATCAAGATAAGTAAAGCGGCAAAACAGACTGGATGTGATGCAAACAAAGTTTTATCATCTTGTACTCAGTAAGCTAAAACCAGCCTGTGCCGACTTGGCTCTGAGAGGCATGAAAAAAATAAGTCAGGCGAAAATCAAGAGTGTAGGCTAACAGGTTATAATACAGCTGTATCTGACACTTCTAATAGAAATCTATTAATGCGTACACTCAATTCCATTTAATGGTCACCAATAAAAAAAAAAAAAAGAAAAAAAAAAAAAAAAAAAAGCATAGAATATTTTTTAAAATGGCAAAGCTCAAACATAAACTATCCAAAGTACTCTGGGATGCTGTTTGAGAGTTAAGAAGCTGCTCCTGACTTTTTCCACATGACATTTCTTAATTCTGTTTGTATCACAAATGCCAAACTACCCTATAACAGCGACATTTTCAACAAGGTTCCAGCTTTTCTGGTTTAGTACTCTGACAGTACTCAAACAGTATTACGCCAAGTCTTCAGATGAAAACATTGAAGTCCCAGGGGAATTTTTTGTCTTTCTGCTGTCATTTCCTGTATGTGCCCACAGCAACACATATAGGATATGACATCCACATTAGCCAGTCCCCTTTTGAACTCCCACGTCACCGTGGACTCGCAGCTTGCTCACCACCTTTTTGGATCTTAAACAGGATGCATGTTTATCCCATCGTCATTTTCTCTCTATTCCTCAGTTTTTCTTTCCTCCCCTTTCGCCTTGCCCCCCTCCACCACTCCCATGCCCTCCCCTCTTTAGAGTTCTTTGACTGAAAAGGTCTGGAACAGATTAAGAGTTGGAACACAGAATAAAGAGGCCTGGCAAAGATTCAAGTCTGTCTGGAGCTACAGCAGAATGGGGCTGTGCCTGCACTGGGCCTCACACAGGGGGAAGGCAGCCGGCAACAACCCTCAGTTAAAGGCACTCTGCTGCTTTTCTTCTCAAAGCTCAAATTAGCCTCCATTATCAAAGCAGTTGGCTTATGATTGAAGACCTACATAGCAGCAGTATAGGGGCTTCTGAAGCACAGGAGCTTACTTAAATAGTACAAAAGTGCAAATGCATACAAAAAAATGATAACAAACAAAACTACTGGAATTAAAAAAACAGTTCAAAATTCATAAGTTTTACAATTTTTCATAAACCTAAGAAGGTACAAACTGCCACAAATGAGAAATACAAGCAGTATAAATGTGACGTTTTAACAATTATTATAAAAAAAAATGTTATACCATGAGGAACAAAATCATGTTTATGGCACATAATGAGTTAAGAGCCTGTCTCTTTCACTCTTTCTCCCCCTCTCTCGCTTTCAGGGGCCCAGCAGCCTTGTGTGTTCAAGACTTATAAACCTTCAAAGAGCTTTGCCGATTAAAGCCTCCATCTCTCCCCAGCTGCCCCACTCCCCTTACAACTCTGTTTTGAACTTTCCTGTCTGCTTTCAGAACAGGGACACACAATTGCTTACATAAAAATTGCCCTTTAAGTGGCCATGCTCGGTAAAAAACTAACACTAAATTTAAGCGGGCCGCACGCTGATTCACACATGTTGCCTTTGTGAACCAGGGTAAAGTTCCCTGGGGAACACTTCAGTGATGAAAAGCATGTCACCTGAAGAATAAATGAGTCAGAGTGACATAAGCCCTCATCTCTGGAAGTCTTTCTGGCACACGGGAGGATTAGCTTATTCCCATGGCCACAGAGTAGTCCGAACACATGTACCTGGCTCTGTCACTAATTCACCAACCCTGACCACCACACACTCGGAGCTAACTTTAGCTTGGCCCGAGGGATTAATGGCAAACTCAGCTGTTGTGCCATAACTAAAACGGCTGACAAAAGTGTAGGTGTGAATTTTGAGGGTGGGGGTTTTAACAAAATCTGCCTTCAACCACCAATGCTATGTCTAGATAGCCCAAAGCACTCTGGTGTGGTTACATTAACTTTGAACCAAAAGTGGAGAAGGAACACCTCCCTCAAGTGTGAACATTTAATTATATTTTCAGGTGTCTTTCAGGTGTCTTTCCTATATTTAATCAATACAACACACTTTAACACTAACAATCTCAGTCCAAGGCAAACTCACCATAACGTGGCTCAAGTCGTGGGTCCAGCCAGGATGTGGTCTTGTTCTTGTGATTGATGTAGTAAATTTCTCCCTCTGCTGTAATAGCCTGTTCCCAGCCATCAGGGAGGGGTCCTAAAGGGACGATGCAAAAAAAAAAACAAAAAAAAACAAAACAAAGTCTAAGAGATCCTACAGGTTCAATCTATGCTTTAATTGACTGGCAGAATTTTTTAAACTTCTTACAGTCAGCTGACAAAGAGAACAAAACAAAGCAAAAACTTCCCATATGGAAAGCAAAAGGAATAAATAGACAGAAGAATTAGAGATGGTCGTAATCTTTCATCTCTGAATTAATCATTGCCATCAGCCACTGAAATCAAACAATCCTGTCTGTCAACAGTTGACAGATGACTAACAATGGGTTACCAGATCGGTAATCTTTAATCTTTACCCAGTTTCTGATCTGGCCTTTGTCCAAAACTGGCCTTTCTGACATGTAGCTCCATATTGGAGATGGTTCACTTCAGATGCATTCTAATACTGGAAACGCTGTTTGTTTAGATGAGGGGTGGCGGCCAGGTACAGCATGCGAGAGGAAGGACTCGCTTGCTGTGATTTCAGTGGACCGATTCCCTGCTATATTCTCACATGGCTTTAAAGGACATCACACAGTGTGTGCATGTGCAAAAGTAGCTATTGAGTCAGAGTTCCCAAACATGTCAAACAGGACGCGTAACGTTCTGCCTCAATCTTCCCTCACCTAGGGCAAATTCCAACTGTATGGACAGACCTGAGGTACACCAAGTAGTAACAGGTAAGAACCAGACTGTACCTGACTTGTTCGGTATAATTTTTTTCTTCTTTTTTTTTTTTTTATTGTTTTGCTTTACATATGTGAACACACAAAAAATGCATGTTGAAAAAAATACACTATGAACGTTGTGCAAAGGAAGAACTGAAATAATTGCCATTCACTGCTGAAAAATTACACAATGCATTTCATGCACTGCCGCTGATATAAAAACTAAATTTGACAAAATCAACAGATACACACCACTGGCTGGGTTCATGATAGGTTGCGGCTGGACTGGCACAGAACTGGGAGGGGCAGGCTGGTTCATCTGGAGCAAGGCCTTGCGTGGATCCTGCCAAGTGGTGGTCTGATCAATGTGGCTGTAAGGAGATAGGACAGCCAATAAAAATAAGTCACAGAAATGACCATCTAAGATTTCCTACAACTAATAAGCAGTAAGGCCAAACTAGGGCTATGTCAATACAACACATAAATGTTGACTCAGACCCATTTCATCAACCTCATGAACAAAAACACTGAATCTACCCCCCCCTCCCCCCATTCTGTAAATGATGACTGTTACTGGAAGCGAAACTCAATGTTGACTGTGTGTGTTCCAGCCTGGATTCAGTCTAGATTTACACTACTCATTCATTCATGATTTGAATCTATGTGTATTGAATAACAATGGAAAAAAGAAAAAAAACATTAAATTATATTTGAAATAAGACAAAACAAAAGCAGCACACTGCAAAAAATGAAAATAAGTCAAGTCAGGCTGAAAGCTTCTTGAAAATGTGTAGCGGCCTATGATTGGTTTTAAAACACCCATTGTAACATCAAACAATGTTGCTCCATCTATTTTCTGGCTCATCTTTGCTGGAACAGGACTGAGGCTTGGGGGAGGAGGCATTGTGTTTCATTCTGTGAAGGCATTGATAATTAGTGCTTTGTTGGTACTTGTTGCTTGATTAAGATGGAAAGCTAATACAGGAAGCCCTCCTCTCCCGAGCAGGACCCTCTCTATTGAGGGAGGGTCAGTCCCAGGGCTCAATGCAGGGGGTCCTTTTTTCCTGGAAGCGGCTCGGACACTACAGAGTGTCAGGGGCTTTAACAATCTGGCGCCACATTTACAAAGCTTTCACCTGCTTGACAAAGGCACAGACTGAGCTACGACCTAAAACCCCACTATTCACTTGTTTTCTCTTTTTTTTTTTAAACTATCCCATTTTTTTGAAAAAGAAACAAAAACTAATCTCATACAAAAGGCATGAAATTCAAGTGTTTTTGTTTCATACATCACCACAAATCTTGCATTTATAATGTAACTTGACTGAGTTATTTCAACACACATGGCAAAAATAGTTTGTTTGTCATGCACCTAAATGTTACCCACAGCTATCCATTATACCCCAGGTTCTAATGGTGTCCTTCCACCCACTGCGTTTCTTTACAACTCACTGTTAATTTGATCCCTAAACGCCATTAGCACAGATTTTGGAACAGCTGGGTGAAATGAGAGATTCAGAGAGTTTCTCTTGGCCTCTGCGGTAATCCCAGCCTGCCTGTCTGCTCTCGATCCCAGGCCAGAGAGCGAGGGGACCTGACTCAGCACTCCTCCCCCGATACAATGCAGCCCATTTTGAAGCCCCCTCTTGTTTATGCTTTATTGATCAAAGGAGCTGCCAAATCCCCTACCGAACCCTCCCCCAGCCCTCACACGCACACACACATACACACACACACACCCACACAAGCACCGCAAACCAAGCAAAATAGTTGGAACTGCTCAGACTGGGGGGGCCTTGAGAAAGAAAGGTCAGGGAGAGGAGGGGCATATAACTGGAGAAAAGAAAAAAAACAAGTGAAAGTTAAAAAAAAAAAAAATCTACAGAAGCAAATCCCCTGAATTCCATTGGCTGTGTGAGTTGCTGTGGTTCTGTTACAGTCTGAGTGCCCGCCCTGCCCCATTTCCTGCCTTTTTCCCCACTCTGGAAACTATGACATTTGTTATGGGGGGGGGGGGGGGGGGAAAGGGGGGAGGCAGGGAGACGGGCACTAGGGTAAAAGGGAAGGGAGGGTTTATTGTAAATGAGAGGCCTGCACATCCTTGCACGTCAATGGCAAAAAAAAAAAACTGCTAAAAGTGGGGAAAAAAAGAAAACACTGATAGGAACATAAAACTTTAAAACCTTAAAATCAGATTCTTGAAGTTATGCACAGATAAAAGGTATATTGAATTTTCTATCAAAGACTAGTTGGAACTGCCAACTTCCGTTGATCAAATCAACCACAACAACTGTAAACAAAGCCTTAGTTCAAAATACAGGCAATAATGATCTAAAAGCCTGTGATGAAATCGACTTTCTGTTCAATAGTGCTGAAAAGAATATTGAAAAGAAACTGAGAAAACCGGTAAATGAGTTACCAAGAGTCAGTAATTCATCACCAGGTTTTAAAACTAAAAGATAATCTATTCACTGAACCTGCCACCAACCATATATGGTCAGCTGCACGGCTTCCTGTAGGTGAAACATAAAACAAAACAATGTCATGGCAACTGTTGGGACGCCTGGAGGCCACCAGTTGCTGTTAGGAATTGCTGATGATCTGCAACCCCACGGTTACAACTGCTCGGTGTTTTCTTTACATGTTTCTGACACCACAACGAGCACAGCAAGGCAGCCTTTGTACCCTGCCCCCTACTGCATACCCGGGGATGGGCAAGATATTTTTGGGGTTGGTCCTGATCCATACAAGTGCAAAAAAAGTTTACAATTTTTTTTAAGTAAGCTGTAAAACTGTGCTCTCAAAACTCTCATTCAAGCTGCGACCCAAACATTAAGAGAATGCTTAAAATAAATGGCGTCTTTTGACTCTTTACACACAAACTGCTGCTGTGTGATTACACACTAAGCACATGAATGGACAGAATAAAATAAGTCTACATGCCACAAAAAAATGTAACCTGTATAGACACGTTTCAATCCATAAACAATGAACTAGCAGCTATATTCTATTTCTGTCACATGGTTTACATAAACAACAACATCCTCCTCCCCCAAATTAAGTCCCTTAAGGGGGATTTTTTTTTGTTAACACAAACATCTTTTGGTGTTCCAACCCCAAATCCTAGTTTAGATGACGGGACAAGGTGGTGGGGAAAAAAAAAAGTCTCATGTTTGTCTGGGAATCATCACAGACAAACTATAACAGATCATTTCTTCTGCAAATGACCAGGTACTGCAGCCAAGAAGAACAATGTCTTTCAAATGCGATCCATTACTTTCCATCTTTTGCTCAAGTTGTCATGTTTGACCGTGTCTTGCTGAGGCATGAAGGCAAAACTCTACTTTGCTGAAATGATATATGGGATGACTTATAAGTTTCCTGCTCAGGACTAACTGGAGTAAAAATACAATGCAAAGTGCTAATCGTTAAGGACTGACTGAAAAGTCTGAGATTTAAGAGATTCAGGTTTCCGGAGTGTGCTGTAAAGGGTTCACGATCCCTTACGTGCAAAAGTCTGAATTCCCCCACTTGATTTTTCAAAAGCTGCAGTGAATTACTGTAGTATTATAAACTAGTATGACAAACACACAGCCTGCCTGTTTATGCTCATGAAAACTATGGCCGTTTGCATCTGGCTTTGTAGAGAATTTACTACTCAAAAAACATAAAGTCTCCAAATAACCTCTGCCACCTTCAAAACACCAGATCAAAGCTCGATTTCAGTCCAGGCTGACTGTTTATTCCACTGAAATTGCACATCTTCAAATCCAGATGTCAAGTGCTGCATTTCGCTGGTGTAATACAGGGGAGTGAAGCTATGAGAAGTGCAGCAGTGATGAAGCACTCCCACAGCTGAGTTGTCAAATGTTAAAAATGGGATCGTCAGACCACAGGAGCTCCACCCTGGGAGTATGTGCTTGGAAGTTGGTTGAAGCCAATGACTTAAGAGTGCACTGAGGGAGGCCAGATGTAATCAGGCCTCTAAGTTGAGGGTGACCACCTCCACTCTCGTTGACTGGAGATGCCTGGCTGCCTCTCTATCAGCAGGACATCATCAAGAGAGATTATTGGGGCAACCTTTGTGACCCTATTGTGGCTTTAAGTTTCCCTTTGAAGGGTGGTTTGTATTAATGAGGAAACTAGTTCATGAAGTACCAGGACTGAATGTTCCTCGGTTTTTCCACTGTTTATTTTTTAAGAGCAATTTCAAGATTGAATGTAATTTTAGGGATTGTCGTAATTAAAGATTAATAGGTGGGGGGTTTTTTTTAAGCAAAACTTGCCTGACAAAGTACTCCGCATAAGCACTTCTCTTAATCATTTACCAAGTAACATTGCAAACTTATTAATAGGTGCATACTTTTAGTCAAATAATATATCAATATTAAAATAAGGTTATCCGAGTATTTTGAAATCTCTAAATCCCACCTGAGAGGTGCACCTCTCAGAGACTACTTCTCTGTGGAGATGCCCTTAGTGACAGTGGAGGCATTGATGTCTGAAACAGAGGTGTTACATCAAACCTTCGGTAAACATTAGTCTGACTTTCTCACAGTCCAGTTTGTGTACTGAGCTGACAGGCCAAAGTTGAACAGGAAGGTTCTTGTCTGTGTGTGGTCAATAAACCAAAAGTTTGTCAAACACAAAGTTGCTCCAAATGAGGGCTTTGCACAAGCTTACCGCCCAGTCTTCCCAGCACCATTTGTGACTGACCAAGTGGTCTTAGTTTACAACGTCTTAGAATGAAAACCAATTTGCATATTTATCACTTTAAACTCATCGCAAAACAATTATATATACCATTTATTTCATTTACTATAAGATCAGTGTTAGCCAAGCTATAAAGGTAAAACTTGTTAGTGAATTTAAAAATTAATTGATATTGTTTTTATTTAATTTATTACATCACTACAGTATTAATGACTAGATGAAAAACTGTCAAGTAGTTAAAGTCTGACTATGGTTTAAAAGACAACATAACACTGCAATTGCAGCTTTATTTGCTCAATTCATGGCGACAGTTGGAGAGCCTAAAGCTTGACTAGGCCATTTTTGTTTTAAATGCAGTAAATATTACCATGTTATCTGCTGGAATTGATTTATCAATATAATCTTATAGTTTAAAATCAGCATAACAGAGTTATTATAATGTACTACAGCAAGAGCATAAGGCCTAAATAAACATCTTTCCTGTGCAAACAGGCAATCTCTGACTTGTATTTAGAGCAACAGATGTTCAGGAAATCACAGACAGAGTATAGTAAAAGCTGATTATTAGCCGATTTACCCGGGACTCTGCAGCAGTGTAAGTCTGAGAAAATAATTTGTTTTTTAAAAACATAACACTAAAGAAAGGATTTATTAAAGTTCTTCACAGTGGATAATCATCTCCTTGAATATCTAATCATGAATCATCTTTAGCCACTGCAGAGTTAAACCTTAAGAGAGACACATAGTCTGCTCTTTTCATGTGAAACCAAGCTCATCAAAACATTTAAAAAACCCAGTCGAGAAAAGACAAAAGTGTCCATCAACACGTAGATCTACCTGCCCCTCAGGGCAGATAATAGCCTCCCCCCCTCCAGAGCTTTACTCTGCTTTGAGCTGACTTCCCACGAACTGAAAGCTCTTTCAAAGCTGCATTTAATAAGCGCCCGGAAACAGTGATTACCCCTCCTAGTTCACCGGTGTGTCTAAATTAGAAACCTTCATTAGTTTATGACCCACCCCTGGAGACCATCCCTGCCCCCGTCCCACCAACAACCAAGGTGACCCAACCTCTGTGCCCTGGCTGTCATAAATCAAAGGCCGCAGCAAACTGCTGTGAAAAAGACGAAAGGTCAACAGACTTTGTTGACGTTCTCCAAGTATTTGTTTTTATGTAACAGCCAAAACAACAAAAAAAAGACGGCATCCTATTTGACTCTGATTACCATTAGGGCTGCGACTATTGATCACCACCAACAGTTATAACAAAATGTCTCACTTTTTAAAATTTAAATTTAAAAAGTGCATCACGTTTATCAAATGATATTTATATCGCTTCAACACCATTTGCTACTCTAAAGGAGAAAAAAAAAGTGCTAAATCTGTCACTTATCATCACTGGTTAGTATTTACACCAAAATTAAACTAAATTAAAAAAAAATATCAGAACTTCAGGTGTGAAGAAGGTTAAAGTCTTAACAAAGCCACCACTCTCTCACCCCCATCTTTAAACTTCATGTCAGCCATTTGTCTATTTCGGGAAGGCTCACATGAGTCTCAACAGGCCCGTCGTCTGAATAAAGATCACTGTTTCGCTGCTGGGACAAAGGGGGAGGGCACAGTTTCTTTTGGCCCCTCTTCTAGTGATCTCCACATGGCTGCCATTTAACTTCATTGACACAGAGAGGCACCATCACAGAGTCACAGCTCCATTCATACCAAAACAGAGCATGACTCCTGAAGGAGTGAGGCATCGAAATCTAGAGACTCACTGACTCAGAGGCCAGTTATTGCTACGCATAATCCTGCAGTACACTAATAAACAAATAGTATCTTGAAAAAAAAAACAACTTCAACCCTGGGTTCATTTATCTCTAAGGACAACAGCAAGCAACCAGAGTGAAATGTGAACCCCCAACTCTCTGCTTTCCTAGCTGGTGACCAACTCCCCACCCCCACTAGTCCATAGCTAGCACACACACACACACACACACACACACACACACACACACACACACACACACACACACACTTGCTCTGCTTCACTCTCTCTGCAACACATCTTGGTCAGACAGCCCCTGTTTATAAATAGGGGAGTGTCTTTTCCAGCAGCTCTGGCAAGCCTGCTTTTATTCCAGATCAAATATCTGCTCTTTGATCTGTGTGGAAGATGTCTCCTCGCGTTTTCCGTACTCAAACACAAACACAGTGTACTATACTCACTCTGGTTGTATAACATGCCAGTTGGAAAAACAGTTAAGTCTCTGCAAAGAAATGTGTTTCACATCCCGTTAACATCAAACTCTATGTGAGTTGAAAGGAAGAGGCCCTCAGGTATACGCTATATAAACAGGTATATATTATATCATCTATGAATAATTGGATAGTTTAGCATTTAAAAAAAAAATAAATTACCGACCAGTGAGATCAAATGACTGTTTTTATACACAGAAAGACTCTCGGTTAACACACCTGACTTGTGAACTTATGGCTTTTATACTGCCAATTTTATACACGTTATATTTTATTCTGCCTTTATCAGTATTTTAGGATAAAATACTCTAAAGAACCACAAAGATCTCGAGTCTTTCAGAGTACTGTTTTGATTCCTCTATTCCCTGTCCATTATTTTTTTGGCCTCCACAAAATGGGCCAGATGTTCTCCAGATGTGCAACCTTAAAACATGTGGTAATGAAAGCTCTCTTTTTTTTTGGGATCCAAGTAAGTTTGAAGCTATCATGTTTGTCCAGACTCTGCGTCAGAGAGTAACATTTCCTAGAACTGACAACATTTTGCCTTTGAGTAAAGAATGAGGACTTTGAGTGTCAAGCCTTTTTTTAAACAAGAGCTGCTGAAGAGTTCATAAACTTTAGAAGGCTTCACAATGAGCAGATTACATTAACATAAATTGTTGACAAGCACGCCACTTTTATGAATAATTCAACCCATCTTTGCCCAGAGCTACAGACAGTGGAAATAAAAAGGGTAACAAATGCACAAAAAAGTATTAAAGAACCAAAGCCCTCAAAACCCGAGAAGTAATCGATACATCCTGTGACAAGCCTAAAGGTCTCTACAGTACCTGCAAACAAGAAATCTACATTACTATGGATGATTAATGCGAAGAAGATCTACTGAGTAGCAGAGGAGCTTTGCAGAACTGTTCTTTGCTGTCTGGGGTAGCTACAGTGCTCCATTGTCTCTACTGAAACCTGAGACCAAGAAAAGGAGCACTAGATACAGCAATCATTGCTCAAAAGACTTCTCTTGTTTGCTGAGCCCACCAAATTTAATAACCTACAATTTAACTATTGCAATTGTCTCTTTCTGGACACAGTGGCAACTATTGTGTAACAGATTTGAAAATCATTGTCAGCATAATGTATGCTGAATAGAGATGTAGTATTGAGAGCTGGGCCCTGTACTACGAAGCGAGTTCAGCATACCCAGGGTATCCTTCGTTATCCAGATTTACTCACCCTAACACTGGCGTTCGGGTAAGTGGTCACACTAAGCTGGTTATTAACTCACTAAGTTAGCCCAGGACTTCCCAATCGAGGTACACGTGAGTTCACATGAAAGAGGTGGTGCTGGTAATGTCTGATCACATTGATTAGTGTACTAGTAGCTGATTTTACAAAGAAAGAGTAAACTTTAAAATGAGAAAAATATGAAGAGGTTACATAAATGATATAAGTATTTGTATCCACTTTAGTTAGAAAGCTATTATTAAAGTGTAGCCACTTGTCTGAGTTAACAGATAAAAATATCCCATTAAGATATTGGAGAATCTGATGAGCTGTTATCAACTAGTCCCATCAAATTTGCATAAGACAGTTATAGTTTTCATTCTCTCAGCTGCAATCTGTGTCTTTTAAGTATTTAAGAGTAAGTTTAAATACAACAACAGAATTCAAATATAGGCTTAGTCTATGTACAAATTTGAAATGAGGTTAGAAAGTGCAGTATAGGTGTCCTGTTTTAGGATCGTATATTACTGACTAACACTTATCAAAGAGTAAAATTGTTGCTGACAAATATGGGAATGAATCTAGATTTATCACCGATGCTCATCAGCTAACACAAAGACTTTAGACACTACTGAAAAACTAGAGCCCCCTACTCTACCCACATAGGGATTGTTCAGGCAGGGTGATGCCAGTTTCTGAAGAACTGCCTGGTCAGTAGGTGGTGATTTCATACCTGCTGATCTCTAATCAGGAACCTAACCTGTTCCGGAGCAGGTTAGGGTTAAGGGTTAAACTTCAGAGCTAATCCAGAAGTTACCCAGATAAGATTAAATCCTGCTTTGTAGTACAGAGGTCTCTATAGAGACCTGTCACAAGACCAATTCTTTGGTAACTTTCATTGTCACAACAACAAAAAAAAAAAAAAGTTTGAACCAGTGATTGTACTGCTTTATAAGCAGGCACATACATATTGTAAATATCAGTAAGATCATTCCAACAATATGTATGTATAAAATTGCAATCAAAGATTTTAAACACATTTTTTAGAACTTGCATAAATATAAAATGTTCTCATAAAATTAGACAAAATTTTCCATTTTGGGGATTTTCTGACGTCTGATGTAATAATGTTAAATAAATGGCCTGTATTTGCTTTACATAGTCCCTATGGACCCCAAAGCACTTTAGACTACATTCAGTCATCCACCCATTCACACACTGGTGATGGCAAGCTACATTGTAGCCACAGCAGCCCCGGGGCGCACTGACAGAGGCGAGGCACTGGCGCCACCGGGCCCTCTGACCACCACCAGTAGGCAACGAGTGAAATGTCTTGCCCAAGGACACAACAACCGAGACTGTCTGAGTCAGGGCTCGAACCGGCAACCTTCCGATTACAAGACGAACTGCCAACTCTTGAGCCACGATCGCCCTTAAGTATAAGTATAAAATAAGTATAAAAAGTTAAGATAGATGAATATCACCGATTTTTCAAAACATTTCAGGTTGCAAGCATTCAGAGACTTTTACAAACTGTATGATGCACTTCATGGCAGCATACATACTTGAGGAAGTATCTCTGGCCAGAGGCTGTCTTGGCCATCTCCCACCCATCTGGTAGGGGCATGTCATCAGGAATCTCATAAGAAGACTGACGAAGATGTTGAGGAGAGGCCCCTGTTGAGCCCATGCCAGACAGTGAGCCACCAGAAACAGCTCCTAACTGCAAGGAAGCAGGGGATGAGTGTGCACGGACATGGTGAGGGATGAGGACTCCGGCACTCCCAGCATCGGTGCTGGCCTGTGTTGGGGTTGAGAGACAACACAGTTAGTTTGAGTGAAAACCCTCACTTAAAAACATCAATTATCATGTAATAATTAAAAAAGGCCATATGCAAATGTAAAGACAAATCAAACATTTATGAAAGAATAAAAAAAACATGAGGCTTTGTTTGTTTCAAATACAAGTGCAATAATGGATTGAGGATGAAAAACAGAACACAGTCTTAATTTATTGACAGTGTGTACTAGTCTACATAATTTCTACCCATTTAATATTTGAGTCACTCCTTATAATTTGTAATCACTTTAAAGTGTATATAAATTCTATTCATGTGCATGTGAAGGCATGTTTTTGACTTATTCGGGTGTGGGAGGTATCCAGGGCTTGCCACCAACACGCATGCGCACTAATTACAAAAAGTCCTCAGAGTTATGGGGAGCGACCGGGAACTTGGAAGAGCTGAAAATGGAAGAAGGGATCGGGGAGGGGCTGTGGGTGAATATAGGATAATTTAACCATCATATGATTTCCTGTCAGCAAATCAAGTTGTTTTTCATAAAAAGTCGGATTGAAAATTTAAGATGATACGAACATGACGGTTATCCGTCTGCAAATAGCTATACATGAATTATTAACCAAACCATCCCTTATTATTTTTACATTGTCACTCATCTAATCACAATTTATTCTAAGCTAAGCAACATTCATCGGTTTTCTTGGTTACTTACGGCCAAAGACTGTAAGAGAATGTTTCCGCCGTTTAATAAAGCCCTCACGGCCTTTACTGTTTTAATGTTTGGTTTTTTTCTCTTTTGTTTTGTTTTTTTGCTGTGAAATGTGTTAAATGGAAATTAAATGCAGTTTGAGGGGGGGAAAACAACCCATCAATGGAAATGCACACTCATTTAAGCAGGTCAATACAAGTCCGCCTGAATAAAGTTATTATATCTTAAAGACTTAAAAAAATAATAAGTGTGTTCAAAGATGACTGACCAATAAAACAATAACGCTGAAGGCTAAAAATGGCACCAGAGAAGGATGAAGTAACTATTAACTATGTGCCAGTCACGTAGCTCTTGAAGGCCGAAACTCGACAAGATGGGCCCTGCTTTTTAGTTGTGATTTCTGAGTACGGGCACAGTAAAAACCAGGGCGGGCTTACTTGTCTGGAATGAGACTTTGGTTCTGGGGGTTTGAAGAAGGAGTCTGGCAGTTTCCTCATCCTCATGGGCACAGAGTGGGGCACGGTATTGACTTTCGGGTTCATCACAGCGTTAAAAAGCGCCTCTAGATCAGTCTCAGAGTCGCCCCGTACATGGACGATTTGGTGTCCGGCAGGAGGGTTGTGCTGGCTCGGATCCATTGTCCCAAAACAGTCTTCGAACTTTATGTCCCAAAAAAGTTAGGCTTCGGAAGTTAAAAAATAAACGTGAGCCAATCCCAAACTTTTTTTCCACGCCGGGAGAAATCTGAAAATCTCGACGACACTCAGTAAAAGTTATTCGGAGTCATTCTAAACTTTACAAGTCGAGCACTTGATATTCTTCCAAAGTGTGTTAGCTGTCGAAATCTGCAATGAAAGACAGCCTTTTCCTGTTTTTTCCTGCTGGCATACTTGTTAACGTAACAAAGCGCATAAACTCCACATTGGAATTTATGCTCTCGTCCCCCCAAAAAACGCAGATGCAGCCACAAAAGACGAAAAAACACCACAAACGGTTGAGTGAAAGAGTCCAACTTTTTCTGAGTGTCGGGCCAAGTCCAAGCTGTTGTTGATATTCTTTTAAGCAAGGCTCATAGTGAGCGGTACAAATCTCCGCAGCTCACTTTCTAGAAAAAAAAAAAAAGTTTAGCCCCAGTCGGATCTAAACTTTGGAGAGGACATCAAACTTTATGACGCCAGTGACGTAATCACCAATAGGGCGGGACTTACGGCTCCGATTGGGACAAGAGCGTTTAAAGGTAGACTGGAAAAGCCAAGCCCTTTATTAGCGGGCACCTTCCCCAATTAAACATAGTGTGAAATTAAAAGTAAAAGATTATGTACCAAAAGATACATTTTTAATAAGACATGTCACAACTTTTTAACGTTAACATCTACTTATTCCGACAGCAAATGGAATTGTAATATCCTTTACAGTTTATGTAATCTTCGACCGGACAATCTGGGCAAGACCTTATGAGTTATGGTCTCCATTTATGGCCCATTTGCTAGCCCAAATCTGGATGCCTTGTAGAAAAAAACACTACTACATAGGAAGTTTCATTAAACTAACTTGCAGATGCACTGAAAATATATACACACAGATGAACACAGGGTAACCAAATTAAACTCAAATTTGATGCTATAAAGTGACATTTTCTTGTACAAGTTTGTACATGTTTTTTTTAAGTTACCAAAGTTTTTCTAGTGTAAAAACAAGAAAATAAAGGACCAAAAAGAAAACGAAAATCAAATTCATATTGAACTAAAGCTCATAAAAACTTACAATAAAGTGCATTTGCAAACGGAAAATCTGACTAAAGTAACACTGGCAGATCACATTTTTCTTTGCAGGATTAATTTAAAACATTATGACAAAATATAGATAAACACTTTCCCAAGAATCTGAGCAAAGATAAGAAAAGAAAAAAAAACTATCATCACTATGTGTAATAGTACAGTTTTGTCTCTCTCTCACTCTCTTTTTTTGTTACAGTGCTTATGAAAAGTAGACCCATGCAGTTCCCACAATTGTTATGCTAATGCAGCCCCTCTCCCATTGAGAAATCATTTTGTCAAGATCCACCCTCTTTGGATATCGAGGCTCTGTTTCAGCTTTTCCCATACATCCATGAATGCATCATTATGAAGATCTATTAAATATCCACAGACACTGTAAACCTCCTTAACAGACTGAGAGTCACACTCAACCCACATGCTTTTGGACAGATAATACTTTTTAACAATGCTGCACCTTCAAAATCTTAGAAACATTTAACATCGCTGTAATCCACCATACTGGTAGGAATTCATGTTTGTCCTGCTAAACTTTGATGTGTCTAATAAATGATTAGTAAAATGCTGACAGTGAGAGAACTTTTAATATTTGTGAAATACTTGATTATTGTTTTAAAAGTTGCTCTAATTTGATGAATGAAGGAAACAGTCTTTGCACACATGCTGCCAGTCAAAAAAAAAATGTCCATTGTTTCAATGAAAGTGGCCATTTTCACATCATTGTAACGCAGTCAGACACATTAAAGAGATGGACTGCAGTGTCCCGGCAGCGCCGAGAGGACCACCCACCACGCTGAGTTTGGTCACTTTTTGTAAGCCTTCCATCCTCCTCACTGCTCTCGATTGGATATTACTAGAAACGATTATATGGCCGCTATAAAGCAGAATCAACCTGTGATCGAAAGTGTAGCTGTATGAGTCCACTTTGTGTAAAGCGCTTTGCTCTTCTGTTTGGCTATTACAGATATGTTGACACACTGTTGCTACAGTCAAGTGAGTAGAAGGCTCGCACGCCCCCTGCAGTGTACAATCGGTATTTATCCCAATAAACAAACTATTGCAGTGTCTATCCCTTCCTTTCTGACTTCCTTTAAACATGAACAAACCACGTACAACTATGTTATTGCCTACAATCTTTCAGATTTATGCATAAATCTTAGCTATCACTCATTTTCTGAGCATTAAAACCATTGTTATCATTACAAATTTGATCTAAACACGTAAAACACAATTTCCAACCTTCCATCCATGTGCATATTGTCTTATTACAAAAGATATTCAGATTTTTTTTAAAGTCAAGGTTTGTTTCGGTCATTTTTTGTTGCATGCAATATTGCTTTTCCAGACACTCAATCATTGCATGTTAAATGGACTGTAACAAAAGAAGACAAAATACTTGACAGCTTAAGCTTCACAACAGACCAAAGCACAAGCTTGAACTTGCATCTGTGAAAATGTCTCCCCTTATTTTCAGCACTCTTGCCTTTTCTTGTTCAGTTTCTGGGTGTTGTGCTGGTTAAGGCTTAAAGCTCATTACACTCACCATTGTATAGCATAATGGCTGTAAACAATAATGGTGCCAGGCCAAACGGAACTGATTTCAGGGCAAACCTACAGCAGAATATTCAGAATTTCAGTGATTTATCTGAACACGAACACTTATTCTACATGATTGTGTTTATTTGTGTGCACGCTTATGTTGTTTTTTTCCCCCCTTTTTTATTGGGGCAGTCTAAGTATCATTACTAGACAGTTTCTTGTTAATAGGTAGGACTCAAATATGTTAAATATCAGCATCAGTTCAGATAAAAGTAGTTTTCTTCTCTTTATAATCGTCTCATGCACACTGGGTAGAAATAACACTGACGCTCATTGTCAATTAACCACATTGGACAGTTTGTATGTTTTACTGGAGAATCTCTTCAAATGTAACGAGTCAAAGTGCATCTGCTGTTGTGGGCATAATCATATGCTAAAAATGAATACATTGTTTCCCTCTGTTGCTGTTCTCAGTTTTGGTGTAAGCTAACAAGGAGGTGATGCACGACTCGATGTGGCAATGAGACACCATTGTCACATTACCGTTTATAGCTCCTTCTTGGAGCACCAAAGAAACCTGCAGTTAAGCTATAAAAAAAGTCCCATCATTGTTCAGATGAGCTTGGGCTTCCTTCAGCTCTTGGAACAAGTCCTAGCAGGCTGACAGAGGGACAAACCCAGACACGCCAGAGAAGGAGGGGCAGCTCACATCAATAATCCCTACAGCGTCTTCCCCCAATGAACCTATTGTTTGCCAAGGAAGACAGAGAAGTTTTTAATTAAATACACTTTAAACAACAACTAGTATCAAATAATAGCATGCTTTGTCTTTTGATGTTACTATAGATTGAGGGCAATATTAAATAAATTAAGCCTTAAAGCAAAAATAAAATTCAGCATAGGTGCAATCTGAAGAAAAACCTGCAGAAACCTCGCTGTAGAGGCTCGGCTTGTTAAGCCAGTAGGTTGAGTCCAGTAGCCATAATCATCTTTTCCACAGCCATAAAAGAAAGACAAACACACCTTCAACGCTGCAAAACATTTCATAAACCATTTCCAGGCCTCGGTCAATTCACTGATTGTAACACTGCCAAACACAGAGTTTATCAGCAAACTGTCAACAACATTTATTCAGTTCACTGCTGAACTGCTGCAAAACAGTCCACCAAGTCATAGTGTTACTATGCAAAATAAATACAGAATGGTACACCTTTAAACATTTAACATATACAATTTGATAGTGTTTGTATATTTTGCAGTCAGGGCTGGTCATGTATTGATTGAAACAAGAGCATCTTTGCATTTTGTAACATAAAACAGATTAAAGCCTTTCTCATTTAAATAGGCACTTCAGACTTAGATTGCTTGATAGTCAGTAGCTTAAGTGTGCTCTAAGGCTGCTGATATGTCTTTTTTTGTCTTTGCAATTCAAGGCTGTTTATATTTCAGATCCTTAGTTACTTAAAAAGACACAATTCCTTGTTTTGTAATAAGTGCTTGTTTCAACAACATGCTTCAGCATAAAGTGCACCGACGAGGGCTCAAGACTGCTGTGGCGAACACAAGCTTCAAGTCAGGACTTCTGGTGGTATCGAGAGTGATTGTTAGCCGAGGATCCACAGTGTTTGTTATGGTTTGATGCTTTCACTTCTCTTGTCTGAAAATGGAGACAGAAGTTAAGAAATGAATTATCTTCAACAAAGTCACCCTTTCTGTTGAGGAAAGAAATAAATCCCTGCTAAACACTTACATAGGGTGCATCACTAAGTACAAGACCATGCATGCTAGTATTGCCCCCAACACGCTCCTGCACACCTGCAAATAGTAACAGGTTGGCGTGGTTACGCTGCACCGACATCATGTTGATACTCTTCTGTTATACACAGGTCAGAAAAATTCTGGCCTGATTTTAACGGCCTTCACAAAGTGCTTACATTGAAGCTGGTGGTTGAGTCGATCCAGACAAAGCAGAATTTTCTTCTCCTCCAAGGAAATGCTGGTGAGCTCCTGCTGTTGGCTGTACTGGTCTACTGTTCCAGATGTCTGTGTTTGGACTGTCTCCATGGCAGCCACTATACCCTTTTCTTCCAGATGGCCTTTAGCATGCACTTCAGCGAGGTGTAACTGGGCTGCACTCTCAAAATCTGAGATTACATTAAAGGCAGACACTCTCACCTTATTAATGCATGATGCAGCTGTCCTATCAGATTTCTAAATTCCTATATCCCTGTTTTTTTTAAGTTACATTATATATATTTCCTAAAACTAAAAAACAAAAAAGAAAATGTTAAGAAAGCTCTTATAAAGCATAAGACATGACAGAAGAGTAACTTTTTTTTAAACTAATACATTCAACATTTGCTTGAATTATGAAATAAATGTAAACACAAACAGAGAACATAATACCTTCATTTGGAAAGGCTGAGTTGTAAGTGCTTGGTAATGTTCTGAGCAGCTTTGCTGTTTGCTTTGTTTGCTGCAAAAAACAACACACACTCACAACACATGAACTGTCACTAAGTCAACATCAGTTATTAGCTTTTTACTAACTGCTCGTTGTTATTGTTCCCTTTGTCTGGGAAGCTTAAGACAAAGATTTCTATTCTATTTTATTCTGTTAGTCTGACCTACAATTAATGATGAATTAAGTCTTATTTTATTTGTGATGACAAAAAAAATGTATCGTTAACTCATGTCTATCCCTAACGCTTGTCTTTGGCACCATTAATTATTAAATTAACACTTTGGACAGCATAAAAGGAACAGCAAAACAAGTTCAAACACACCCACTTACTGATCTTTACCAACTACTCTCACACCTCCCACAGGGCAACTACGCAACTGCACGCATGTACCTGAGAGATCTGATGAAGTCTTCTATTCTCTGAGCCAGGAGCCTGTCTGCCTTTCTCTGTACAGGGCTTCCTTAAGACTCGCCCTCTCTCCAGGGCTGGTGCTTTCAGTATCAGTTTTGCTGAAAGAAAACATATGCACCGGTATCATAACTACAAGAACAAGCATATTCCAGACTGTGCTGTCTGGAACACCATGTAAAATTTGTTTTTAAAGTTTAAAAAAGCAGTTGGATGTTTTGAAGCACAGCCTATTACTACAAATAATAAAAAAGTGGAATAATGATTAAAAATAGTCATAAAAACTCACAAATGTCATGCAGATTATTTTCTGCATACTTGTACTATTGAACACAGTCAAACAGCATCCTGGGACTGGATTAGCATTAAAGATTGTTCCTCTTTACGCTCAAAGTACTGTAGCTACTACTTACATTATAAAATGTAAAATATGAATTTGAACAGGTAGAAAAAAAACCCCTTAAATTTCTGGAGGCACTCAAATTAACCCTAAGCCGTGTGTAGGGCTGTCAGCTAAAATATACATTACCATCCTTTGTCATTAAGGCACTGCGGACGCCATGCCAGAGCTGTGAAATTTCTTCATCTGTGGGAGTACAATCTAAACAGAAGTCTTTTTCATTACATGCATTCTCCCCCCTTCTTCTGTAGTGGTGAGTGTCCTGATGACTTGAACTGGGCATGCTCGTCACAATGCCCTCTGAAAGTGGGGAGGCGTATGACGGTGGCAGTGGTGTGTCTAAAACAGTATTTTCTGTTGTTATTTCTTTATGCGTTTTAGCTGAGCAATGGCCCTCTGAGTTATTCTTGTTCAGGACCTGCTCAACAGCCATGGCCCGTTTGTTGATGGCGCTCGCGTGATCCCTGCCATATGGAATTGTGGTGATGCACGGCGTCTTTTCCTCCGCAGATTCCATCCGAGGAGGTGGACGTGGCACCATGACCTTCCCTTGGGTTTTGGCAATCTGACTAACCTCGGTGGCAGACTGAGGTCGTATGACCGTGCCCTTTCTTGTTCGTGAGGAAACAGGACCCGCTCTGCCAAAGTGCTCTTTCCGAGGGACCTTGGGGGCACTGGCTCTGATGCCGTTGCGGTGTACCTTGACCTCATCGGTTTGTTGCTGGGGCAAGTTGACTTGAACATCTGCCCAAGCTTCTTTTGTAAACTGATAACCAGTGGAGGCTGCAGGGGTCATGCCGGGTCCAGTCTTGGGAGTCCCTGAGAACGCACTAAGGCTTAGCTGGTGGTCGTTCGAGTTGTTTTTTGGTTGACAGAGATTGAAGGATTTGCCTTTCATTTTGTTCTGTTTATCTTTCTCTTTTTCCACATGCACTTCATCAAACCAACGCAGCTTCTTTTTGACAGTGTCATTGCCCTCCAGGTCCCTTGTTTTTCTCCGTGCTAATTCAACACTATCCCTGATCGCTAAAGCTACTTGTTTTGCAAAAATCAAATTCCCTGAGCCGTACACACAAGTGGAATCCATGTATTTGGACTGCTTTTTAAGAATTCCCTTACTATATCTGACCTCACATACCGAATCAGACGTCTCTATTGACAAAGGTATTTTCTCGACTTCCTTCTCAGGACATTCAAGACACTTGTACGTATCTGACTGAATATTAGACAAGCAGGTATGCTCCATGGATTTTGTATTTATTGGCTTCTTAGTATTGGAGTCTGAGTTTGTAACCTTATTGAGATTGTTTGTAGAAGCACTGCATTCTTTGTGAGATGACAGAGCGCTGTTTTCTTTTCCTGTTTGCTGAAGAGCGCTTTCTCTTGACAAATTGTCTGTTGTACTGTTGTACAAAAAAATATTTGGCTTTGGGGGATCCCCAAACAAAATGTCTTTGCTGTTGCTATTTTTGGCAAGCAAAGGAATTTCTGTAGTTGGATATTTTAATTGTCTGTCATCTTGGATCCTCTCCTGTTTGGGAGCCAAGAGGCCCTCTTGTTTAGGATAGGAAGAATCGAGTGCTGCGTTGCCAAGAGCAGCTATATTTGCAATAATGATGTTGCCACCGGGGCTGTTCTGTCGAGTTTTCATCTCATAGGGCTCTAGGTCAGCACTAACATTTTCACTATGAGCTGATAAATTACAGTTGTTCAGAGCAGGCTGGATCTCTGTCTTAAGTCTTTGTTCAATAGATGTGAATTCCCACGAGGCTTTAGAAACATTTATCTTATTATTACACCATCCAGATTCATCTAGTTTTTTCTGGTTTGGTTCATGCCGCTTATTTGCTTGGACTAAGTTATCACCGAGAAGCATCATCGCTGAGAGGTCTGATGTTTGATGACACAAGTCATTTTGCTTTCTTAGGTCTTGATGGGTCCTCTCTGTGCCAAGCAAGAGTGATGAATAGGAACTCTGCAGAGTTTTTGTGAGGTGGTTGAAATCCTCATTTTCCAAACTATCCTTACTTGAAAGGCTCTCAGAAAGACAAGAATCAGACAGGTGGCTACCCTGGAAAATGGAAGCAGAGAGGAGTTGATAAGTGGAAAATAATATATTTTACAACTGTACAGGCATGCCTGTTGCTTATCAGTGCTTACAAGGACCTCCCCTGCGTCCTTGCCACTGATCTCTTTTTTTTTTCACAAAATGAAAATGAAGACTGTTATAAATAATATACATTCTGAAACAGCTATTAATATACACACATTGCACTAGAGGGTGCTACAGTTTGTAGCATCCACAGGGACTGTTACTGCAGGAAAAGGTTTGTTACAATGCTGCCACCTAGTGGAATCCCCCCAAGATTGATTCTGTTCATCTGGACGTTGTCAGTGGGAGAAACGTTTCAACACTCATCCAAGTGACGTCTTCAGTCTCAGGTGACTGAGGTAGGTTTCCCCAATATTATAAACAGCCCATTATTCGTTCAGTCGTGCTAGTATATATATATATAAAAAAATCCATCCATCCATCCATTCGCTTCCACTTATCCTTTTCAGGGTCGCGGGGGGCGCTGGAGCCTATCCCAGCTGTCATAATGCGAGAGGCAGGGTACACCCTGGACAGGTCGCCAGTCTGTCGCAGGGCCAACACACAGGGACAGACAACCATTCACACTCACATTCATACCTAGTGACAATTTGAATTATCCAATTAACCTATCCCCACAAGCTGCATGTCTTTGGATGGTGGGAGGAAGCCGGAGTACCCGGAGAGAACCCACGCAAACACGGGGAGAACATGCAAACTCCACACAGAAAGAAAAATGAAAAACAAAATCATCATAAATCTGGTCCTTACCAGGTTCTACAATTATTTAAATACGGCATTACAACACATGGCATATTACCCTCTGTCTTTATTTAATTACTAAAAATATAGCCAAAATGGGTGTACCCCGCCTCTCGCCCTATGACAGCTGGGATAGGCTCCAGCGCCCCCCGCGACCCTGAAAAGGATAAGCGGAAGCGAATGGATGGATGGATGGATAGCCAAAATGTAGAAGCAGTACAAGCAGTAAGTACAGCCTCAGAGCTTCCACAGCAATTAAGCGCCGACTGAAAGAAACTGTGGCCTCGAAAAAAGCAGAAGGGCTGTCACACTAAAGTTTTGTTTCCTGCACATTGAAATGAAAAAAACAAAACAAACAAAAACAAAATACCTGTGGACTGTGATCGTGCTCGCTCTCTATTCTGCTCTGTTCCAGGAGGAGTTTTGTGTAGGCCTCCACAGCAGAAAGCGCTTGGCGGTGGGAGGATTTAGAAACTGTGGGTGGCTTAGGAGATGGGGAGCAGCTTCTTTAAAAGAGAAAGGAGAATATAAATAAGCAGTGACTGGCTATTTTTGGTATGCAGTAAGATAATGGTTGAAGTTTAAATCTGCTTCTTTTTTACCCATTAACGTTTATATTGCTGGACAAGAAAGAGGACTGCCGAGTGTGCGAATTCAAGGTGCCTTGAATTTGATGGAGTGCATCTTCAATATTTGCAACATTTCTTTTAAAAGCTATGAGACACAAAGGAAAACATACAAATAAACCAAAATATGTCAAGACTGTTGAGTGAAATAGAGGGTGGTACGTGTTAAGGAGCTGAAACTCCCAAACCCTTCATCCAACTTGAATGTGAATACCCTCAAATGAAAGCTGAGAGTCTACTCATTCCGTCCATGTCCATTATAAAACTATAACTGGAATATTTTTCAGTAAACAGGTAAAGAACAAATCTTGTGTCAGTGTCCAAATATATATGGAGCTAACTGTATAATCTACTAACATTGTCGGCGCCTCTCAGAAGGGGGTAAATGTGCTCTTTGGAAACGCTCAGTTGCGTCCTGTACTTGCAGTCTGCGTTGCTGGAGGATGCGGTCTCTTAGGCATTGCTCCTGCACATCCCACTGCTTCCGTCTTTCATCCAAAGCCCTGAGCCATGAAAAAGGGAAGAGCATGAACCTAGGGCACATTTTAATTTACTAAATCTAGTCTGGGCTAAACAGAAACCTGAGTCCCTGCCTAGAGATATGTTTTCAGCAGAGCCATTAATAAATTAAAGACACCATTCACTCCTGGGTTCACTGGTGAAGCCAGTAATAGTGTAAATAAAATTCCACTTTGTTTTCTTTTTTAAATGTCAGAAGCAGTAGTGTATTAAATAGCCATGAGAAGTACCTCTATCTACTGTATTTACAAAGGCCTATAGTAGCTGAAAATTCATTTTTGAAAATGTGTCATTAAACTATACATGAACTGGAGTTACACCTGTCCTTTAAATGTGCAACATTGTGCCTAATTATGCTGCCTTTTTTACGTGTGAAAAATCATGTTAAAGATTGCAATTCTGCTGTCTAAAAATAAAACTGAAATGTATTACTGTAAGTGAAGATATAGTATTTCATGCAATCTATGTAATGTTTATCCAGTTTAATTTGCCCCTCCATTAAAGGAACAAATCTAATTTGTGGGGTTCCTCTTGTTCTTGGGTTACGCCTTGTTCTGATGTTATGCAATAAGCCTGACCATTGCCTACAGCCATCCTTGCTATAACATGCTTTTAGTGCACTAGGTTTAAAAACAGGACCTCTCAGAGTCAGGTCCCAATTATGGAAACACATATTTAGAAGGTGCAAGGGATCTGAACCTCATCGGGATAAACTTTGCAGCTTTAAGAATTCAAAGAAGTCAAGCTTTAATCACCTCTCTGGAAACATAGATCTATTTCCAGGTCTACATTGTGAAATCCTGTCTGCACAGTTGATCCTATAAAGTATCAAAGTCAAGGACAGAACCAGAGGCCCATTCTGAACACCAGCAAAGCACAGCCTACTTTGCTGAAATTAAATGGGCTGCACATATTTCTCTAAATGGGTATGGGAGCGTTATAGATTATAGGTTATAGAAATCGGACAGAAGTGTGTTGTTTAGATGAAACTTTGCTGTTAGTCCAACAATAAAAATAATATATATTCATTTGACAACTGACTTCCTGCGTCGGTTGGTTTCCAGGGAGAATTTGCGTGCTCGGGATTTGCATATCTTCTGCTCTTCAACCAAAAGCTGTCTCTCCTTCTCGAGACTTGCATGATCTCTCAACCTCGAATATCTGGTAGTCATCAGCTGAGGAGAGCAGTTGTTGATGGTAGTCAGAGGATATGTGTCGCGTAAAAGTAATAATCAGTAATGATTAAGTTCTCGTGAATTATACAAGCAGGTCGAATAAAGTTTCACGTTGGGTCATTACCGAACTCTACATTTGTTTTTAAAACGAGCGTGGGTGCACGACACACATTTCTATAACACAAATAACTTCATGCATGTAGGATACGAATGGTAGAAGAAGTGATCTTGAAGAACTTGCATCCTCTGAGGCTGCTGATCTTCGCTGACACCGAGCAGACGTACAGGTTCAATCGGCTAGCAGCTGCTAACTTGTCCTTTTTAGCTAACGTCGGCAGTACGCCGGATTAAGTCACTCAACCATTTTCAGGGCGAAGTGAAACTTGTAGCGTAAATTTCCACATCGTTGCGACCTCCCCTGACCAGTAACAGCCTCATTGCCTTGTGTAAAAGAGTGAGAACAAAAATCCGAATAAGTTGATACGTCCACAGCCGTGTTTGTGTACGCTTGCTCCATGATAGCGACCGAGGACGCGACTCCTTAGCAACCAAGAGAGGTGATTGTTTCTCTTATGTCCAGCAGAGGGCGCAGGACTCCTCCAGACGTGCATGTCGCCTTCAGGCACATTTGGAAATTAAAGGTATCCACATTTTAATGTTAAAAACTTTCTGTGGTATAGTTAAAATGTTTTTACTCAGCTTTTATATCTACTCGTAGAGGAGGACTTGTAAAATACGAGGATGGGCTGGTATTACCTTTTATCTTTAATAAAAACAGAAGTTAAGAGGATTATTGAAAATCTGCTTTTTCCAGATTGTGTATGCCATTTTATGGACGAGTGGGCCGCTGCTTTATCTCTTACTTTGTCAAACACTGTATATGGGTATAGTGATGATATTGCTGCTATCCTGCACTCGGGTAATTACATATAATCCCTTTGCCCTCGGCTACAGTTTAAGTCACAACCTGTTATGCTGGAGCGATTCTGCTGATCCAAAGTCCCAGTTTGTCAAAGTGCTTTAATATCTTGCTTTAGGGGGCTTACGGGAAGATTGATTGAAAATAAAGTAAATAATAGATAAATATAATACCCACACCAATACCCATATTTCAAAGGAAATTCTAAAGGAAAAACGCCCTTTGGGCGTGCAAATGCAGCACTGTAAGCTTCAAGAGTCAACACTGGACGCAGGGTTAGAGCCACTCTGACAGAAGGTCCAGAGGCTACAGGATGAGCTCGATGACCGAAGTAGATTTGGGTCATAAAGATTAAACAATTAATAAATCATCTGATGGAGCAGTATTTCCCAAGGTTAGTGAAGCGCGTGTTTTTTTCCCTTTAAATCTCTCTCTCTCTCTACATATATATATATGACAGATAATGATATTGTTATATTTCCATAATATCGATGTTATTGCTACTTTTACGATGCTACAGAAATCTGTCATTTCATTTGTTTTCTCCATCTAGCTCTTTAGATGATATAGGAAGGGAAACAAAGTTCACCAGAAAATATGTTTCAAATATTATTTTGATCTTCACTTATTAAATCCTTATTTAAACCACTTCGGTTTAAATAAGGATTTTTTCACCTTCCCTGGCCTAACAGCAGGATACATATTCAGTTTATATTGTATTCGCAAATATAAACGATCTGCCCCTCTATCAGAACAAATTCTGCATGTATTGCATGCATTTAACGGATTGCTCAGTTACTGCAAAATATGGTTACTAATGTCACTAATTATGACTGAATACACTGGACATCGTCAACTTCTGTCATCATGGTGGTTATTTGTGCTGAAGCAATTGGCTCCTCAGATAACCTTGTTATTCAAATGTAATTAGTGAGCAGAAAGTTGATTTTCTCTTTTAAAAATGGCGATTTAATTAGCAATAAAAATAGTCACTGTCATCAGGTATGACCTCAGCTTAATGTCTGTGGTTAAGACGTAACACGTTCTAAGTTTTCCATGATCAGCAAGTGGTGTTATGTATAGTCTATTTTGGATTATTCAACAGTAACTAAATTAAAAAGACATGTGAATCCAGCAGAGGCTGAATGATCAGTGTCCTCCCATGAAATGAAGGAGAGCAGATGATGAATCTGTGGGTGGTGTCACACATTTAGTGTGAGTTATAAATCAGCAGAGACCCACTGTGCACACTGTTGTTCAGTCACTGGTTGGATCACTGCTGTCTCATTGTCCAGCCCTTTTTGTGATATAAGGTAAAAATTATCCTTTAAAGCAATAGAATATTTGTTTATCTTCCTCGAGAGAAATTATTAATCTTACCTTAGCAAAGGAGGGATTACCAGCTGAAAAGGTAGGTCTATTTTGGCTTACAGAAATAATTTTACAAACCTAAAATGTGATTGTAGCCCTGTGTTAAAGATCATATGACTAAATACACTTACCTGTTTTTAGATGGAGCAATGAAGAGAAAGCCACGATGCTAAGACAAATTGTGGTCAAACCCCGGAGACAAGCTTTTTGGGGGGCCGGTTACCCATTTCATCCTCACTCTTCCTCTTGCCTTTCTATGAAGGAGGAAGTTTTTTTAGAAGCTGCAGAATATGGCAATATCCCTGAAGTGAGGCGGATGTTGGAAGAGCTGCCAGAGCTCAATGTTAACTGTGTCAACTACATGGGACAGAATGCACTGCAGCTGGCTGTTGCCAATGAGCATCTAGAACTTACCAGACTTCTTCTAAAGAAGAAAGACCTCGCCAGAATAGGAGATGCTTTGCTGTTAGCCATCAGTAAAGGTTACATTCGCATAGTAGAGGCCATACTGAACCACGAGGCTTTTGCAGACAGTCAAAGGCTGACTAACAGCCCCAGCCAGGCAGAGATGCATGATGACTTTTTCTCCTATGATGAGGATGGGACACGGTTCTCTCATGACATCACTCCCATCATTCTGGCTTGCCAGTGCCAAGAGTATGAAATAGTGCATATACTTCTTCTTAAGGGAGCCAGGATAGAACGACCCCATGACTACTACTGTCAGTGCAAGACCTGTAGTGAGCAGCGGAGGCATGACTCTTTCAGCCATTCACAGTCCCGCATCAATGCATATAAAGGTCTAGCCAGCCCGGCATATCTCTGTCTCTCCAGTGAAGATCCTGTGATGGCAGCGCTGGAACTGAGCAATGAGCTTGCAGTTCTGGCCAACACTGAGAAAGAGTTCAAGGTACAGTAATTACAGTGTTCACTCAGGATGCATATTGATGTTTTTGCCAGTCTGTTTATGTGCTTCACTCATTCACAGTGCATATGCTGCTGTTCTCTGTTACAGAATGAATATAAGAACCTGTCCATGCAGTGTAAAGACTTTGTGGTGGGGCTCCTGGATTTGTGTCGAAACACAGAGGAAGTGGAGGCTATTTTAAATGGGGACAAAGAATCATATCGTAGCTCAGACACCACGAACAGACAAAACCTGATTAGGTTAAAACTTGCGATAAAATATGAGGTTAAGAAGGTAAGCACATGAGCACTCTTTAGCTTTTTTTTTTTTTTTTTAAATCAATCTTGCTTCCTTCATCAACCTCATGTTTGAATATGTAAAGTGTGTAAAGTAATCCTTTTCTCTTCCTGTCTCTGTCTGTCTGTCTTTGTCTTGCATGAACACACACATGCACACACGCAAACAACATATACCTTTAAACTCAAATGAGGCAGTTTGTGGCACATCCAAACTGCCAACAGCAACTCCTTTCCATCTGGTATGAAAACCTATCTCGACTCCACCAGCAAACAACAGCAGTTAAGATTCTTCTTGTTCTCGGTGTAGCTCTTGGGTTGCCTATACTGGCTTTTATTTACTGGATAGCACCATCAAGTAAGGTTAGTTTACAAAAAAAGTTGCACATAACCTAATAACCTGCCATACAAATGTTGCATTATGCCTGCTGAACTTTAAATTGCCAAATTCTGGTAACAAGTTACAAAGCTGTAATGTAGGATTGCGCTGACTTTTTTAGTTTCCTGTGAAGTTTTTCTCATCATCAATGTTTCAGTTTTTATGACTGGCTTAAGCACTGCCATGTATCTTTTGATGTATAAAATATATCACTGAAATATGTAAAAAAAAAAAAAAGTGATTTTAGGTTTTGTTCTGTTTGTTGTCTCTCGCTTCAGTTTGGGAAACTTATGGGCGGCCCTTTCCTGAAGTTTGTGGCGCATGCAGCTTCCTTCATGATATTTCTTTGCCTACTGGTCCTGAATGCAGCAGACCGCTTTGAGGGAACTTCACTGCTGCCCAACATGACCATCCATGATTACCCTTCACAGCTTTTTCGTATGAAGACCACGCCCTTCACCTGGATGGAAATTCTCATCATATCTTGGGTCATAGGTCATAAGCGTAAACACACTTTGTCCCTCACCAATATACTTATGGATTTCTCATTATTTTAGTCAGGGTCCTCATAATATTACACTGCTGTGCATGTCAGGGTAAAAACATCAAAATCATTCAAGATTTATTAATCTTCACACATCTGCTATGATACAAATTGCCCACATTCACCAAGAAAATCTCAAACTACAGACCAGACTTTGAAGCCATGTCAAACATGATTTACCAGTAACAGCAATAAAAATTCCTATGGGATGTAAATACTATCCAAATCTTAGTAATACTGTTTGTACATGATAAGATTTTATTACACTATTTCATATAAGAGAGCAAAAATGGGACTGCCAATCACTTTTTTTTTTCTCCACAGGGAAGATCTGGGAAGAATGTAACAACATTTGGTCCCAGGACATCCGGGAGTACATATCAGAACCCTGGAACCTTCTAGACTTTAGCATCCTCACCATTTTTATGACGTCTTTCACTGCCAGATTAATGGCTTTTTGGCATGCATATTCAGCCCAGTGTTATATTGACAAGCACCATACTAGCCTGTCCAACATGACGTTGCCCTTTGAAATACAGTATTTCCAGCTTGGTAAGTGTAGACCAAAAAAATTCAAGTGTTGTTGGTATTATGGGTAAGGATTCAATATTTGTTTACATTGTTAAAATAAAAGGTTGCTGGTCTTAGATTTAATTTTGTTCTAATGTTGCACTGGACAAAGAGACAAACAAACTTTTAGGTGTTATCTTCATAGCCCAATTAATTTTTTTAATTCATCATTAAAATACCAATAAAATGATCTTTATTGGTATTTGATTTATAAATCTTAACACTAATAATATTAACAGAGACAAAGTTTAGATCATAAAACCTGTTCTTACATGCAGCATCTCTCTCTCTCTCTTTTTTCCTAGCTCGAATCCACTGGATGCCCTCAGACCCGCAGCTTATTTCCGAAGGCCTTTACGCAATTGCCGTTGTGCTTAGTTTCTCCCGCATTGCGTACATCCTGCCCGCCAACGAGCGCTTCGGGCCTTTGCAGATCTCTCTGGGAAGGACGGTGAAAGACATATTTAAATTCATGGTGGTGTTCGTAACAGTGTTTGTGGCTTTCATGGTAGGAATGTTCAATCTGTACTCATACTACCTTGGAGCCAAACACAACGATGCCTTTACAACGTAAGTGTCAAACGACTTCAAAAACGCAGTTTTTAGAAAAATATGATCAAATGTTTCCTTTACACACAAAACTTGTCTAATAAATATGGCACAATGGTTGAACTATACTAAATTCTGATTTCTGTATTACTCCAGGCTTGAAGAGAGTTTTAAAACATTATTTTGGGCCATCTTTGGGCTGTCAGAAGTGAAATCAGTGGTGATTGACATCAACCATAAGTTCATTGAGAATGTAGGCTACGTTCTGTACGGGGTGTACAACATCATCATGGTGGTCGTCTTGCTGAATATGCTCATTGCTATGTTTAACAGCTCTTTCCAAGAAATTGAGGTACAACTTCATCACTGATATTTCTAATTTAGAACTGATTTGACTGGTACTGTATCTTAAGCCCGATTGCCAAATTTATCAGCGTTTTAAATTTCCATCTTTTTTTGTTTTTGTTTTTTTTGCTGCAGGATGATGCAGATGTCGAGTGGAAATTTGCAAGAGCTAAACTCTGGTTCTCTTACTTTGACCATAGTGGCACACTGCCTGTGCCCTTCAATCTTGTGCCCTGCCCAAAATCAGTATCTTGTCTATTGCTGAGTATAAAGGATTTCATCTGGAATGTACCTCCCGGCAGACACACAAAAAAATCACGCAATGAGATGGAGCTTAACAATGTGAGGCACCACCAGTGTCGTTTGATGAAACAACATTTTAATCAAGGAATTTTCAATTTTGTTGAATGTACTAGTTGGAATATATATCATCTCAGCGGGTCTACAGGGCCTTCTTTTGTCACATTAATAGGTACAGCTTGGGGTTGTAAGTACCTATGTTAACACCTTCTTCTTTTGGTTGTTTTTGTCTTAGTTAAGACGACAGGACGATCTGGCTGGGGAAACATCTCTTTGTCCAACCCGTCATCAAGTAAAGCTTTTTAAATCTCCAATAACTGCTTAATAAAGGAGCTTTCAGTAAATTGTCTTTCCTGATAAAGGTTTTGCATACATAAACAAGTGCACATAAAAAGTGCAAAGTTTGTCATTTATTTTGGTGTCATCTATGGAATCATACCTATGAAACAGTATAAGGCATAAAATAAATTTGCTGTATATACACATAAGGACCCATAACATGTCAGTCCAAATAGTCCAAATTGTGTCTTGTGTGAGGGAAATAATTAGCAGAGCAGAATAAAACTATAATCATGACTTTGTTACTTTATTACAGAAAATAATGAATTGTCTCATTAAAAGATACATCTTAAAAGCACAGAGGGATAAAGATAACAATGAAGTGAATGAAGGTAAGTTCTTCTGAGCTACTTTTCATGCTAGGATCACATAAAAAACACAATTTTATCCTTTTCACTTGCTGTTCCTCAGGTGAACTGAAAGAGATCAAACATGACATCTCCAGTCTTCGCTTTGAGCTCCTGGAAAGGGAGAAGCACGATAAGAAGACACTAACAGAGCTCATGAGGCAGCTGGAAGAAGTAATGCATGCGAAGCAGAAAGAAGAGCAGAAGCATACACTGGATATGGTTTCTTAAAAACAATAAAGATTAGAAATGTATTTACTGGACACACTCCATCGTTCTCATTAATGAGGGATTCAGTCAAGGCCAAATGTTTCTGTGACACAGACTTAACACACAACTTTCAGACACAACTTAGCTGATAAAACTACATATTTTGTATTCATTATAAAAAAAAAAAATTCCTCCATTTTCTCCATTGTGTAAACTTATTAATTTGTTTGTCTTTTGATTTTTTTCCGTGCCTGTGTCTGAACAGTTTGCTTATTGCTACAATAAAGGAACTGTAATGTAACTTTTCCTGTTGCTTTGACTAGGCTACAGTTCTGAGTTGACTGCTGTCATCTGCATGATTTGTTTTGGAGGTAATTCACCTGGTGCTGAAAACCAGAAAGCGGTTCAGATAAAACAGAAAGATATGTTTGATTGTCTCAGTCGCAACACTCAATTAAGCTTCTTTCTGATAACTGCGCTCAGTGTAGCTGGGGGAAAGTAGTTACTTTTTCTTTAATGTAACTTCAGTTAATCAATACAACACCAGGCTTGATGTTCAAAACTCTATAAAACTTTTTTCTTAAATGTTGTTCTTTGTCAAAATATTAATTACCCGAGTATAATGTTTATTTAATGTTATTAAAGTTACTGCGGGTTATCTTCATCCCATGAGAGATTATACGTTTTTAAAATCATTGCACCACATGCTGTTGTGCTCTCTCATGCTTGGTGTTAGGCAAAATATCTGAGAACAGTGTGACCTGTCATGTAGACATCCAGCTCGCCTCCATATAGTGAGGCAGAAAGACTAAAAGCTACAAACAGGCTTTAACTGCCAAGCCTGTGAATAATGCAGCTGTGAAGCATTTACACCAAGGACAGACATGGCTGTTATAAAACAGCGAAACTGAAACAATTACCACCAGAAGAATCTATAACATTAACATCCCGGGGAAATTTACCCATGTGTCTGAAATATTCGAAATTTGATTAAATGAGAGGATTTTTCGAAGCCTGTTGGTGGTCAATGGGAGCTATATTTAAAGTTTAAAAACTTGTGAGAAAACTAGGCCATTGCAGCACATTAAAGAACACATTATGGAGATATGAAGAACAATTACAGCATGAGAATTGTTTCTGATGTTGTCAAAAACATGACGCAGGAGATAGGGGCCAAGGTCGTTGTGTGAATAATAACGACATGCATCAGCAACATTCACATTTCCTTAAAAAATAAAACCCTCTATAATATCTAACAAGGTTGAGGCTAAAGATAAAACAAAAAAGTAATTCAAGGTAAAGGGCAATTTTATAAACAGTAGCCATTAGATGGCCACATGGGTGATAGTCTTCACTTTATCAAAGTCTTTTTATATATTCATCTGTCTACAGTAAAATTATGATGCTTAAACGCAGGGTTAGTTTCCGAGCACTATGAAATCTATTAAATATGAAAAAGGAAACAGTCAATTAAAGTTATAAAAAATATTCCTTTGAAGAAAACTTATAAAACAGACAAAAGTTTGTGATTTAGCAGAAATCACAAGGGTGATGTTGGAAATGATTATCCATTTTGCGAGTTACTGGGGTTTATCTTCGTCTTTCCGATGGCGATAAGAGTTTATTGTACTTTCTCCTTTGGTAATAATGCCTTCCCCATATTTTACTTGATTCATGAACTGTAGGGCGGAGACAAAAGACCATTGGCATTGAAGTGATACACTGTTGATTCTCCTCTTTGGTCTATTGTTTAAGTCTGGTGTGAGCGCAGTGCAACCACATAGATGTCTTGTCTTGGATTCTTCCCCTGGCAACCTTTGGAGGACCGTTATAGTCAGAATGAGGAATACTACGAATATGTGAAACAAGAATAAAAACAATCGATGTGACTTTTAAAGATGACTACTACCAGCACAAGGTTATGCTTATAAATCTGCCGAGATTATCGACTGGGGGTCGTAGTTGCGCTCTCATCAACATTGGCCAAAACTTCGTTTTATTTGTGAAGTGAAAAAATATAGATATATATTAATGGAATAGACCTTATGTGAAAGAAAGACAAGTGACTGCCTTTTTCCACGGGGAGGAGGACTACAGGAAGGTTACCAAATCACAGCTTATCATACACCTTCCAACCTCCGAGCGCCCTCCACTCTCTGTTGTGCGCTTAGAGGTTCACAAAATGGAGAATAAAACAAACGGGAAGATGGGCACCAACAGTACTTCGGTCGCTGATTCCACCGAAACAAGCCTAAGTGACGTGATTGAAGCTGGATACAGTAGGTCGAATACAAAATTGCCGGCCGATTCACGGTTTCTAAATTGCATGTCCTCTGTGCGTAATTTTGGAAACGTTAACACACTGATCCAAGGTCTTAATTCAAGCCCTGACTGCGCAGTTTTTAAAGACTGTAACACAGTCGATCCTTCACTTGGACCAAAACATTTTTATGACCGTAACAGAGACTATCTTAAATGTGATGGTGTTCCGTGGGAGGATTTTGTTAAACTTCAGAGGACAAACGTGGCCGCATCCGAAAGTTTACCAGGCGCAGGTCTCCCCTCTACCTCCGGGGCTTGCAAGTTCATCAAAGATGAAAAGGAGCCTTCTGTGATTATGGACATCCCCTGTCACAACTTTGATCCATCACTCGAGATTTCCGCTCTCGATACCTGTTCTGACACCGACAGGAAGCAGCACTTAGGGCTTAGCAAAGGTGAATCGACAAGCTTCGATCCCAACGCGCAAACAGCTGGGCAATTGTCGATATATAAGACTGATGTTCCTCGTTGGCAGATGCAAGCATCTCCAGGTGAGACCCAGTATTGGGGACAGTCGGCGGGGGTAAACGAGGACCCGTTCAGAACTAGTGGCTACAATGTGATGCAGAACCAGACCCAGACTCTTCCTCAGAGGAACCCAGCTCCTTTCTCCACATTCCCCGGGTAACTACTACTCAGCGTGATAACTGCCGACAGAATCTTAATCATATTAATCATAACAGTGTCGCAAAACTTTTAACACAGTTTGGATAGGTGTGAATGTTGGCACGTGTAACTCGAGGATCAAAGAGTAGCCTAATTAATTACACAACTGTCAACACATACTTTATCATTTTACAACGACTAACGGTTTTCTAGGTATTTCTGAATGTAACAAAAAATATTTTATCTAATGCGGAGTCCACAGCGCTCAGTAGTCTTTGTCTGAATATTTTTTCTCTTCACATATATTTACTTTCCCCCCCAGTATGCCACCCCAGAGACTGTGTATGATCTGTAGTGATGAGGCATCTGGCTGCCACTATGGAGTCTTAACGTGTGGGAGCTGTAAAGTATTTTTTAAAAGAGCGGTTGAAGGTGAGCAAAGAAAATCTTTAACAAATGTCAAAATAACCACAGTGTGTGTGTGTGTGTGTGTGTCTGTGTGTGGTTCGTGTGTGTGTGTGTGTTGTGTGTGTGTGTGATTTCAATATATATATATATATATATATATATATATATATATATATATATATATATTATATATATATATATATATATATATATAGTCTGCTTCACTAGCTACTCCTTACTGTCTTTTTCTTTCTTTTGATTCTGTCCTCATGTCCCTCATTTAAAATGCTGCACAATGTACTACTAACGTAATACTACGATATTTAAACAAATGAAAAATCTCTCTTAGTGCTTAGACATGTATTTTCTATGTTAATCTTTATAAATTTTTCCTAAAACCAAGTTAAAAGAATAATAATGACCTTTTGTGGTAGTTGTTAAAGGTTATTAGCAACAGTATCACAGTTACTAGTGTACATCCTGTTCTTCCACTTGGAGTTTTTTTTTCTCCTGTTATCTTTCAATGTGAGATATATTAGAGCCACTATGTCTCACCGTGGCCATGTCACTCTGTCCTCACAGCCTTGCCTCTATCTAATTTTCTGCCAGAGTGCTGCCTCAGCGTGGAGTAGAGTATTCATGCTAATAGTCAAGAACTCTTCAACACATTCTCTTCTTATTAAAGACCTCTCCCGTTTCCTACATATTTGGAATGGAGAACTGCTAAAAATGTTTTGCATTGTCTGTACCTATTCATTCAACAGGCCATCACAGCTATCTCTGTGCTGGGCGGAATGACTGCATTGTGGACAAAATTCGGAGAAAAAATTGCCCTGCGTGTCGCCTTCGAAAGTGCTATCAAGCAGGAATGATGCTTGGAGGTATCATTTGGTTTTATTTATCATGTAGTCCCAAGAAACCATGATTAAAACCAAAGAGAATATTCTGCATGTTTAGATTAATAAAAAGAAAATCATGACTCAAAAAAACAACAAAAAACCCCTCAGGATATTTTACTCTTTCAAATGTCTTATTGGCACGAATTTAGTGGTTTCCCATCAGATCAAACCAGAACTTGTGTTCACGTCACAGGGAGGAAACTGAAGCGCTTTGGGGCCTTGAAAGACACAGGTTTGACCCCATCCCTGATGTTCCGGTCCCACATGACCATGCCCGGTGACAGCCAAGCCTTGACTCCCATGTCTTACATACCAGGCATTCATGAGCTACAAGTCTCCCAACAAATGCTCAACATCCTTGAAAACATCGAACCAGAGGTGGTGTACTCTGGTCATGACAGCTCCCAGGCTGATGCTCCCCATCTTCTGCTCACCAGTCTCAACAGGCTGTGTGAGAAACAGCTGATGTGGATTGTGAAGTGGTCAAAATCTCTCCCAGGTAACAGCTTTCTGCATCTCAGGGCCATCACAGTTGTTGTCATGGGGATCTAGTGGCGGGCCTTGTTGGAAGTCTAAAGTCCTAAACGCCAAGATAGAAGACTTTGTAATGCCTTGAATATTGTCACCGAGTCAAGTGTTTGACAGGAAATTTTAATATAGTTTAACATGACTGTAAACACCTACTGAGACAAAAATGTTACTGTTACTGGAAAACCATATATATACGAGAAGAAATGTTATGAATGAAATGTTCTTCTTTTTCTTTTTTTAGGTTTTCGTAATCTACACATCAATGATCAGATGACACTCATCCAGTACTCATGGATGAACATGATGGTGTTCTCTCTTGGGTGGCGCTCCTTTCAGAATGTCACCGGTGAACATTTGTACTTTGCACCTGATCTGGTTCTTAGCCAGTAAGTAACCACAGTCACCGGCAATTGAAGATGGCTTTCGGTTGGTGATGATTCATGAACTCTTTTATACATAAGTTAGTGATTTCAGTAGAGAAAGAGTCTACTGGTTATCCAGAGACGTAAACCATTTTGTGCTTTTGTCCATTAGGGAGCAAATGAGGAGATCTCCAATTTACGACCTCTGTCTAGCGATACAGTTTATTCCTCAGGAGTTTGCAAATCTTCAAGTTACACGCGAAGAGTTTCTTTGCATGAAAGCCATAATATTGCTCAACACAGGTAAGACTGTTATGCTAGGGCTGTTCGATATAACCATATATATCAGATGACGATATAAAAACGTCTATCGTTGCATTTTACGCTATCGTTTGTTTCGTGGTGTCACAAAATAAACTGTTTACGGCAATATTTTTTCATTATTTTGATGGTCACTGTAGTGGCTATATTAATTTCTTAAAGTTCTCTCTTTCTCTTATATTTAATATAACCACACTACAGACAGACAAGCGCTTGTTTTTATGCGTTGTCGTTATTTCGACCTAAACCTTTCACAATAAAGCTCAAGATCCCTGTTGAGACTTTTCAAAATAAACTGAATCAGAGATTTTGGTCATATAGCACGGCCCTATTTTACGCTGTTAAGGAGACTTACAAACTATAAGCTATGATCAGTTACAGCTGCACTGCACAATAAAGACATTTTTATAAAAGCAGTGTGCATCTTGACAAGATTTATGTAGCAACTGCTATCAATCCTAGTTTTACTAACGGCATTTACCTTTAAAATCATTGCTGGCTGGTACTTGCATAACATCTCCCCAGTATTTCTTTACTTCTTCTAACAATACCGTTTTGAAATGTTTAGTGCAATTTTAAATATGCAAATATGTTCTCTGCACTTAGTGCCTCTTGAAGGATTAAAAAGTCAGGCAGCATTTGATGAAATGAGACAAAACTACATCCGGGAGCTGACCAAGGCTATTCAAATGAAGGAGAAGGGCATCGTGGCAAGTTCCCAGCGATTCTACCACCTCACCAAACTCATGGATGCCATTCATGATGTAGGCTCCCCCACAGAGCTCAGTATAACCGTATATATATTTTTGCCACTTTAACAACTACCAAGACACAAATTGATGTTTCTTTTTTAACAGATAGTAAAGAAGATCAATCTGTTCTGTTTGAGTACCTTCATCCAGGCAGATGCCATGAAAGTGGAGTTTCCAGAGATGATGTCAGAGGTCATTGCCTCCCAGCTTCCCAAGGTCCTTGCTGGCATGGTGAGGCCCCTCTTATTCCACAGCAAATGACATTGCCAACACAGATACTGCAGCTCTGTGAAGACAGCTTGTGTCTGGATTACTCATCCCATTGTTACTGGATTCTTCAGAGCCTTCATTTTGCCAAAATGCCTCTAATTTGCTTGAGGTTAAACAGGAAAACCAGGTTTCTTAAAATGTTTTTAGCAGAGACATATCTTAAAAATTATACATTTAGAGGCATCAATCAATAAAGTTCCTATGTTTTATTCAGGTGTATCCACCATTTCCATTCCTACAAGTTGTGTATAAAACTTGCTTTGAACATAGTAGGTTTTAAGAAAACCATTAGAGATATTTTTGTATTCAAAACAAATAAAAAATAAATACAAAAATGCTAACATTTTTCAAGGAAAGGTGCAGAATAAATTGAAATTTGTGACTTAGGCTAATCAATGCAGGATACCAGCATAGTAACTCACCATACCTACTTAAGGAAGGTGAAACCTTTAAAATAACTTTGTTTAAAATATTTATAAGAACGAAAAGTGAACTATGAGCCATATTTTCTTAACAAAACTTAGCTCACCAGCTTTAATTTACATCCATATCTGCATTAACATAAATGTACATGTAAATAATGAGATCTTAATGCGATGCAAGTGACAACTGCAAACATGTTTATTACCATTAATGTTGCACTGTTAAGAAATCCAGACCATTCAGGACAATAACCACATTTTCTTCTGAGTTATCACAACTTCTGAGTTCTTTGGCCAGGAAATGCGACAAATTTGAAGTAAAACATTACTGGCTTGACAAGATTAAAGGGTCCAAATGTAAAAAATAAAATACAATTTATTGTCATGTCTTTATGGATAGGAAGAACACTTGAGGAGAACTTTACTGCTACAAAGCTTTATCTCCACTCACTAACTATAGCAAAGAAATTTGGACAACTGGTCTATCATGCTTAAGTTTATTTATAGACATGTTTATGCACTGTCAGGATACAGTAGATGTCTCCAAGGCATCAAACTTCCAGTATATAAAAGGATGCCAAATGTTACATATTTGGGATATGAATATCATTTCAATGATATAACTTGCCCCTGCAAATTCAGACTCTAAGGGAGTACAAGTCCGGCATCGCTGTTCAAGGCTGCTTTGCATTCCTAACATGTAAAAGGAAAAGAAAAGAACATCCTGATCTTGGCAACAGCGAAACTAAAAATGCACTCCCAGAAACAATTTGGCTAGCCAGAGAACCCTTTACTTCAAAGTGACCTTGTTGTTAATTTTTCTTTTATGCTTTTCTTAAACGGTATCAATGAAGTTAACTTTTTATGTAATTAGAAACATTTCTTTAGAAAAATGCTGTGACAGAAATAGAACTTTATCTGTTAACGCTATGCTTGTCTAGTTGTCATTACCAGTACACCGGTGTATCAAGGACACTTCTCGTAACATTCATTTGTAACATTATAAAACAAACATGTGATATATATCATTGTGAGCAGTGTATAGTAATAATAAAAATAATAATGTCATGAGAAGTAAATATCTTTTGATGTGGAATTACAGAGAAAAAGACTTACAAACTTTAATGTACATTACAGTACCGTGTAGCTACTGAACCAGAAAGTGCACTGCAGCAGTGAGGAGATTCAGTGGATGAGCAATGATCAGAGTACAAAAACATGAAAATTAAGGTGCAAACCCATTATACATTTTTTTTTTCTATTAGATTCAAATAGATCTTCTCATTTTAAATCACAGCTTGTTAAATTACAGTCAATACAAATGTTTATGAGACAGCAGATTTTCATTAACTTCTTGATGAATATGTTTTGCTAATATAATGGGAAGTTAAAATATGATATTTTTCTGAGAATAAAATGTGTGAAATGGGATATGATATTGTTTGGTGATTTTGTAAGTGAACGCTGTCACTCAGTGAAGCCAGCAGGCAACATAGTTAAATCTAACAATAATGTCCATTCTCCAGAAGCACACAATAGTCATTACAGTAAGGGAGGTATATCTTTGGACTTGTCGCACTGTTTAAGCAATTATTGACCTGCTTGATAACTGCTAAAAATGCATAATATGCATTAGTATAATAATAGGGAGATTTAAGCACATTGTGTGATTTGTTTTCCATGGATACCATGAAAAGATGCAAAGTTTACCACCTGTCAGAGGAAGACAACATAATTCTCTGGGATTAAACCTGTTTTTCCCTCGTATGTTGCTTGGAGCCAGCCTGGTTCAACAGAGGGGTAGACTACAGGACAGAAGAGAGAAAAACATACCGAGCCAGTGAAAAAACAGATTCAGACTTCTGATCTGGAATAAGCTGATTTGAATCACTGAGCCTATATTTGACTGCATAATTTACAAGAATTATTGAATATTAGATTGAGGAGGGCTCTGGGCTAGTCTGCTCTTCAGATTCAGTCCCCATGAAGTATTTGAATTTTAGCCATCGTGAAAGAAACGCAAACAGTTTAAACCATTAAAACTAAACTAAATTATTGCGGAGATTCACCAAAACAAAGGGAAACAGCTGTAAAATGTCCGGTAAATACAATCTAGCAGAGATGTGCTGAATTAAGATGTAGAGAAAATGGAGAACAATAAAAGTCTGCCTGCTAGTAAATTGTGGGGAACATCTGTTGACGTTTTTGCATTTGGCTCTGCTGGCTGTGCTAAGAGGAAACCGGCACTGGTGCCTTTCATTACTAGGTTACAGTGACCTGCCCAGACTGTTTGTGGGCCAAGTCATCTCTTAATGGAAACAAGCAGGAGGCAATAAAAAAAATCTTGGCACTGTTTGGATGTCCATAATGTATATGGGAGTGTCGCGCTAAGAGCAAAAACTTTCCATTTCAACACTGGAAATTCACCAAGTTCCTGCTCTTTGCTGTCAGCACAAGTCAGGCAAATTACCCCCTCTGTGTGTACAGTATTTACACTTCCGATCAGCCTTTCAACGAATCATTTGCAATCTTGAATCCGAACACTTTTGCTGTAAAGTGAAGGTCGGCTTACAAGCAGACAGTTAAAGCAGACATGTGCTTATGTGTTTGCGCTTTTTCTGCTCACCGTTTGAGAAGTGTGCCCCCTGTGGGAAGCTGAGCTCATGACTGTGCTCCGCCTCACAGGAATACATTGCCTTGGCATCTCTGTAAAGACAACAAAAATATGCTTTGTAATCGCAGATTTAAGGAGATAAGCGTGGGATCGATTAGGTCAAACTCTTGTTTGGTGTTGTCATTTTTTATCACCTTCCAACTGGAGCAGACTGTTGGGTGGAGGCATTTTCAAAAAGCAATGCTCGGGCAGCCACCCTGAAAACAATCGGAAAAAAAACAATAGAGTTCAGTGCACTTCATTGTGTAAAGTATGTCAAGCTGTAATTATGCCATTTAAGACATGCATGAGTGACAATTAAGATAATTTTAAAATAATGAAACAGTGTAACTGTGTGTTATCTATTACAATGTATCAGTGCTGTCTTAGTTTACTTGCTCTTGCCAGCATTTTTCATTGTTGAGAATGAAATGAAAGGCTTAACCACACAATATGGGAGGTTTCCTTCCTCCTGGCAGACTCAGCTTTAACACAAAGCTCAACTGAGTTAAACTATATAACGAGGCCGCACTTGACCCTGGACATAACCCCAGAGTCATGGGGACAACAGAGACTAGGGCAAGCTAGCTGGATGCTATACGGGAAAACTAATTGAAAGACAAGTGTGACTGGCTTCTTAGACAAGACAAGTCAAACTATCTATTCATCTCAAGAGATCCAGTGCAGACTGGTGCTGGGTCACGGCAACCCGAGAGCAGGCAGAACGTAATTAAGGCCAGCTCTCCCACCAGAGCAGAAAAGACATAAATCTCACAACACGCACTCATCTGTCCTTAGAAACCTCTCGCTGCTCGTAAACAGATGAAGGAGGCAGAAAACTCAGAGGGCAAACAGAGAGGAAGGGAGAAAGAAAATCAAGTATATATGTAAAAGCCTGTTTGCCTTGTATTTATTTTGTGGAGACATGTTAAAACTCTAACTTGTGATGAGAAAAATGATTTGCTTTTTAAAGCTCTTTACACTGAGCCAGGTCTTTGGTAGCCATTGCTGACTGAAGTGTCCATCCTGCGGCGGATCGCTTGTTTTGGTGGAAGGTTTGGGTGATCAGTAGGCTTTAAACTCTCTTTGGACTCCAGTGTTGATAAACTTTGGACAGATCCAGAGCAGCTCCTGTGGCCTGAAGGGCGACATACAAATAATAACTCGTAAATGACACATAGAAACAAAAGGCAGACACTAAGGAACAGCTATCACACTGCACCAAATAAATCAGGAAATAACAAAATATTCTCGAGCTACTGTCAGTTTTTGAAAACCCTTGAAGGATAAATCATAACAGTGAAAACTACCCAGTTTATCTATTCTGTCCTGAAATTTCACTTTCATGAGATTCTGATCGACTTGATTTTAAGTCAAAATAACTGCAAATTACGTTTCAAATGGCATCGCTTCACGATTATCGTACCTTCGGATATATGCAATGATTTGAGAGAGGGTGCAGTTGAGCGGTTTAGCAGCTCTGGCCTGAGGTCAGCACGACAGTGTGGGGCTTTCTTGGGTGCAGGAGACAGCCTTGGTGTTGTGCTGACTGAGGACGAGCTAAGAGCATCCTCTGACTCGCCATCTGTGCGTCCCGTGTCCTCCCTGGAGCTCGAGTCGGGACTGCTGACAAACACGGCACTCTGGGGGCCATTTGAAAGCTGTGAAGGTGTCCGGCGGAGGTCCAGGAGTGACTTGTCCTGACATGTCCTCTGTCTAGAGGAAGCTATTTTGGAGGAGGTGTTTTGCTCAGAGGAATGGGAAGACAGAGACTCCATACTCCCCATGGGGGTGCTGTCTGGACTGCTGCTCAAAGCGTCACCTATGCAGGGACCAGAGACGAGGCACACAAGGCCCTCATTAAAACCTGCTTAGCAAGTAAAAGATTTTAGCTTCTTTGCAATTTAGACAAAAAATGTTTAGATATTATATTATTCATTAGCTTTAGAGAGCTGGCCTAAATGTAGGAGACTGCGTGTAAAGATTCCTAAAAGATATTAAAGGCGTGGTTTAACAAATTGTGACACTCATCACTTCCTTGGTACTCACTATCTGCATCTGCAAGACACAGTGTGGGAGTGTAGAGGCTCCGGGGTTTTCGGGGCCCGGTGGACAGACAGATGGCCCTGCTCCTGCGAGAGCCAGGTCGACTCTGGGGCTGGGGCAGAGGCACATTGGGATCTGGAGGCTGGTGGAAGATCTACAGGTCCAGAAAGAAACACTGATTACTCAATACAAATACAGAAACTATGTATTTCTATACAGTCTGACATTTCAACATGATTTTTATCAGTACTCTTCAAACACTCTCAGTACCCAGTTTATATATTTTGATGAACTAACCTCTAACTAACAAATCTTAACCACCAGACATCTAGCAAATCTTGCTTTTTATATCTCTGGTTTAACGGTTCTGTAAGTAAAGATAATTATAGCAGCTATGTAAAAGTATAGTAAAATATTTATCCTACATAAAGAATTTTTCAGTTTGCACAAAGTTTTGTTAAACAAGGTTTCATTTGGTCAATAATTATTTTTTTTTGTTCATCAAGTGGTAAGAAAAAAACAGGAAAATGTTAAATAAGGTGACAGACACATTGCCTTTATGATAGATTGGGTGATTGTGCTTCTCATGCCACCCCTCGGGGGCTCATTCAGAGCCAGAAAAAATCCTGTTATTAGCGACTGAAGTTGAATTACCTCCGTGTTTCGGCGTGTATTGATAGCTGGTCTAGCAGGATGTGCGTGACTGGCCCTTTCTATAAAACTGTTTGCCAATGTTACACTTATAAAAGGATGAGATGGAATTTCAATTACAATGTTAAAATCACAAGTTTAAAAACCTCACCTTTTCTGACCATGCCACACCTGTCACAGTACATCATAACTGTCAAACTGTTGGACACACCCAGAAGGCTAAGTAATTATGAAACAGACAACAAAGAGAATATTCTAAGTGTAAGGAGACTGTTTAGTCTTTCATCTATTTGATTTACATCATATTTCAGGATCATCTGAATGTGTGTATTATTTGGGTTACATTAGATTCCTTTACGGTGTTACCTTAAAGGCAATGAATATAAAGATGGTGGCTGCTAGGATTGCTAAGATTGCCAATTTCCCTTTATCTGCAATTGCATTTATTTGTCTTTAATTTGATATCTCAAGTGTAAAAAAACAATCGCTTGTCTATTGAACAAGCTACCTAACTGCCATTAATTGTCCACCTTTAAAACAGCCTTTGGGCTATGACACTGGGTGTTCAGTAAACCAGTACAAACATCTCTGTAGTTTTTTTCTTGATCATTTGAGCTGGAAAGGATTCAGAAGCAACCCCAAAAGATCATGAGAAGCAGCATGGATGCCTTCAGTGCATCTCTGAGACTAAAAAAGTAGAACTTCAGGGCGAGCCCCTAAAGCAACCAAGAAAGTGTGTAGAACCCATTTCAGAGAGTCGAGACTGATTTAATAAGACAGAAAATAGCAGAGAGAGAATAAACCAGCCTCTGTAATGATAGTAGTGAAGCTCACTATGAGAACATACGATCTGAACCAAATTTACCTGAATCCATATCCACTCTTGATAGTGGAAAATCCTGCCAGTTTGCTCAAACCTGTTCTGTTCATAGTCATAGGTACTGTACCTTTGCATATAAGCATAAAAGACCTGCTGAAGTCCCCCAAATGGAGTCTCAGGTTCAGGAACCATAAGCCTCAAAAGCTTATGTGCCATTTAATCCAGTCTCTACCCCTTGTGTGCCTTATAGCTCCACATTGGCTTCTCATACACCTTCAAAGTGAGTTTTGACACCTAACCTCTCTCTCCTTATATACCAGAAGCCAATCTACAGCTCTACAAGCACCTCAAGTGCCCATTAAAGGCCAAATAATTTGCCTCCTGACCAAATGCCACCAATCTGTTCCTTTGTATGTTCCCATCAAGTCCAACCCTCTGTATGTGCAGGGGCTTAGCATAGTTTGCCAACCTATGGCCTATATTTTCAGTTACCACCAGTTCAGCAGGCCATGGCCGCATTATATGCAGTTTGACCTCCACCCATTATTACTGAAACCTCACTCTATTTGTTCTCCTTTACCTACCTTTCCAGTAACATTCTCCGTGTGAATACCAGTGTGTACCTCAGCAGTTTATATAGCAGCCTCAGGCCCAATACAGGGTCTCATATTCAACTACAGTATCATGCTCCACACAATTCTCTGGTGCAAAATAGGTGTTTGTTTTAGGTGCAAAAGTCAGCATCCAGGCATAATGAAGAGAACCCAGATATCCAGAGTGTTGCACTTGAACCCACAGATTATATTAACTAAAGTCACACTAAAGGTAATTAAAAAAAATAAATTTAAAATTAAGACTTAGAAACAAGATTAGGACCTTTGATGCCTATGCTGTCTTAGATGATGGAGCATAGTAATAATAATAATAATGGTAAATGGCCTGTATTTGTATAGCGCTTTACTAGTCCCTAAGGACCCCAAAGTGCTTTACACATCCAGTCATCCACACATTCACACACACATTCACACACAGGTGATGGCAAGCTACATTGCAGCCACAGCCACCCTGGGGCGCACTGACAGAGGCGAGGCTGCCGGACACTGGTGCCGCCGGGCCCTCTGACCACCACCAGTAGGCAACGGGTGAAGTGTCTTGCCCAAGGACACAACGACCGAGTCAGCTGATTCTGTCCATTGCTTATTCACCTCACAAGACAGCCCATACACCGAATTTAAGACATAATGCTGACACCTCCACCCTCCCTTCAGAAGTGAGGGGTTGATTCATCAAAGATAAAACAGGGGTATGAATGTCTTCCTTGCAGAAACATATGCTACCCAGAGACAAGAAAAAAATCACTGTGATAGCAACAAGGATGTAGTTAACTTACCTTCTTCTAGATTGAGGTTATGCAAACTGACCTTCTGGTCCATAGTCGCTGACTGTTTTAGGCCTTTAACTATCAAACTTGGATGTTGTGGTGAATAATGTTTAATATTAACATCAGATACTCTCATATTGAACTCCTACAGTTCCATTCCGACAGTTTCCTTATGTCCCTCAGACATTTCACTGCATGCAAAGAAGAGCCCCATGAGCTTCTTTCTAACTGTGGCAATTTTAAAGAAGAGGCAAGGAGTTGAGAGATGCATTTGCAGCCATGACCCATCCCTGAAAGTCCCAAATCCAGCTTCACTTTAATCCCCCAAATGCTCCTGATTTTGGGTAGTGTGGGAGAGAGAAATTAGGTCCATGAAACCTGCTCTTAGGGTGACAGTGGGAAGTCAAACCATTTTCCACTTTCAGAGGAAAATTGTGGTAGTTGACATAGAAGGAGTCTTGAACTCTTAACTGATATGATATAAACATCTGATAGTGTTGATCCTTTTACTCTAACCTCGTAGTTTTAATGGGGCAGCGAGATGTTTCTCTTCAACAGGCTGTCTGTGCAAAATCAATTCTTAAAAAGTTGGGACGCTGTGTATAATGTAAAAACAAACAAACAAACAAAACAAAAAAATAATGGCATGATTTGTAAATGTCAATTGTAAATGTCTATTGTGTTTTATTCACAATAGAACATAGAAAACATTTAAAAATATACCCTTTTAATTACAATATGAGCTCATTTTGAGTTTGAGGCCAGCAACACATCTAAAAAAAGTTTGGTTAGAGACAAAAGGCTGGAAAAGTAAGAGGTAAAAAAAAGAAACAGTTAGGGGAATACTACTCTCTCCCTCAGGCAGCACTGTGTTAAAATCAGGGATGATTCTGTTATTTAAGAGTAACTTCACAGGCTCAGTAACACTCCCAGAAATTATTGTTTAACACAGTTCACTCTGCTATCCACAAAGCAGTTTAAAGCTCTATGGATCAAAGCAGATGCCATATCTGAACACGCTCCACAAATGCTGCAGTCTTCTCTGGGCCAATGGTAATTGAAAATAGACCGAGGCAAAGTGGAAAACTGTGGTCAGACAAATCAAAATTCTAAATTCTTTCTGGAAAACACGGCTGCAGTGTCAACTGGACTAAAGAGGAGAGGAACCATTACATATTATAAGCACTTAGTTAAAAAGTCTGCATCTTTCATAGTATGGCACTGCATTAGTGCCTATAGAATTGGTACCTTGCATTTTTGGAGTGACACTTTCAATGTTGAAAGGTATATATAGATGCGTTTTAGAGCCACCTATGCTCCGATGCAGATGTCTTTATCAGGAAGGCATGCATATTTCAGCAAGACAATGCTATACTGAATTGAAATTATACTTAACCATCATCACTTGTAAGAAATAAACCTTCTCCATGGATCCTGTATTTAAAGAGGCACGCCGCATCAAATGTTGTGAGCCAATGCAATCATTTTCACTCACTGGGTGCCTTCAGCTTTTGGCTTAAAAGCAACAAATTAAATTAAAAAATGAAACAAATATATGTGCACTTGTTACATTTCATCTCAGAGCCAGCTTCTGCTATTTTTTTCTCCTCTGCTAACTGTTTGACTGTATGTGCCTCTAGCACACAGAGCACACACTCATGCACGCAAGTGCGCGCGCAAACAGTCACACAGAGAAATACACACATACACAGTGCTGATGCAGCCATTTGTTTCGGCTTGTGCTTTATGTATGATACTACTAGTGGCAACAATGTATTCGCATGACTAAATGTCAATTGAATTTAATGGAATATGAAAGTTCATATAGCATTATAAAACACATTATTCTTGTCGCTCGTCTGTGTCTTCTGCTATCTGTTGCTGTCTAGGTGTCGTTTTTTGAGAAACATGAAAAATGATTATAAACCATAAGAGATTTTTCTATAAATCTGTTCTAATAAGGAAATATGGATATTCTACTTCAGAAAACTGCTGCACGAGGAATGTTTTTATTGATGCAGATATAATTAAAAGCATACCAGGCCATTCAAAGTCAAACTGTGACTCACCTTGTTGAAATTTTCAATAAGTATTTCCACCACAATGTTCTGGAACTTAATGTTCATCATGGCGGCAACTGTCTCCTCTTGTGATCGCATCAATGTAGGCCCGAAGATGACGCCCAGGTTTGACACTGTCATCAGGTTAGACTGGTTTTGTGCAGAAACTCTGCGTTTAGAAGACAAGCATATCATACAAGCGTCCTAAGAATCCACATGTTTAACCATGAGGTGATATTTTTTGGTCTACGAGATAGTGAGAGTTGGCGAGACGCCTGCAATTGCGGTGCAGTGCCTCAGATAACTTTAATTAGTTTCAGGTAACGTTAAGTCTGCAAGTTAATTGATTGATTACAAGAACATGTACCTGACAAGATGCTTTATTAGTAACTCCAGCATTTCCTTGTTTCTTTCAGGCATCTTATGAACCAAAGCATGGACAGCACGCACTCTGTAGTTCTGATCATCGGACTCTGAGAAAGAAAATAAATAGAAATGAGGGAAGAGTAGAAATGCTGGCCACTACTGACTTATGGAATAATTGTATTTCAGATGTAATTGTGTGAAAAAGAAAGTACATCCCATTTTAATTCTAAGGTTTTATCTTCTGGCCCTAAACATGTCTTAAAATGAGGTAAATACAACCTCACATGAACAATACATCACATATTACTGTGTCATTATTTATTTAATAAAAATAACCCTAATTCTAACCCTGACACTTAACCCCCAAAACTAAGCCAAAATGCACAAGTAGTGTGTAAACAATTAACTACGCCATTACTACTTCCATTGAAATGAACACGGTAAGCAGCAGCCAGGAGCTGCTAATCAAACACAGTTGATTAACTGATCATCAGCGAATGCGACCACCTCTATAAACGTTTTGGCAGTTTGCAGGTCTGTAGCATTCAGATTTTTGGCAACAGTGCCAAGAAGGAAAGACGAGAAGAAACTTTTGCTGACCATCTATGTGAGAATTGCAATTTGATGTGCATCATTCTGCGAAGTGAGAAAGATTATTAAAAACTGCAAAGCATTTGGGACAGCTGCTAATCTTCCCAGGAGTGGACATATCAGCAAATTTATCTCAATGTTTAAGTTATGTTAAATGTTTAAGTTCACGGTTTTTACGGTAAAAAAAAAAGCTATTCTCATTACAAAGTCACACTCGAGTCACTCTGACATCACAGTTTGAGATGACCTGAGATCCATACAAGTATTTCCTCAGATAGAAATGATTTAATCAGATCAGTCCTGACTCATTTGCTTTCCCTGCTTTGATAACCCAGACGTAGTGCTCACAAAGCTCAAATCTCTCAAATGAATTCAAAATGTTTCATAAAGATTTTCAAAATTCTAATGCAATATCTCTTCACATAAATCCTGCTTAACCTTTGCAATTGACATAATTAGTTAGTTATCAGATGCACCCGATTCATTAGTGCTATATAATTTGAATTGTACCAATATCTTCCTAATCTGTTCTATACAAGAAAGGATAATAGAGAACTTGATAAAATATGTAATATGTTATAACTGTAACTTACTGACAGCCATGATAAAATCTTTGTGGAGCTTGAAAGTCATTAGAGGCTCAGACAGGCACCTGATGGAAAAGAAAAAAGAAACAGTTGCAATTTATTTCCTGAGTGACACAGGTCCTGTGAATGCAGCTGGTATCCTTGGTGAGTCAGTCGCAGCACTTAATGTATGACTATCATCAGAGAGGTTTCAAAGAGGCACTATGGAGGCAAGGATGACTCCTGACATTTAAGTGCACGTAGATGGTGGGGCGAGCTGACCTGAGGTAATTCTTCAGGCCGCTGGTGATAGTTTTGTTGCCCCACATGTCTGGGTCCAGGTCCATATCCACAGGTGCTTTGGATGCTATTGGAAAGATGTTTTATTGTTATATGACCACTAGGTAAGTTTAAGCTGCAAATTGTCTTAAGAAACCAATACAACATGACATGACCTGTCAAGCTGCTCAACCGAGGACCGAAAATACTTTCTTCTTGTGTCAAGAGACTCAAAGGAGAATTGAAAATAAATAGTGACGTGTGTGGTGTCTCATAGCACTGGGGGTCAAGATTTAGAGACATTTAACAAACTCATTCAGACATTTCCTGTACAAATGTGTTATATATATATCCAGACGAGACTACCTTGGGTAATTCAATAAAATAATGACAACATAATATAAGGCCTAATTGCTGTTACACTGTCCTACCACAAGGAGGACCTCTTTCCTCACTCTGCTGGAAAAGATCATGTTAGAAAACTATTCATACATTACCATGGAGATTCAGACACTTGTGAATTACAGAATAAGGGGTTTGACTTGGTACATTAGTTCACTGATAATACTTTTGATTTTAGTTACTTACAAAAGACTGTGGTCATCAGCTTCTGCACTTTAGAATTGACGCCTCCAATTCTGTACAGTCCCATTGTGTTTATGCCTGTGTGGCAGTGAAAAAAGCAAAAGGATGAATTGGAACAAGGACCTAAGACTTTGTGTTTATTTAGGACTCGTGCCAGTGCAACGTGTTGTCAAGTCCACTAACGAGCACATTGTTAATCATTACAACCAGGTTGCATTCAAATCATTTGACACATGAAAGCTGAGAGATTGAAGCGCCTCACCTCTCATCTCGACCAGGTCAATGCATTTTCTTACAAAGTTGAAGCCTGCCTCATTAAGATATGCTGTAACACAAAACAAGAGCAGAAATGAAAGGACAATTACTGCCTGGGATAACCGCCCGTCATGTGGGATAATAAGCTCTCCCTTATGGCGCTGCTCAAATTAATAGCACAGCCCTGTACTGTGAGGCTGTGCTATGCCTGCTGAGTGGGCATATGTAAAATTATAGTATTAATGAAAGGCATAGTCATAGGTAACGAGTATTTCTTTCATATGTGTATGTTGTTGATCTCATTATCTTACGTTTTAAGAATTTGAAAGGCAAACATTTTAATCCTGAAGGAGTTTGGAAAGATATAAAAACAATACTCACTCTCTTCTTTTTTGCTTAATATGGCCGGCAGGTTGTAAATCTAGAGAGAGTTTACAAAAATCATTATAATGTAAAGGTTACCTTAGCTTGAAAACTGAAAAAAAATCGCTGAAAGAAAAGGATAATGTCAAAACCTTATTCCCACTGAATCTAATTTGAGTAGACTGTCCTATTATTAGCACAAGTAAATGGTGAGGTCATGGTTTCCTAAAAAAAAAAAACAAAAAACCTTACAGAAAGCCACCAGAAGAGGGTGCCAGTGACAAATAATTCATTTTTGGCATTGTCTTCTTGCCAAACAAAGGACTTTAAAAAAAACCTGACCAACTGCAGCCAGCACCGAATGAATATTTCAAAGAAGAACAGGCAGAGTTCCTTACCGGCTCCCTGCCATCCATGGCCTCGAGCCACAGTCTTCTGTTGGACTCTGACAGTGCCTGCAGTGTCATAACGCCATGCCTGGAAAGATTTAAGAGAAAAGCTGGTCTCAGTCTGATCTCTTTTCCTTGGGGCCCCTGGACAGACCATGTTTATATTGGCTGAGACCACTATAAAAGGACTAGTGTAACTAAAATAGCTCATGTGCAAATGCTTGACTTCAATCTATGCCCTCAGTTCACTTTGTGCTTCACATTACCCTTCCAATTAGAAGCTACAAGTTCTTAATATTAGAGTGATTCATTTTTGCACCCAACATGCATACAGCTTTATCTGCTTTCACCTTACTGTGTGCAGCATAGTGAGAATCTGGGGCATTATGCCTTGATTTGTGGCACTGCTTCAGTTGGCTGTAACACAATTATAAAACACTATCTGATGATGGCGGCAAACAAAAAACGTCACCCCACCCAGTAGTGGCAGTTAGTACTAGCATGGAGCTGTGTCAGCTTGCATGTGTTAAAGGTCATTTCAACCAAAATACAAAAAAAGTGCTACACCTTTAACAACACCCCTACTGATACTTTGACATGCAGACAGTTTAGCATTTATTTCACCAGCTTTTAAGTTGTCAAATATTAAAGACTCCAAAGCCGTACAGGTGAACGCAGAAGAAAATATTTATATTTGTGTTGCTCTCAAATCATTTAACAACATCTCTTTCCCAAAACCCTCATCCAACCTCATATCATTTTTTTAATGGATGTATTTTCCCTTAAGTCCTTATGAAAGACACGTTGCTGGTAAATTTTTAATGAAACTCTTCTTTCATTGCTATGAGCAGCTCAAATGAAATTCTTTTTATTGGGCTGGCAGAGGATGTTTCAGAGATGGCTATCTCAGAATCTAGGCAAATAAAAGTATCCGCATAGCTGGATACCTCTTTACTAATTCGGGTGAATCAACCCGTTAAAAATGAGGTTCCGAGATGGCTGGCCTGATTAAACTTGGGCAACAGCATGTTTATTATAATGGGGATTAATGGATGAGCTTGAAGCTGACTGGAGCTTGGCCCACATTGTCCTTGTGGTTAGAACACGCACCTTGGGGCAGCGCAGTTAATGATAAATGAGTTGTCCTGCAAATAAATTGCAGTTATTGTCCATGCTCAGCAACACTCACCGAGCGTGAGCAATGCTGAGCCTGCTGCTGCAGTGCAACATTAACACACAGTGATGTGCTAACTCTATTCTGGGGTACAAATCACTATAAAGAACTGATATCAAGCATTCATAATGGATGGCTTGGTCAATTGAGCCAGTGTTAATCAGCTGACAGCTACTTAAAGGTTTCTGATCATTGCCCAATATGTAATCCTATTTCCCCGTGAAACATTAAAAACAAATCAACTATGAATGTTCCCACATGGCCAAAGGTTTTGAAAAGAAAGGGAAAAAAATAGGAATTCATTCTAAGTTCAATATTGTGTGTTACTTGAGTAATTGCAGACAAGAAGAAATAATTTAAGAATGTGTCTTGACCAAGTGACCAAGTCAGATTTTGTGAAGTGCTAAGAAAGCAGCAGGATTTCATTAGGGTTGGATTTAATATTGAGTGAACAACATGATTAGGACACATGCAGCACATGCAACTGCACTGAAAAGGCAGCACTGGTCAGTTCACATACCGGACTTTACAGAAAAACTGAAGCGGCCTGAAAAGAGTTCCACGACAGATGTCATTTCTACATTGACATGAACACAGAGAAAAGATGGGATGGGTTCAAAAATAGAAAAAAAATAATGATAATGTAGACATACAGCAAACGGAGCGGGGGGAGAGGACTCGAGAAACATGCAGGACACAAACAGAGCTGATTACGTCTAACACTGTTAAACCGAGTCTTTGAAGATGTTAATCAAACCTGAACAGCTCTCGCATGTTCAAACGTTGTGTACTCCAGGGGGAATCTGGGTTAATTTCCAGTATTGGTGAGTTTAACATAACACAAAATGTCACGTGCAGTTCGACGTTCTTATATTAAGTTAGTTTTAACAAGAAAAAAGTGTGTGCAACTGCTATCTTACTAATATGAGTATTCAGCAGGCGATGTGCAATGACTTTCTTTTTTCTTTTTGGCTGTAGGTGGTGATTAAGGCAATACATAATACATTCTGCATGTGTTTTCAGCCTATGAAAGCTATTAGACATTTTCAGGGATACACATCACAGACCTCTCTGCCACTTCAATATCAAAGCAGAAACGCTTGTCGATGGAGTCCGTTTTTCTCCGAATGCAGGACTTGAGCTTGAACACCTCTGGCTGATTTACGACAAGACCATTCTAAAAATAAACACACTCGTCATTAATTAGTTAAAAATACAATGAAAAATGATTATGGAATGAAAATGAATATATTTACAATTGCAAATGCACGGCTCTGCAAGTCTGAAATGACTAATATGTATGCTGTGTGTTTGTTGTGAGAGACACAGAAGGTACTTTGAAACCAGAAGATTTATGTATCCGGAGCGTCCAGTGCTTTTGTGAAAATATGATTGGAAATACAGAAAAAAGAGAAAAACTAATGAAAAAAAAACTTAATCATCGACAACAACAAAAACAGAACATTTACCATTGTGGTTTGGATTTGCAAAATTCTTTTTTTGTTGTTTTGCTAGTTTTTTCTTTTTGGTGGTTCAGACTTTCTAAACTCAAGCTCGATGCAATCTTCATATGCCTAAAAATTGATTTGGGCTGTCAGCCCAAACAAAGCTACTTGATTGCACGCATTCATATCATCCACTTATCAAGAAGCAGAGCTTTTATTTCAATTATCTTGATTTTAAACACGCGAAAATATAGTTTTAAAATTACATTATATCATTGACCTTGTTTTTCATTTCCCATTAGAGGCCCTCAGTGTCAGCTGAAAGTACCAATTCAATTACCTCCTGAACGGATTTTGTTCTTTCTTTCTGAGAATTAGCCATATCTTACATACAGCACATCCTCCCCTGTGCACGCCAGTAAGACTGACTGTAGCCAACTGCAACAAACCAGATATGTGGATAAAAATACGCCTGCACCTGCATTGGCTTTGGGCTTTATATTCTCCCTCTCCATCTGTGTGTGGGTTTCTGTGTTTTATTCGATTTTATTCAAAAATAAAAAGAAACTGAGATCATTAGTAAATCAGAATGTAGCCATATCTGTAACATGTGCAGAAAAATGCATGGAAACTCACAGTTATGGGGATATTTTTTTAAATAATTTCTCCCTTGAAGTTTACTGGAGTTCTTTAAAAGTATGTTTCCATAATTTTTTAATCTGTGTGGCACTGAAGTGCACATATTTTTTTTAATCTTCACTGGAACCTGTATTTCTACAAATACTTTTTTGTGAAAAATAACAAAAGGTTAAACTGCGATAGCTAAACACTTCAAAACCATGCTGACATTTTCAATCGGTTTGCACCTGACGCAGCAGCGCTAAGCAGTATTCCCTGTGGAAGTTACTCCATATCATCATCCAATTACTACATACAAAAAAAGGATTGATTGAAAGCTTTTTTTCATCTAATACATAAAATGTGAAATAATTATCAGTTATCATTTGATCTACATGAAGTGTCATTAAGTCATAGCGATAAATTCCTACAAAGGAAGTAAACATTCATTAGATCACTTAGAAAGCAAGATACTATAACTGTTTAGTTTAACGGACTATTTTCATTCCTTGAATTCCCCTGCGGTGTTGTTTGTTCATTTTGTTATTTAAAAATAAAACATGTTTGTTTGCCTTGACGTAACGAGTCTTTTGTCTTCTACGCCTAATTTGCAGTTTTGTCAATCTGGCATTTTCCGTTTTCTCCTCCCGGGACAAACCATGCCTTTAAGCCTCTTTTTTTTCACACAGATTACACTCTGCTCCTTCTTTTCTTAGCTTTTTATCGTGCAAATGTTAAACTAAACAAAATAAAGTGAATGTAAAGTACCTGTTTCCCAGCTGACTTGTTTTCAGTGTTGCTCATGGTGAATGTTTTGCTGCTTTTCTCATAAGTGCAGTAGTGACGTGTCCAAGTGCATCCCAGAGGACCTAGGACAGAACAAATGCAGAAGAAAACACTAGTTGAGGCAAAATAATTTTTCACTGAATCTGGAAAGACTTCTGAAAATCAATTTGCAATTTTAGTGTGATAAATCAAAAGTTGTTTATTGCTGCTGATAATAATCTACCATTTGTGGTAACTCCCCCATTTGAGAGCACATCAAAGTGAATCCGTAAACAGGATGAATTATGAGTTCTGTGTGAGTGGATCTCTTCGGCAGAGGCCTGGGAGAACTCGAGACATGTTTATGGTGATGGATGTAAAACCATTCACTTGAAAGTGAAGGGGAGTGAGATGGCCTGGATGGCTGGGAGCACAGCTAGGAAGACTCACGTTTCTCCTGGACATACAAGAAGCCTTCCATCGTCCACTGCCCGGGTGGTTTATAGTCCTGATCTGCCGACCTTATCCTCTTCATCAGCTTCTCCACTTCCTGCTTGGTGCTCACAAAGTTGTTTCGTGTCTGTGTGGGAAATTTAGGGTTATGTTATCATTGCGTTATCTCTGATCTCTCAAAATAAAAACACATCTATTTTTTCTCAAAGAACAAATAAATAAAAACTATAATTAGACTTTTTAAATAATACTTTTTAGGTCATTTAAAATTAGAACACGATCTTGAAGATGTCAGCCTCTTATTTGGAGTCATAAAGGTCAATATCAGACCATTTAATATCTCAGAGAGTGGTGAAGCAGCCTCCATTCATCCAGTAACCATCAGAAATCTTTGCATCCGAGAGAGGGTTACCGAGTGGAAACTGTAAGGGCACCAGAACTGACATATTGGGTCAGAGAGATGTTTGAACCATCAGGACCTAAGTAGAGAGGACATAGTGATGGAACAAGGCAGCACTGCAGCAACTAGACTTTTACTCCCAAGTCTTTTTTGACACACCATAAAATGGCCTACAGTTACTGCCTGCAATGCAACACTGAAAATATCGATCCTCAGCGCAGCAAAGAATTTCATTTAATCACACAGCTATCCATTTGTGAAAACTCCGCTTGTTATATCAGGGTATGATAAGCTGCAGAATCTGATTACGTGGCTGGTTGCCTTTGTGTACAACCCCTGAGGTGTTGAGACTTACGTTTTGTAGGTTGAACTGGAGCTGCTGTTTATACGGCTCAAATTCGTGAGCCAGCTCATATCCTTCATGGTAGAATGTAAACAAACCCTGAAGAAAGGCCAGGAGCTGGAATGGAACAATATTTATTGGTGAATTATCGAGTTAATAAACATTACAAGAACTTGATTGCCTATTTACATGGGCAAGTGTTTTTTTAAAGGCATCTTGTAAAACAGAACATCCATTCTACACACCGAAAACATTTATAATAGCATATAATAGAATATCCTACCTATAATATATAAGTAATCCGGACGTTTTTCTATTGTTATTATTATTTGATAACGATGCACTTATTATGATAATGTCATCTCAATGATATGTACATTGTTTTCTATTCTACCAATCATTTTGTCAGAATTTTTTGTTACATTGTTGATGTTCACTTTTAAATCTCATGTTGAAGGAATTTGAGTCTCATTATTTTTAAATCGATAATTTATTGAACATCTTTGTACTGACAAGCAGAAAACTGAAAAAAGGATATTAGTGAAAAAAAACCCCCCAAATTTTAAAAAAGTTTTCGGCTTTTATGGCAGACAGATATTGATCTTGTTTTTTGTAGAACACACAAACATCCATGGCCATTGTGGATGCATATAAATATATTAATAAATAAATACACACATAAATAAAGCATAAAGATCTACTGTTACAGAGAAACAAACTGATGCCATCTCTTGCGTGAACAAGTGTGGTCCACAAACATGGAGTTGCTTTCAGTAAAACCTTCAGACACAACCACTGATTTGATTTCTGGGCTGAGGCTTGGTATATCAAATGTTCAAGGATGAACCATCTTTTCTTTGCCCAGATTCATCACACACAAGGTTGAGCCTTGTCATATTTTGAGCACTACCTGGGGCCCGGAGATTTACATTTTTGGGCCAGGGTTGTGGGTAAGTTGCCAGTGGATGTAAACAAATGGGAGTAGGACGTCTGAAACAGCTACTTTGCACCCATCTCACATTCCCAGACATTTAATAGGAAGCAAGTTTAATGTTTCCTGGTAGCATCTGCACTAAAGATGTTAAAATTGACTCTACATATCTATAAAGCAGGGGCTTTCATAAAGCCTTTGATTTGCACTAGCACTCTGTCTTCTTTTGTTTGACAGCCGATACTTCATCTAATTTTACCCACAAGCTTCCCCAAATGGATCAACTACATTACAAAGAATTTGTGATGAAGATGACAAATGCGTGGGATATACAAGTGTGGTTATGTTCCTGTGAGTGTTGTATAAATGCACCTGCCTTCACTCCAGGATGATAGACATTAAAAAAAAAGAAATGTAGTAGTAGTTACAGAGATCTGGTGGTATTTTGACTACAAATAAAATATATCAAAGCATGAAAATGTACTCCTTCATCTTTAAAATGCAAAACTAATTTAGCAGAGAAATATATAAAACTGGCACTTCACTTACTGGCTCGACAAACTCAAATTTCTTCTTTTCTTGCACTTCTTGTATTTTGAAGACATACTCAAGGGACGCATCATAAAAGAGTTGTCTCTCCTTGTCAATCTGCATGTCAGCCTGAGAACGAGCAAACAAACCAGGGTTAGTGCCACAACGACGACAAGCGTCAACCTAGGAGTTAATGTTTGTATCACCACGTGGAAACAGTCTGTTGTTAGAGAGAGGGGTAAGGAGCACAGCAAAGCACACAAACAGCTTATTTTCCAAAGACACTCGGCTGACCATAAAACTGCATTATTCAAAGACACGTTTGCAGGATGAGAAAATTTGTTTTTCTTTTTACCTCCTGCAGATATGCTTCCTTCTTTTTGGATGACAAGCTGAGGTGTCTCTCAAGTGTAGAGTAGTATTTCTCTGTTTCTTTATCGAACTTTTTCTTCCCCTCCTAAAAAGGTTCACAAGACACATGAAAGGCTTAAACATTACCAGAAATGTGTCACTTATTCCCCGATCTGGGGGTGTGGGAATGGATTGCCACTAGGTGGAGGTCTAACTACAGTTTCTCATGCCATTTGCCACATGTAATTAAAAATTTCTGACAATAGATTATTGCATGTCTTGAAAGTGGCTTATAACAAACGCACAGAGGAGCAGACAATGTCGGCATATCGATGGGTCATGTGAGAATAATGCACTGTTATTCTGTTATTCACAGCCAGGTACATAACTTCACAGTGAAACCCACAGCACTGTAAATCACACATAACATAATGCTTCTGGCACTGTCACATAGCTGGCCAGTTGATGTTAGCATCTCTTTTCTTGTTCTGCTTTGCTATCCACCGACAGACACAAGTCAGTCTCAACAGTTACAAGTCCCAGAATTCAGTCAGCATGTTTCAGAAGACTCTGAAGAAGGCGCAGGAAATGGGCTTTTCATGTGAGATGCCGATCCATAAAGTACACGAACAAAGAAATTAAACATTTTGCCCCCCAGAAGATCCATTTTATAGTACTTAATCAAAATGCCCAAGCAGTGAAAACCTGTCTCAGTGAGGACATTCAAATGCCTCATCTGCAAGTCTGACCTCTAAACCAAGCTTTGCCTACTTAAAGCTCATCTCGCAATGCAAACATTCATAAAGAGGAGCGGAGAGGCAGAATAAGCGGGGGCTGGGGAAAGTGTGAGGAAACGGCCACTGTAACCAGATCCTTCTTGTTTATTTTCATTCCCATGGCCCTGAAATTTAGCAAGTCTAATCGGCTAGCTACTGATATGACCTAGAACAGCGTTCAGCCCCAGCAAACCTCAGAAATAAAACTGTGGAGGAATTCACAGTAAGACATGGTAACATTTCAACATACAACAAGAATAAAATCAAATCAATAGATAATTTAATGTAGTAGCATCTCATTTTCATCTTTCTTATCACGTCTACTCAGAAATAATCTCTTCTGCAATGAGGGAGGGGAAACAAAATCTGTTGTATATAAGCACTCTTTCCTGAAACAAAGAAAAAGAAATACACAGGTGGATGAGAAAATAAATATATGATTAAAAATGATGTCAGCTGACAGGAAATAAATTTCCCTTAAGGTTTTTTTTTTATTAGAGAACAAAAGGTAGCTGACTGTCTTCTCTGCCACTGTGATGTGACATTATTCTGTGAGCACGCATACAGCAGAAGCCCTGGGGAAAACACAAACATGCACACAAACGCACGGACGCACATGCACACACACACACTGGAGATCACATTAAATTAAGAGCTTTAGGTTTAGCTGAGCCCCACAGTCACAGCAGGAATCTCCCAGCGCTGCTGACCAGTGTGAGCACACCAGAAAAGTCCTCACAAAAAAACCACCCAAAAACAAACCTCTCTCTGTCTGTCTGGCCTAACTCTTTCACACTTACAAAGTGCAGGCAGTGACTCAGAGCTACAGTGAATATGTGAGGCAGAGCCAGCCTGATTAAGTCACCAAAGTGCACTGCTTTGTTTTGATCCAAGCAGGACGTGTATAAACTGGTGCTACCATAATGATACCCTAGCAGAACACCAGGTGTTTCTTGGTTTGTCCATGTGTTGATCATACCCCCCAGCCCCTGGATATGTCTGTGCAATCAGAGTGGAATATGAGCATTTAAATTGCAAAAAGTCTTCAAGAGAAGGTAGTTGCAGTGCAAGGAAAAGGCTTTGAAGCCCAACATGTGGGGACATAAGACATTGGGGTGGATATATATATATATATGTATACCCTCAAGCACATGCAAAGTGGGAGTTTCTAACACAAACTAATGCCAGCGTTGGAGAGTAATCATCTAGCTGGGAATGAATAAAGTCAAAGCACTTCCCGACACTCTGTGGTGCACAAAACACACATGAACCTATCACTTGGGAGATTTCCTCATCTGATTGCTTTGTTCGCTCTCATGAATAAATCAGATGCAGGAAGAGAATATTCTGATGCAGATTGCTCTGTAGTGGAATTTCTAACTAGAAAAGTCTAATGTTGCTGTTAAGAGCGCTTTGATGGCAGCTGTAGTATGGGTAACTTTGCTAATTGCTAATGTAACATTGCAGGGAGGAAAGCGATGAGGAAAAACTGCAGGCGGCTTTTTTTTTGGTCATCAGGACTTCTCAGTTTGCTATAGAAAGGATGCTGAGAACAGATATGAAGACTGCAGGAGGAATATTTGGACACTAGCTGCACATCGCTAGTTTTGACACTGGCCCTAACGAGCCTCAGGGCCATCATTTCTACGCCTCTCATCGCCATGGTAACAGATGCAAGCGGCAAGGGAGGTCGAACGTTTCTGTGCACGTGTATGCAGAGGAAAGAACCCCAGCTATCACACTACACTTCCTCATTTCTGTCCATCCTAGAAGAACACAAACATCAATGTCTAGCGAGGAATCACATGCGGGATATCTCTTCGCTTGTTCATTTTAAACGGATTCTCTGAGCAGTGACATGAAAGAGAAAACTTTAAAACAAATCTCTATGAGCTCACTAGAGACGGCTAATTGGACCAGGGGTCCAGAATGGTGATTAAATAGCAATAGCTGGGTTATTTTGATGTGTGATTTCACCACACAGGAGCTGGATGTGGTCCACATAAATAAATAAATAATTGTCTCCATCTTTACCTGATATCCCACCTGCTGAGAAGACAAGAAGTTGGCCAATTAGTATGAAATAATTACAACATCTGCTTCTGCAGTTTAAAAAAAAACAGAAAAGATCCTTCGTGTGTGAGGCAAAACGCAAAGCTTTAGTCTAAACAATATTCATCAGTCCCTTTGTTTTCTGGCTTTAAAGTGATAAAGATAAGAGTCCGCAATATAGTATGCATGCCTTTCCATTTCACAGTGGGATTTTCTTGGTATATCACAGACCAACTTTTAAAGGCTGAATAAAGATGCAGCAAGAAAAACGCGGGTATCTTTATATCTCCAAAAAGCTTTTTCTTATTATACTCTGGAAAAGAAAATCTTTTGACAAGCTTTCCTTGAATATGCAGTAGGTCTGTATTGTAAGGATCCCTTAGGCATCTCTCCCATCAAGGTCAAGCGAAGCTTTCCTCTTACCATCTTACCACCTAATCTAGAGATAAGAAATAGGGAAAAACAACTTGAATCATTTGGACATTTGGAACTTCCTAATAAGATGACAGATTTGATGATTATTTGTTTTGGATTATATCATAGGTCAGCTTGGCTCATGACTAAGTCTGTGACTAAGAAGTTCTCTCAGGCCACACAAATTACTTTTAAGGTAACAAGCAAGTTATTCAGTATCAGGGTTTTGCATCTAAGTAATGAATATTTTTTAAAAATCACAGTTAAAATTGATATGTTATAAATTTGATTCCAGTCAGCTTTGTGTTGATTCCAGAAATTTAGCAGTTGGTACCAGTACCATTAGAAATTCACAGCCCTCACAGCCCAATACCCCTATTCAATGCAACGGTTGAAAGAAATGTTGGGAATCATGTATTATCGCAGGGTACTGTTGGAAGCTTTTTTATTTGCCCTTAAATGCTGCCAAATGTGTAAGGAAATTGCATTTGTGGGTTGAGCAGCAGAGTTGAATAAGTGGGTTACGGGAAGAAAAACCTCTCTTTTCGGCAAAATCTTCTCTGCCGATGCCAAACTGTTTTTTTCTGCCATAGATTGTTGTTTGGTGTTGTTTGATCGAAATCTGAAGACACTAGACAAATTAGCATTTTAAGAAGTTATTAATGTAACAAACACTTTCAGCTGTGTTTACTGTCACACTATATACAATGATATAATGAAGAATAAACAAGCACTGCAGGCCTGGCCTTGCTAGTTTATATAATGTTACCTCCTACAAATATTTCAGACTAAAGAACAGTTGATTTCAAAAAGCCAACTGTCTCAGATGGTTTGATCTACTTCAGGATAACAGGACAAAATATTACCAAACTCTTACTGCCTTTCTTATCAATGAGCTGGGACAAAGCTATCACAGCAGCTGCACTCAGCGCCATCGTTCATGTTAAATTTTTCTTTATGCTTGTAGGCATCCTCCTTCTTTTTAGGGATGATTTCACTGTTTGCGCATAATCTGATTTAATATACTTCTTTTGCGAAAGGCAATATCTAATATATTTACAGCGAATGGCTGCTGCCTTAAAACAGGTAAAGACCGACCTCTCAAGGTCTACTGCCTTGTGAAATTCTGATGATCAGGAGAAAAAGTAATTACTTTCAGAAAGATTGTTTTAATAGTGTTTCTGCTTTATTGGGTAGGGCACAGTGGGAAGTGATGGAACAGATACGAGAATAACAAAAAGAAATGTATTCAATCTGCATCGCATTATTCATGCGTTTTGTTGTTTTTGCACCACAAAGTTTGAGTCTCTGCATCATCTGCGGTGCTGTCATCTCAAGTTCTTAGGAGAAATGTTTTCAAAGCTCGTTTTGTTCTTCTTACCTTATCGCCTTGTGCATTTTTTGATAAATCACTACGACACTAATAACTGACAGGCTGCTAACCTTTTTATGCAATGCATAGTATCTAGGACAGCACTTCCTTCATTGATTATACAATGGATTTTTATGTTAATACAGCTGGGATGTGTCGTTCTCGTATAGTGAACAAACACAACCACAGTCTATAAGCACAATGTAGTGAAAAGGTCAAAGCATAATTAATTAATCTGTCAACAACTAATATATTGGCTATAACTTTAACAATCAGTTGCAGTCACTGTTATTTGAAGTTTTCTTGCTTTTGATGTACCCGGCCTATCATAATATACATTTTCAATAAATATTAAAAAGTATACTCATCAGTTAGTTCGGGGTGTTTAATTATGCAGTTTCCCAGTACAGAGCAACCTCTACTTGGTTGGAATCTGGAGTTTAACTTTGTGTCAAACCCAAAGTCCTTTTTAAAATCTTCTATTGACAATGGGAAACTCAGATGTGCTGAAGTTCTCTGCCAGTAAACAGGACTTTCTGCCATTAAAATTCTTTTGCAGTCCAGTCCTAGTATGACAAGTGCGAGGCTGTGATGACCCCTAGTTTTTACTCTCAACATTCCTTTCCTCGGCATGTGTTTTAGATACCTAGATGGGCAGGCTATAAAACCGGTGCTGATAGTCGGCTCGCCTGGCTGCCCTATATTTACCCTCTCACTTTCTTTTTAGCTCCTTCATGTTGTTTTTGTGCAACTCAGACAAACTATATCCACTCTCAAATACATCCAAAACAAAAGATTCTACTGCCTTTCACATTCAATCATTTTTATATTTTTGTCATCTATTAAAATTACGTTATTTTGTTTAATACGTTTTATTAAATTTGCTAGTTAAACCGCTACAAAATGTGCTTCCTTACCAGGCAAGCTGTAACAAAAGTGCAGGCTTATCTGATATTCAGATCTGGGAACTCTTGCAGAGCCAGGGGACTATGTGGAAACCTGAGTCTGCATATCTTATATATTTTTTTTTTATTTGAAAAAAAAGTATATCAGACATAAATTAATATTCAAAGTGAATATCAACAAAGGAGTCTGGAGGGGATCTTCAACATCCTGAGAATTTTGGAAAATGATAAAAAATATTTTATCACACTTTGGTTCAAGGGCACCTGGTGGCTCAGAAAAATTAAGGAGAGAAGGAAAACCAACTCATGGCACCAGTTTATCTCATATTAGTTTGCTACTCTTTTCTATAGTCTGTTCTCTATCATGGTCAGTGTAATCTTAAGCAGTAAACAATGGCTTACAAGAATACTTAAAAACAATTCTTGTGGGCTGTGGAGAGAAATGATATGATGATGATATTTGAAGCCTGTCAACTCTGCTTTGGTAATTTGGATTAACTGGCCCTTGAAATAAATCAGATAGAACGATAACACTATATGTTTGAGAGGAAACATCTCTTCTGTGAAGTTTAACAAGACAATAATAACACCCTAACTAGTTCATTATCAGACTGCCTGCTCCCATGTTTTTATAAGTACTAATATTCTGAGAGGTCCCACTTTTTATGGTTAACATCTGTGCAATAATATAACCACATAACCACAACTGCTGTTACTGACTTTGAATTTAAGGGGGAAACTGAAACAAATATTTTTAACTTTAATAAATGGATCAGACTTTTAACATAAAAATATTCAGACTTGTCTGATCAGACAGCTGCTGCGTAACAAATTATTTCACAGTAAAAGTGTGAATCTGTTTGTGTGTTTGACAGCTCCTGACGCCCGACCAGCTTGTCTGTGCTTCAACTAATTGATTGTTGTGAATAGTTAATGAAGTAGTGACACATAAACGTGTACAACTCTATGTTGCCCAGGGTTTTTTTTTTGTTTTTTTTTTCTTTTCAAAATGAAGTGTTTCAAAAGTTCTGCTGGTGGGGGAGGTATGCTCACTTCACATTTTCAGGGCTGCGATGAGAGCTAAAAGAGCAGGGTAGTAAAGGCAGTTTGTCTTCTTTGGCTCTTGTAAGGCCAGACAGTGTCTAGTCTGTAATATAAAAACATGTTAAATCCACCTCCGTGCTGTACTGCATGGAACATTCCATTGTCAATTCTGGGATCCAGTGCCAGGTGAGCAAGCCAGATTAAATCAGGCAGACAGGACCAAAACTATGAGCTGACAGGAGAATTCACCATCTTTTCCCACTGCCATAACCCATGCTTTTACAGAAAGCTAATTGTTGGCTTGCTGTTAGCAATGGCTAACGGAAGGAGCTAGCTATTTCTCACTTTTAAATAGCTCAAAAATCCCTAATATAATTACGGATAAGTTGAACTTTTTTGAAACTCTCTAAATGAAATGTCATTTATTTTTTAGTGTAAAAAACACTTCATAATTGGCTACTCTACAGCGTTACACAAAGTCATCCTACACTGCATTACACTAGAAGAGATCTGAAGACTGATCTGATGAGTTTATGCTCTCAGTAGAACTTCTTTGTAAATCTAGCCACACTATGTTTAGACTTGTCTATGGTATGCTGATTAGCTAACTACTTATGATTAACTAGTCATTAGCCAATGAGCAAGCAGCTTTACAGTCAGTCCATTCCTCTTTGTTACATCCTGTTCTTTGAAACCGAGATGCTAACGATGAAAACGCTTATCTTCAGGCTCAAAAACAGGACTTTAGAAATCAGCAGTTGACATCACTGTAGCTATAATCATCTTTTATACTGTCTGTGGGCCAGCCCTGTTTTCCAGTATTTTAATACAATTTAAAGTATATTGGATACAAGTAAAAGTTCTCAGTCATGTGCACGCAAAGAGGCACTTACCTACGGTACATCTAGTGACTGATTGAAAAATTCCAAGGTTAATGAAGGTATAAAAATATACTGTTCCTATCTGTGTGATTGCAAAGGTTTTGGCCACAGCTGGCAGGTGTATCCCCAGGCCACTTTAATTGATCCCTTGACTCAGCAGCATATTTTAGGATTATGCAGCATAGATGGAAAAGTCATATCTAATCTAGTTAAGAATCATCTGATGTCTAACCACGCTTTGTACAGTAGGACCTTGCAAATCATTGGTGGCCATCTGTATCCCAATTGGGTCTATTTGCACTAATTCCTCACACTCAGCAAGTGTGGGACCCCCACAGTGCCCCTAATGTTGAAGACGATCGTTGAAGGAAATATAATAGTGTCAAAATTTCAGACAGGAAGAATGCCACCCACAGTCAGACACCCCCTGGTATTTCCTTGACAAAGTGTCCCTGGGGCCTATTTAAATTTCAAGGTCTGACAACCACTAAATACACACACATTGCCCCCTAAATGTGCACAAAGCTTTCTAGTACTAATTTAACATCAGCTCTATGTGACACTTCAGGCCCACTTTAAAAAAAAAAAAAAAAAATCACAAAATATTAACGAATATTGATTAAACACAAATGAATATTACAGATGTTTTAGAAGTTGAACACTAAACATGGTGAACAAAGCAAACTGTTCATCATATTTACTCTCCATTAAGTAAACTGTGGTCACTGTAGCAGTATAAATAAACAGAAACTAGGATCATTCTCGATTCTTATTTCAGTTCTGAAAGTATTGTTTGTGTTACCTGGGAAAGCAACAGAAACATATACCTGAGAGTAAAAAGAAGAAGTGTAACAACAATTTCAGTTCTACATCACAGTCTGGCAGCCAGTGCATATGGTGCTCCGGTGAAAATATGTGATTGTTTGAGTTCTGGAAGCATGTGTATTTACAGTAGACTGCACTGAAGTTTGAGGGGGTTCATTCCAAACATTTGGATCAGCCTTGTGCTAAGCAGACCGTGCCTAATATGTCCTATAGTGCTGCAGTCAATCTGCTAGTGAGTTGCTGCTATGGAAGTGTTGTGCTTGTGCCTAAGAAGCTGATACAGTGGTACGTAACCTCTTTGGGATTACTCGCAGCACACCCATATAAGGCAAGAGCTCCCAATTTGTCCACCTTATGTTCTCAGACATGAAATGCAGTAACTGGAAGGGTCAGACAGCCTGCAGATCTCTCCAGATTCTCGGAACAGTGGAAAGTTGCTCAGCCACTCATGATGTCAGCCTTTTATCTCACTCTAGTTGGGCTAATGTTTAGCGGGGGATAGGCCGTTGGAGGAGAGAGCCATTAGGAGAAAGTGGTCGGAGGAAATAAGCAGCAGTGGGAGTGACAGGGGCTGTGGCTTTTAAGGAACTATTTTATAAACATAGTCAGTCAATGCAATTGCACTGAACACTGTGATGGGGAAGTGAGAGAAAGAAATGGAAGCAAAATGTGCTTTTTCATTATGGTAGATACATGTGATGCCTAAGACATGAAGTGACATTGGTTATTTGGCCTGGACAGAAGAAGGAGATGATTTATGTTCACACCTCAGCGCTGTGAAGAGAGATTGTTCCATTATTTTGGACGTACAGTAAGGTGACTGCTTTTACAGACCAGTGGCTGTCAAGTCATGTGAAATAAATCAAAATGTGCGAGTCTAACTTTGAGGCTAGGTTGACCATCACAGGGGTCAGGGTTGTGTAAAGATGTGCAAATGATTCATAGTTCAGTATAAAGTTAGGAATGAACTTGCAAACTGTGTGAGAGAGCAGTGCAAAGGCTTGCATTCTACAAGCTTGTTCATGTGTGATCTCACCAAGGGAATAACCACAAACAAGCTGCTGTACTTTCATTTTATGCCTTTGCGTTGGCCAGGAATGAAAGCATGGCTTGTGGCAACAAACCCACACTGTTCTTTGCAGTCAGCTTCAGCCTCAACAACATGTCCACTGTGGAAACAGGATGCCTTCAAGCAACACCCCTACTGATATCAAAAGCCTGTATGCAATAGGTTAGTGAGGACTGCATTATACGTATCAGGTTTAAAGTAATCTGATTATAAAATGGGTGAAGGTGAAATATATTAGATGCTGAAAGTTTGCAGCTAGAATTTTATCGTGCAGTGCTCTTTTCACAGCACAAAAAAGTTTATTTTTTATATAAAAATGAAGTGAAATATGGCATGGGATAAAGTATTGTATTATTAATGTGGTTTTCAAAACGGGGAATCTGTCAAATGTAGTTTGTGTTAACTAACATAGTTGGATACAGAAATAATAAATGTCCAATATGTCTTGCTTTAATGAATATAAACTAACCACTATAGAAAACTAAAAAGAGTTAATACCGTTTAATATCACAATTGCAGAGCAACACATTTGTTTATACCCCCTACTAGCCTCATTAATTAGGGGCAGGGCACTTCTCTTGGGAGTGTCACATTTTACTTTTAATTAATGATTTACATACTGTAGTGAAAATGAAGGGGCTTAGTAGAGGAGGTGAGCGTGTCAGAATACATGAAATATCCTGCGCTGTTCAGCTACTAATTGCACATGTAGGTGGTCTCTTACCTTCGCAGCGCCGATTTGCTCCTTACGAAATTTTTCCAAAGGAGTAATCAACACATCATCTGCATTCTGAATCTGAAATGAAAATCATAAGAAAGCAGTGATACAGACAGACGTCAGTTTGACTGAAAGATAGAACCCGAGTCTTCAGACTATTTCAAAAAGAATTATTAGAAAGAAAATATCACAAAAATGTAATCTGGCAGGCATTCACTTTTTTAACAATAAGCTTGGTCTACAAATGTGCCCCACAGGAAATTATGGAATCATTCAGCTTAAGTCGAACACAGTTGAAAATACACGTGGAAGATGGAGCAATCACATTTAATAATATTTCTTAAGCCAGCGACAATGAACAATGTGTGACTGCACGGAACCGAAATGAGTGCAGCAGATCTATGAGATAAAGCACTCAACAATAGTCTTGCAAGGCAGACAAAAATGGAGCCTTTTTATATGAGCTTTGATGCACCAGTATTGTCAAATCTTGGTGAGTTATAACACGGTGCAGCAGCACAGCTCTACAAGTTCAATCTGCAATGCATTTAAATTTTTGAAGTATGTCTCTACATACTGGTGACCTCTCCTGTGACCGGAAAAAAGGTCTCTGGAGGAGCCGCTCCGCTTTTATTCCAGACAGAAACTGAAAAGCTGAGATACACTGTGTCAATTACAGTCTATGTTGAACTGCAGGTGAGCAGTTCAAAAAGGTGCCATTAAGGTGCTTCTGAATTTTCTGTGTATGAGCTTTCACCCACCGAGACCAGATGACATCAGACTGGTGGAGCACAGGAAGCACTGCCATAAATGACATGCCTCTAAGGTTGATTTAAGGTGTTATTCTGTCCAGTGATAAACTAAGGGCTGGGCTCTATGATACATCAATGATAACAGCACTAATTTAGTGGTGTCAGCTCAGAATGACTATCAGCTTCCCAGCTACAGTCCTCTGAACACAGACTTTCTCGAGATGGAGTCTTTGTTTTGAACCATTAATCATAGCATATTTTCACTGTCTAAAAATAACCCTGTCAGCTCCAAACCCAACCAGAATGAGTGACTTGAAATGGAAGATGCAATCTCTTTAGCCTGCAGTGTTTTCATTTTCCCTTTATGATCTGGATGTTAAAATCTTGTAGAGTAAATATGTAACTTTTACTTGTTGTAATAATGCACTATAATTACACTATAGTCACAAATTTTGCAGCTGTTCAAAAGGGCTTCAAATGAAACCCATGTTAAGCTTTAGAGCTGATTTTTTTTTAAAGTTAGCCCCTGTAGTAAATGTCAAGAAACGAGAGAAGAAAACTGTGTTTTAATTTGAAAATAATTGAATGAAATTATCGTGTTATTGTGTTACAAGTAATTAGCAGAAATCTCTCTTTGTATATGTTTATGGATGTAGCTTTCTAACCTAGCTTGCCAGCATTAGCTGATAACTTAGCACTCTTGTTAAAATACAACCCCCTTGGCTTAAATAACAAAGATTGTGACAGTAACTAGGGCTGTGCGATATAACCAAAATCTCATATCCCGATATTAAGACATCTATCGTCCCAATAACGATATAAATCACAAAAATGTAACATTTTCTGTAAATTCTGTGAATCTCGGGCAGCTCGTCTTGCGGGAAGTGTTTCCAGCTGGGCGTCGTGTACCTGGAGTTGAGTGTTTTAACCGATGCATGAAACTATACATTTTTAGACATAAGTTGTAACAGCCCCCATTTTCTTTGTGAGTATTTATTATACAGCGTACTGCGGGGAAAAGCCTGTTCTGTTTGAGTCTAAGGTTTATTTTTTAGCACCTGGCGGCTCTTTTTTGCTTCTCATCTGTAAATACTCTAGATCTTTCACGTGATTCAGTTTATTTTGAAAAGTCTCAACAGGATCTTGAGCTTTATTGTGAAAGGTTTATGTGGAAATAACGACAACGCATAAAAACAAGCGCTTGTCTGTCTGTACTGTGGTTATATTAAATATAAGAGAAAGAGAGAACTTTAAGAAATTAATATAGCCACTACAGTGACTGACCATCAAAATAATGAAAAAATATTGCCATAAACAGTTTATTTTGCGACACCACGAAACAAACGATAGCGTAAAATGCAACGATATATCAGATGACGATATATCGTCATCTGATATATATCATTATATCGAACAGCCCTAATAGTAACAACACTAAAAAACAGAACAAAAACAGAACAGACTTCAAAACATAAAATCAGAAACCAATAACATAAAACAAATGAGGAGTAGCTCAAGACTTTTGCACAGTACAGTAACTTCAAAACCACAACATCTTGAAACTTCTACTGTTTAATACTATAATCAATTACTCATACAATATACAGCATTCCAGGAAAATGTTGTGATTACTCAAACATAAATGAATAACAGCTTGTCCCTCTCTCATATATTAAACATGAAGGGAACAGATGAGGATGAGTAGGTAAGCCAAATTATTTTGTCGAGACAACTGAAAATAGGAGGAAAGACAAACCATGAACTGGTAAGGGAGTTGGGGGATGTACTGTAATAAGTCTGATTGTGGTGGCTCAAGCTAGCATCTGCCCAGATTTAAGGTCTCTGCTGCAAAGGTTTTCATGCCAGATACCACAGGCCACCTTGAGAATCTATTGTTCAGTAATTTTGAGCTTGTGCATTTTTTTAACTACTCTTTTTGACTCAAATAACATTTGGGGGAATTTGAAATAATTTCAGGTTATATTAAAACAAAATTGAACATTTTAACCTATTATTTAGTCTTTAACCTTCATCTAAAATCAGGTGCTTGATGGAAATTTGATATCATTTCGCAACCTGCAAAATGATTCATCACCAGATGGGGTTTAAAAGCATGATGGAGCTCTGTAAGATAAATCAAGTCTCTTTGGTTACAAGTAATACTCCACCAGAAGCACAGAGGACATTTGATGGTCATCAGATCTGTTATATAAAAATATAATCTCTTAGCTGTTAGAATACTCCAGTCGTATTGAAGTCGTTGTGTTATCTACCGTCTCAACAGCAAGAACGACACTTTTTTCATGTTCAGCTAAATAGACAGGACAATTAAATACACAGCACTCCAGGCTTTTGAGATTATGATCTAATATTTGAAAGCGACTGAAAGCAAGATAAAAATATCAAGTTTGTTCTTTTCTGGATTTCTGAGACGATGACTGTTGAGTTTAATTGTCCTTGAAGGCGACTGCTACCTGAAATCTGACAGGATTTAGATATAATAGGAGCGTGATTACTTCTTGTGTCAGTTAATGCATATTACATTCAAAGCAATGGAAAATACATTTAAAATGTTCAAGATTTCCGATCACTTTTGATTATTATCTTCCAATAAGCTGATTCAGACAGTTAAACTTGAAAGAGGCCATCTTATTTAAGACTCAATGGATTACTTTCAAACTGGCATTGTGCCGAATGCCCTCAGCAACAGCCTCTCTCAACAGGATTAAATCCATATGAGCGAGCACAGTGTGATGCTTGAAAGGATGCAATAGCGCTAAGCAATTTCATTATCAGATAGGGAGAGGAATGTCAATGTGCTGTAGTTCCCATGCTCCTGCTTTTACCAGTCTAAACATCAAGCAGATCAAAAGTGTTACTCTGAGGTTAATTTGCAGAGGCCGACCAGAATGCCACCAAGGCCAGCTCAAATTGAATACTGTGAAGTGTACCAATTCAAATGTTCCCCTTTCAAACACATCTTTAGAACCGATTTAAATGTGAATATCAACTTTAAACCCTTTGGAAACATCATGTATCATTCATCTTTCCCTTAATAAAAATATTCTGCTGGATATCAGACTTTTTTTTAAGTTTCCTCTTTAATCTATGTTTACTGCAGAGAAAGCCTGTAAATAATCATTACTTAGGCCAGCTTTTATTAGAAGAGCACCTCTCATGTTCACCTCTATGACTTACAACTGCTGCTAAAACACATTTTGGGTAAAACCATTTCATATTCTATGCAAATATTTATATTATTTATTATGCTTCAGATCGTCTAGAATGGCTTAAAGTGCATATCTCGTGGCCGTGGTTCCTTGGTTGTGTTGGTGCATTTCACTTGCAGTTTATAATCACTCTAGCATTAAAGTATATATTGTGCCGTCTCACTGGTTTCAGTATGTAAGTCTATAATAGGGCAGTAAATAACTTTTATAGGCTTTTTGTCCGTTCCGTTTTGACAGCGTCCTCACAATGAAACTCCAACTTAATACACCTAAAGCCGTGCTTCTTCATTGCAAATCAACTGAATCGCTTGGTTTTTGAATACACACAAACTCACCCACATGCATACACACCGGGCTTGCCATTTTTCTCTGGCTGAAGAGGCGTCATAAAAGCCCGCTCGGCCACCGTGCTGCACTATCTTTCAAATGAAAAAGCATATTTCTGTTTGTTGTTGTTGTAGCAGTTTCACCCTCACGCACACTTTCCAAGAAAATGTGGCTCCAGGCGGAAAAAACAGTTCTGTAAAAAGCCAACTGGGCCCTGACAAGAAGGTGTTTTATCGGTGGGTGCTTGCAAGTGAAAATCTGTCAACTGTGACAATTTAGTAAAATCCTGTGACAGAAACAGGTCACAATTTTCCAGAATGGTTAACATCTAACGAGAAAAATACAAAAAACTTCCTAATTTTAATCTGTTTGATTTGTTTATTATATATTATAAGAAAGAATCATATCAATCAGCAGATTTTGGTCAGTATCTATTTGTTATAATATAATGTTATCTGCTAGAATAGCAGTCCTTCTTCCTTTGCAGCACGAATAAGTCTCCTGGTGATAAATATTAAGTTATTGGCTTAACTAAGCATGCTTACAGTGGCTTTCGTTCTTGGAGGTGATTTAATTTTCCCATTTAGGTTCCCACCTTTGTTTAGCTGTCAGTTATAAATGGTCATCTAAAGCCTTTGGGGCTGAAATGAAGCTAATTTGAATGTATAATTGTGCAAATTTATTAAGTGTAAAACCAGTAGAGAAATACTGCTGATGACTATCTGAGGAATGTTAGCAAGCACTGCTGGCGCAGCCTTTAAATGCAATAACATGAGTGGGTGTGCCTTACATGAAAAAAGACTGCGTGCTAGACGTCTGTACTTCTTTGTCCTGAATTGTATTACACCTAGTAACACCCGGCGGCATCAAATAAAAATATCAGCAACAATAACACCACACCAATAACCACAGTGATAGCAGCAGCAACCAAAAAGGAATTAGTCAAACTTATTAAAGATGCGGAAGCAAAGCCCCCAAAACCTAATTAATACAGTGCGTTAAATGCATAATAAACATTATCGTCCGTATCATCATGACAAAATAAAACTTTCTATTTCATGCTGACAATGGGATACAACCTTTATTAGAAGAGGGACTGCAAAAGATATGCGTGTCTGTCATTCTCTCTGCAGATTGTTTTGCCGAGAAGGTGTGCGTGTGCGTGTGTGTCAGGGGGGTAACAATCTCGTTGAGCTAAATCTTTATCTAGTGCAGCAGTGGCACCTGCAGCAAGCTGCAAAGCTATTCTTCCCTAACTTTTATGAGCTATGAAATAAAAGCAAACCTACTGCAGACAAAGTAACACAACAGTGTGAGGATAGCTGTGACACGTTTGCCCTACACAAATGTGATTGGCGAGTAAGCTGTTAAGCAAGGATATAAAGAAACTGCTGAAATGGAGATAGTAGCTGGTTTGTGGGTCCCATGAGGATTTTCTGTTGTTTGTTTTAAGCACAGTTAGAGACTGCTTGACCTTTCTTGCTACCAGAGTTTGAGGCTGCTGTGATTGCTGTCTGCACACATTTATCCCTATGTATCAAACAGTCTGCAGGTAAAGAGCTGCAATATTAAAAGAGCCACAAAATGGAAGAGGCTTTTAGATTAAATATGGATTAATGATTTTTATAAAGTGGTGATAAACAGATATTCTTACCTAGTTTTCCTGAGTAACATTTGGGCCTTACCAGTACCTTAAAATATGAGCAATACCTGGAACTCAAAACAATAATAAAATCTATAACACTTTGGTAAATCTTACAAGGTTATTTATACATTATTGTAAATTAATTTAGAAATTGCTACTTGGTAATTAAAAAGCAGTAATATTTATTCGTCATAATAACGTGTGTCGAAGACTAACTAGCATACTAAATCTTAAAAGACCGTAAAAGTTAGTACACCTGGCAATGAGTGAGTGAGCATCTCAGGCTACTCCCACACGTACATGGGTATTTTTGAAAACGGAGATTTTCCGTTTTCGTTTTTAAAAAAAATCCCGTCCACACGTAAAAGCCAAAAACGAAGGAAAACGCTGCTAGGAACATGCCAAAGCAGCAGGTGGCGCTATATTCCTATCTGTGTAGAAATGTTGGCCAATCAGAAGTCAGCCTGCGTGGGAAAGAGTAAACAAAGATGGCGCATAGAAGCAGAACTGAGTCCTATGTGTGGAGGGACAGTAACTGTGTGTGTATATGTAAGCATTTAAACACTGCAGAAAGTAAAATTAACAGTAACAGTATTTTGTCTTCGTCCACCATTGTAGAAATTCAATTCACCAAAACAATAACCTGGCACACAGTGTGACGTCAAAAAATGTGCACACCTTTGATGCTGCGTCCACACGTAAACGCAAAAACTGAGTTTTCAAAAATATCCACCCTGGCAGGAGTTTTTAAAAATCTCCGTTTTCAGTGACCAAAAACGCCGTTTACGTGTGGACGAAAGGTGCAAACACATAGAAAAATCTGCGTTTTCAAAAATACCCGGGACGTAGCCTCAGACTACGTCCACACTAATGTGTTTTCGTTTGAAAGCGCATCATTTTCTCTCCGTTTTGGCCTTCCATTCCACTCTCTGCAGTGTTTAAATGCTTACATATACACACACACAGTTACTGTCCCTCCACACATACCACTGGGTTCTGCTTCTATGCCCCAGCTTTGTTTACTTTTTCCCACCGAGGCTTCTAGACTTCTGATTGGCCAACATTTCTACACGGTTAGGAATATATCGCCACCTGTTGCTTTGGCATGTTCCTAGCAGCGCTTTTCTTCATTTCTGCATTTACGTGTGGACGGGATTATTTTTTAAAACGAAAACGGAAAATCTCAGTTTTCAAAAATACCCATGTATGTGTGGACGTAGCCTCAGTATCACGGCAAAACATTTAACAGACACGTGTGCATTTCACACTTTGCCATTTCACGCTTTGTCTCTCCAAAGTGTGAAATGTACACGCATGCAGAAGTTGCAGTAATCTGCAGAGGGAGATATTTTATTTCATGCCAACAGGAAAGTGTTTAAACAGACCTTATTAACATATTTTCATGTAAAAACATATTAGCTGCCTAGCTTAATCGTTTCTGGCGACTAAGGAGCCTGAAATGTACTCCCCACCTTTTTGCTCACTACCGACTTCTTGGCTTTTAATATCTTATCTCGCCCTGCTGGTGCTGCATGTGTGTCCATTTCACGCTTTGGAGAGGCAAACTGACACATTGGACTGGCGTGTCTATTACATACTTTACCAGTGAAATCACTCTTCTAATGAAATAACATGCAGACATTTAGCTTTTAAACATATTCTGCATTAATTCTTGCATGCATGTTGCACTCTCAAAACTCCTTTCCACGGTGAAGCATTTAAACATTTAAGGCTCAATGTCTCCTTAAAAGACACCAGCAACAGAAAAATACATCATATCAGTAAACAGCTCTTCTGGTGGTTCCCTCAGTTTCCACACTTTTGGAGAAGCAGCTGTCTCCAGACACTGAGAAAATGCTCTCCATCAGATGAATCAGTGACCTTGTTTTACTCAAGTGTAACATACAGTAACAAGCAGAAAGCATAAAGATAACAAGAGCAATGAAGAGGAAAGAAATCACACTAGTGTGTTATGAACTGGTTTCAAAACAGTGACAATCTTCAACTCTTTCAGGTTATTTCTCTGGTTTCTATCACTCACTGCATGATCGGAAGTCACAACTTCCATGCACCAATACCAATCAACATGGCCTGCTTTGATGAGAAAATTGGTTTTGGGAGGGAGGGGCTATGCTGTTAAAGCATTATCATTACTTAGCACATTATTTGGAAGTAAAAAGTAACTGTCACAAGAAGGAAAATGAATCATGAAATAGGACAGATTCTTTACTTTGAACATATTTTCTTTTCCAAGAAAATATCCTAAAAGTATCCCAAAGTGGGGATTTGGGCTACTCGTAGGGCGATCGTGGCTTAAAGAGTTGGCAGTTCGTCTTGTAACCGGAAGGTTGCCGGTTCGAGCCCCGGCTTGGACAGTCTTGGTCGTTGTGTCCTTGGGCAAGACACTTCACCTACCGCCTGCTAGTGATGGCCAGAGGGGCCGATGGCGCGATATGGCAGTCTCGCTTCTGTCAGTCTGCCCCAGGGCAGCTGTGGCTACAACTGTAGCTTGCCTCCACCAGTGAGTGAATGAATAGTGGAATTGTACAGCGCTTTGAGGGCCCCGAAAATCGCTATATAAAATGCAATCCATTATTATTACAAAGTCTTGATATAAGGAAAACATCTAAAATTAAAATGACATTTATCTATTGCAATAAAGAATTTCAGTCAAACACTGCATGTGGAGGATTTCTTAAACAAATAACATAGCCATAGCATGCCGGCATGTATTAACCAGAGTGGGTGATAACCAGAGAAATCTTTGCTCATACTAACTGAGGTTTACTTTAGCTTTGGGGCGTGTAGCACAACGGTTTGATGATGTTCACTCCAAATACTTTTCAGACTTTCATTAAACAAGCCACCATGAATGTGCCTCAGAACAATGACTGTCTTTATTTCACTGTGTTGTTTCAGGGTCAACGGGACATTCCTCAGTTCACAGGCCAGCACACAAGCTACCCACATAGCAGAATTACTGTACTATTAAATCCTGGGAAAACAGCAGCAGCATACTGCTCACCACAGACACACTTTTTGCATTTAATGTCAGGCAAAGACACAAAATATGTATAATTGCATGTCTGTGAATGACTTGTAAACCAAAGGAAATTCAATATGGGGAATAAATGCATCACATGCAGCTGAGGGACTATTAGGGAATGCTTTTCTTTAATAAAGGGGGAAATGAATTTGAGAAGTGTATTTCCCTCTCTCTCTCACACACACACAAATATATATATATATTGACATTGTATACATTGCATTTTAATGCTCTTGATACTCCTTTAAATAACTGTGGAGGAGTAGTTGCAGTCTGGAAAATTTAAGAATAGACTCCAGCTCCAGTCTTGCAGTGGGAAGTTGGGCAATTATGCTGCCCACAACATACCCGTCTTCTTCTGTGAATGTCTGTTGGCTGCTATTCTTCCATCTCCAGATTAGTGTCTTCGTAAAGGGCACAATGACAGAACAATAAACCTTGGAAGTTCTTGATAGTGGAAGAAACGCAGGCTTCCAAAGGAAAACTACTTAAGCACATGGAAACTCCACACAGCAGTGACAGCAGACACTGAGCTACTGCGCTGCTTGAGTTACTGTGCTGTCTTGGTAGGTGTCCTGATGAAGCATCAGTATGTAACAAGTTGAGAGACAGAATCTTCTGAAACATTTCATTTCGAATATAAAGGCAAACTGCAATCAAAGCGAACATTTGTGCAAAAGGTGACTAAAATATTTGGGCTATTTATCTGCTGATGTGTTTATGCATGCCTGTTCTTTAAAGTAACTGCAATTCAGTTGTTCCCAACCCCCAAATATATTATGCTGCTCTTAAGGTAACCAAAATATAAAAATATACCTGATTTTTCTTCCATTTCAGAAGCAACAACACCATGAAAACTCAATGTGTTTTTCAGCGCAGCCTTATCCCAGGGGACATGGATATCACTCCAAGAGCCCCAACATCAGGGCACTGCCCTTCTTCTCCTTAATGCCATCCATGCTCAACAATGCTGAACCTTCTCAAACCATGCAGAACTTTAACCATTTTCACTATTTCTCTGATGGTTGGAGGGTTATCAACTGGGGAATAATAGCAAAAATCTTTTTACCAGGATAGAATTTGGGAAGTTTTTAAGAGGAATAACACACTTGGGTAGTTGACAAGCCAATCACAAGCCACAAAGCAAAAAGATTTTAGGCCTGGCTGCCTGCTGAGCCAACAGACAATATAAAGCTTCATGCTTGACAAACCCTGCAGAAATTGTGCTACTGGTAAGAGTTTTGTCCATGCACCAGAGGCAACTTAGATTTAAAGCACGCTAGGTAATACTCCAGAAATGACAGGGACCTTGATTTGAGACATGCATATTTCCTCTATATCCAGTCTGAAATATCTACATTTTTAGTCACTCTCATCAGTCTGTGCTTTTCTTACAGATTCAGTCCAGATGTGAAACGGTACTAGATGGAGGGGTTCTTCCTTTTTTCCCCCCACAGCCAGCTTCTGAAAGTTTTCAACTGCTCTGTCTGAGCATGACAAGTTTTTTTCTATTCTTTTTACTAATGTGTGGCTGCAAGCACATCTGTCTGCTGTAATCTATTAGGGGAAACAAACCTGCAAAATAGAAACACCATCTGGCAGTGATTGTGGTTTAACAATAGCAGAGAGTCAAGTCTCAGCTGATATATCTCACAATATTTCATGGTTTGAGCATAGGATAGTCTCCTTGTTAGGAAATGTTTCATACATTTGGTGAACATGTGTTGGCTTGAGATGTGCTAATTAAGTTCTGAAGACCAACTGCTGTAAAGACTGAGATGAAACTTTCTGGTTATCTGTACTTTTCTCCTGGTTTGTCTCAGTCAGATGCATAAACTGTGACAGTGGATCTGGAAGAGATTCAGGGAGTTTCCTTTTTGTGCATTGCCACACAGTAACAGTAAAAAGTTGACTGTGAATTAAAAGCTGTGAAGTACTTTTTGTTGCATCTTTGTAGTTCAGTGTGAGATACCTGTCTGCTATTTAGACTTCGACTACAATAGACTTTATTAGAATTGCAGTTAGGCTCTGGTTTATTCTGCTTCTATCGGTGATTTTCACTATGGTCAACTTTTACCTAATGTAATTAAATGGAAAGTCATGTAACTGTTTATTTAAGGTCTCACAGCTGGGGAAGCCAAACAATGAGACAGAGGGATATAATCTCCCTGAACATCCATAAAAGGCTATAGGGTAAATTCAAGAGGACTATAAATGCTACAAAGAACAACATGGCGCATTATTTTTAAATGTTAGAAGTTTGAAAGCACCTAAGGACTTACTAGATTTGATCAGCAGCCAGACTGAGTAACTGAGGAAAAAGGGCCTTGGTCAGACTAGATTAACCAAATGGTCGCTATAAATGAGATCAAAATTTCCTTTGGGAAAATGGGAGAAACTTACAGAAGGACAACCATTAGAGCAGCACTCCATCAATCAGGCCTTCTGGTATAATGGCCAGGCGGAAGCCATTCATCACAAAAAGGCACATGACAGCGTGCTGGAAGTTTGCCAAAAGGCACATGACAAACTCTCAGACCATGAAAAGAAAAGCGCGTATATGCTGAAAATATAATTTCACAATCTGGCCGCAATTCGCAGTCATCCCCATAGTCAAGCATAGTCTTAGAGGCACTATCAAAATGGTGCCAATGTTTGGCAAGTCAGACACGTTTTACATTTTGACAACAACAAAGCATACCAGTAAGAAATCACAGGACCAGCTTTTCCAAAACTCTGTAAAAGTCCTGGAGTATCTCAGCCAGAGTCAGGAGAATCTCTGGAGAGGCCTCAAGGTTGTTATCCACCAACACTTTCCATCAAACTAGGTAAGCTAAAAGAATTCTGCCAAGAATAGGAGAAACCAGAAGAAAGCTGTTCCAAGCTTGTGGCTCATTCCAAGGAAGACTAGAGTTTGCGATTGCTGCCAAAGGTGAATCAACCAAGTATGAAGTGAAGGGTCTGACTGCTTATGTAAATGGGTTATTTCAGTCTTTTGAGTATAGCCTTACAAAACACTCCAGCTGTTTAAAAAAAAAATACTGTGGAGTTGTCATATCGAGACTAACAAGAAAATTATATAGCTGTGATATCAGCATAAAAACATGGTAGAAACTCGACTTTATTTTATATTCATTTAATCATTTCAAATAAAAATGAATTCATTATTAATTTTTAGCTGAGACCTAAACTGACTGCAAGTTTAGATAATCTAAAGGGTTTGATATTAAACCCTTTTTCTTTTATTCCTACATAACTGGCTTGTTGCCACCAATATGTTGTTTATAGCAAAACAAGTAATTTAATAGCTCTATAAGCTCTGTGGTGTCGTTAACCTTTTTTCATCAGCTTTTATACTTGACTTGAAAGGTGTTTACATTCTGGGTGCTACAGCATTCATTTTTTGTTTTGTGGTCATCTATGGATGTTTGACCTTCTCTGTACAAAAATGATGAATGCTAACAGTTTGAGGGCAGTTTGTTTTTTATTTGATCTGCTACAAAAAAAGAGTGATTAAAAGACAAATATGACATTCTTGGACTCATCAAAGCTTTCCGAAAGCATTTGAATGGTCATTCAAATTAAATCAAGATGCTATTGTAGTGGAAACTAGGACGTATATATCAATCAGTGAACTTGGTATAACCAGTTTGGCTCTATAAAAATGAGCAAAGTACTTGTTGTAGCTTACTGAGGAGCATCATTCACAGTTTTATGCCCCAAGTCATGTGAGTCATTTAAAGTTTCCATTTCATATATAGGAGCAATGGAGAAAAAAATAAGGCAGCATTCAGTTCAAAGTAAACAAAATCCTTGAATAATCTTCTTGGAAAATGATATCAAAAAGTCACTTTTTCACACCACAGGATTTAAAAAAATACAAAGTTTATCTAAGGCATTAGTTACATTGCACCTGTGTCCCAAGAGATTTAGAATGCACACAGGTAAAAAACAAGAAAGAAAGAAAACCATAAGAAAAAGCGTTTCTTCCTGCATCACATTACAATCAGCTCAAAGTGCAGAGATCAGAACCCTGTTTCTTGCATATTCCAGAGATCTGAGGAGACAGAAGACTGCTAGGTGAAGAGAGGCAAGATGATGCAAAGAGGATACTTTTCAAGCAAGTAGGGGGGGGAAGTGTGTGTGTGTGTGTGTGCTATGAATATGTTTTTACTTATTAAATCTATCAAAGATGAATGAAGTGCTGCATCCCATAGCTTCTTTGCCTAGCCATAGCCGCTTTGATTTATTAAATTTACTTCTATGACTTTGGATTCTCAGCTGTGCCGTCATTTAAATTCTCTTATCCAGTTCAGCTTGTCTCTGCTTGTCATTTTGACTTGTTTTTGTTTTTTTCACCATTTTGAAATGACACGACTACATAATATTTACATATTAATGCACATGCAAACGTGCTTTAATATGTATCTGTCCTGTCAATTTTTAATTTTATGTCTACAGTAGCACTAGTGTCAGCTTCCTAGTATTTGTCTTGAATCCTAATAAATGCACAGATAAATTATACCCTCTTTGTCAGCCCCCAGATGACCACCAGCATCCCAGAGGAAGAGAATTACACACAAAGATACAAAAAGCAAAAAACAAACAACAACAGTGCATGTTTATTCAGGAGAGGGCAAACCTGTATATATAACCTGTACAAACCTTAGACTCTCAGTGCATCCAAAACACATTTATTTCCTTTGATATTTCTAACTAATCATGCAAGAAGCATTTATGCCCACCACTGATTCCATCATAGCCCAAGATTTTCATTTCTAAGGTTACACTGGTGTTTCACACCCACAAGTTAATATACCGTACACACACATTTTGCTGTATTTCATGCTACCACCTATGCACCCATACTCAGTATCAAGTTTGTTAGAAGTGGTGCTGCAGGCACACAAACAAGCAATTATGACTACCCGTGGTATATGAATTTAAATTAAGACACAGAAGACTTTGGCACTTTCTTCGTTGCATTAATGCTCTGTATATGCAGGTGTCTTAATTAGAAAGCTCTGCATCACTTCCTGAACTACTTCCTAGCTCAGAGCAACACAGGTGTCAGAGCTGCTACTTTCTCTTATTCAAGCACAAGGTCATGACACACCAATTAAGGCAATAGTGAGAAAAGTCAGGCACTCCCAACATTTGAATGCACTAGATAAGCATCCCTCTTCAGCATGTGGGTTTCTTAACACATTTCCCCCCAAATCTAACAAAGTATTTAGAAATGTGAAAAGAATCAGCAGCTTATTTGTTTTATTTATCCAGGCAGCTAATCTCGCCAGATTAAGAATCACTTCTATGAGCATATTCTGGGCCCAGACAGTGAAAATTAACTTTGTAAGAATTTTGATGTGGTGTGAAAGCAGACGAAATCTCCACGATCACTGTTCAAATACAAAGCTCTTAAACAGTCTCCTTCTGACTCAGGGCCTGCCTGGCAACCTCACTAATGAAAGGCCTGCTGCTCTTTATTAGATGATAATTATGTTTACGTATAGAAAATGCTCTTTGGATGTTGCATTGATGCAACATCCAAAGAGCACATGGAATAATGATTTATCAATTGTTGCTTTGCTAATGACTCACAGCAAGAAGCTCTTAGGGTGCTTGTGCAGGTTTTTCTCTGGGAGCTCAGATTAATGAAACCACCCCAAAAACAAGCCAAACAAAAAAACATGCTAGCTTAATGTTGCCATTATCAACCCAGGACAGGCTTGCAAAACAGCTTATTTATCTCAAGAACTCACTTCCTGGTTAAACAAAAGGTTAACCTTGGTTAAAATTTCCGATGCCAGTGAAATAGATTGGCAATAATTGACTAACTGCGAAGAAGACGCATGATCTAATGCATTTGTAAGCATCTGAGTTTTGGAAAAAAAAGAAAAGAAACATGTTTCACAGGTGACATACATTTATTAATGTTACCTTTATTCTTGTAAAATGATTAGGATGACACAATATTCCTTAAAGGTATGTAGTCTAACGAGAGATGACCCATTTCTTTAAGTGCAACTCTTTCCATCATAAAATTGAGTTGTGCTTTGAGTGTCAGCTGTGAGATTCGCATTCACATTCACTGAAACTCTACATAATTTTAGAAATATATTGCAAGCCTATCCAAGAACATAGAAGCATGGGTACAGTATAGCCATGTCCATCCATCCATCCATCCATCCATCCATCCATCGTCTAACACTTATCTGATATGGTAGCTTGTAGCCCATCCCAGCTACCTAGCGTGAGAAGTGGGGTGTGAATGTGAGGGTGAATGCTTGTTAGTATAGCTGTATATATGTAACCACAATAACCACATATTGTAGACATGCAAACCTATGTGAGATCTGTACCTTAAACTTCAGTGAGCTATCTCAAATAAAAGTTTTGGTATCAAACATTTACTCTCTGCAGTCTAAAAAATGTGGCAGTATAAAGTTTGTAGATTCCTCCGTCACGGTGAACACAGTCCTAATGAAAATGTCTGAGGTAATTGCAAAACCTGTAACTGCTAACCTGCAGCTGGTCACATTTGCATATCAGACCTCTTAAATCAGATGTACAGCTGAAGTATGTAGACTAATGTAACTGCTGCCTTGAGACATCTCTTAGTGCCACTTTCATAAACAGCTACTTTTACCTTTAAATGCTAGGCACGGGATATGTTCTTTTTCTGCATGAAAACATCGACTCAGGGGAACTAACAAAGTTGTAAAACTTAAACTTTAAAGATATACAACTTTAAAACAAATAAAGTAAAAGCAAAAATACTACCAAGCATTTTATGTTTCACTGTACTGTTTATACTCTACAACTGTGCTTTCTAACCGTCTAATCCACACTAGAAAAACCATGCATGGATAAGATGACATGGAGGTGTGCACAGACAAATACTCTGTTCCTTTCAACAGATATCTCTATACTGTCATTAGCCAAAAAATTAAATTATGACAAACACACAAAAAAACGTGTCTGCTGTCAACTGCTTATCCTCCAAGAAAAAAAAAAGCCATACTGTTGTTGGTTGAGGTGTGTGTGTGTGTGTATGTGTGTGGGCTCAGTTCTACAACATTCTCACACCAGGTGGGGCATAAGCCCCTCCCTCTGGCCCCCTCCAATGCCCTTGCCCTTTATGTCATGCCTGGTTTGTCTGCAGGCATTCAGCGGAGTTGGAAGCCTTTTTTTCTGACCTTTAGACCAGCCAACCGGAGCCATAACTGCCACTTTTTGTACCATGCTAAAAAAAAAAAAAAGCCAACGATCTTAGTTCAAAAATCCATCAAAGAAAATGTGGGGCTTTAAATTGTTTTGCCAAAGTTTCTCCATTCCGTTGCCGTTTTAATGTATTTTCATATTACTACCTGTATCAATCATTATGTTATGCTCTGTTGACTTCCAGTCATCTGAAACCCATAGGAAAAATGTTTCTTCCAAGAATAAAAACCTCTAAAGAATGTCAGTTCCTATAATTCAGTAATAGCTTATGTTCTTATAAACTAAGTTAGTAAAGCTGTGTAACTAGAGACTGTGATGCTCTGGTCAACAGGTTAATGCAGATCTACTAAGTACTCAGTATAAGTAACAAATCAAATTGATTTCATTATGGTAAAATAAACAGCTACTGTTCCATTTTGCTTTTTGTGAGCTACAACTACATCAACTAATCATTAGCATTGCGGCAAAACTTTATATGACCACCCACTGCAACCACAAACTCACTGATATTTCTATCGTCTTGATTGACTACTATAAATTCCAGACACAAAATCCATGTTTAAAATCGAATGTTTGGATTTAGCAAAGCAAACAGATTAAAAGTGAACGTACTTTCAGCACGCAAAATAAAATAAGAGGAAACTATTAACTAGATAATTGGCAATATTTGCTTTAGTGAATGTGATTTTGTTTTATTGTTGTATATCAAGTTATAAAAATCGCTGTCAATCACCGGATGCAATAAAGACTGCAGCGCTTCTGTTTGAAATCTTAATTATGGTTTTGTTTGGTGTCTAAAATTGGATTCTTACCAAGCGTCTTCTTTCCTCTTCAACGGTGTTCAACAGCTGCGAGAACTCTTTGAATGACTGGGCTGAAACAGAATAAGACATATCGGCATATTAAAATGTTTGGTCAATATATATATCAGTATGTATGAGTCCCCATTTCACAATATATTCACAGCTGAGAGAGTACACACAGTGAACTGGGCTGTTGACACAGTCACATGATTAAAAAAATACGTAAGCAGAAAAAAAAGCATAGCCGTTAAACGTCAGCTGGTCCTGGCACCCTACGAGCACTGGAGAGGCGTGATGCTAAAATGTTTATTTGCACTGCAGCTTCAGACCTTTCAGTGCAGTACATTTTAGAACCTAATAAAAGCATGCAGCTGTCCAATTTAAGCCAAGACCAGCAGTAAAAAGAAAGGAATAATAAACCAACAAAAAACAATACTTCAATTGAACCCACTGATTGCTTCCCTTTATTTTCTCCCACAGCTAGGGTTTGCAATATACTGTCACAATACAGGAGAGACTGATGTGATAGAGATATGTTCCTGCCATCAGGGTTATACTTCAGTGGCTTATATTACATTTTGCAGGGCCAGATGAATTCAGCATACAATGCATCGAGGCTTATCTGACACAGAACTGTGCCTTGATAGCTTTACAGCTTCATTAAATAGAAGGCCAGATACAACGTGGCCTGTCTTGGTCAGCCCCTGTGTCACCCTATGTCTAGCCATTTAGCAGCGGTCGAGCTGCTCTGCTTGCCAACACAGTAACATCATTATCAACCCCGACAGCCTGGCATAGGGACCCATGCATCATCTTAGACACTTTGGTCCATTTACACACCAAAGCTTTTAAAGACCGGGGAGCAATGATTTTGTGCCAGTGATCCTGCAGGCAGGCTGGCCTCCTATTAATGCTACCAGTTCCTCTATCAACGGTGAAAACCTCTCAGGGGGTAAAGGGCACAGCTGGAGCCACTGATGGGACAAGATTAGACTGTGAAGAAAGGAAATGGGAGTCAAAGTGGGGTTATAACTTGCATATCATTCACTGCTAAGTGGAGGGAAGGCAATAAACCCGATGAATCACTAAATTAAATAAAGTTTAGTACCTTAGGAACGGATGAATTGGGAAGATAAGCTTTTTAAATGTACATTTTTCTGCACACTGTAGCTAGACAACAACAAGAGCGGTATGTTTACAATCAATTTTATGTGCTTAAAATGATGCTTTTTCTGTTCCATATTTAACATTTCGGAGCTGGATTTTTGCTCATCTCACTTATTCCACATTTGAACAGTTCTTGTCGACTAAAGGATTGACCTTCTATGAGTTGGGGCTGTAACTTTTCTAAAGATTTAAATTTCTATAGCCACATCAATCTTTTCGCCCCATTCTGGCTTGGAATGTGAATGTCACTGCAGGAAGTCATAGACTGAAATCAATAGAAGGTCAGATGAACCTGTCTGGCAGCACATACAGGATCCCAATGTTATGTGGGGAAGTAAGGAGCATCAAAGTGAACTATACCAATACTGCATCAAGATCATGGCTGGCATTCACACAAGGGTCTAGGTATGTCAGTCAGAAAGTTCAGTTTCATTGATGACTAGATTGATTTCAACAGGCTGTTTTTTTCCTCAAATAGTAATCGTGGCCTTTTCTCCCTGACATGGTGAATGAACCGAGTAGTATTGCAGGAAGGATACTGAAGACGTGGACACAAAATCACAAAAACACTATTTTGCATTTTCATTTTTACTTTGATCCTGATTAAAGGCTGCCCAAACAAATTTGCCAACGTCTATAAATAACAGTCCACAAATGCTTCCCAACACGTGGCATGAAACTGTCATCAGAACCATTTCTCCTGTGCCAGTTTCATGCATCGCCAAAAAGGTTCAGTTACAGGTGCGCTGCTAAAACATCCATTGTTGAGTCTAAGATCATCAGATTCTTAATTACAAGGGAAGTCAAGGGAAGGGTCTCTAATTAAAGTGTGCTTGATTCTAATGAGGTTTAGATTTGGATGTGGATCTTTCCAACAAATATAATTGGTCTCCTGCACCCATGGCCATCACACAGTAACAACAGCTTTGTGAGGGAAAAAAAGGACTATTCATTTTGCATTCAGATGAACATTACAGCCTGTAGAGGAGGTCGATATCTAGTCTAGCCCTCACAGATGGACAGTAATTCAGCAGTCTACAGCTCCACAGAGCGAAAGACTCAAGCTGGGGATAATGAGCAGTGCAAAAAACGGAGACGAAGAGGAGGCCAAACTGGGAGTCATGCCCATTAGAGCCAACGAGGCCCTCTGCACAGCTGCTTTCATATTCCTCTTGGAGGCTAGGAGGTTTGCACCTTCATTAATCTCTGACACTGATCACAATTAGTCCCTTTGATCTCATATAGGCTTGAAAAGATACAGGAAAAGCATCATAAGCAAATCAATAGCATTAATTATACATGCACAGCAGACAAGCTTAACATCCATACACAAAGCCAAACCCCATTCTAAGATCACGCTGGATTATATTTGAAAAAATGAACAGCATTAGTGTTACAGCATTTTCTTTCTTCGTTAATTACTTTTACTAATATACAGGTTAACTATAAACGAATCGTTTGAGCATGTGACCTTTACAAGACAAGTGCCCGCATGATACATGTGGGCACAGCAACTGTTTTCCCACGAGAAACTAAAACATAAAAGAAAAATCAGATAAAAAAAATCTGATTGATGTGATGCAAGAGATGAAACCTTAGCAGGAGATGAATACTCTGTGCCTTGTTAAACTGGACTCACCGATGTTCACCTCATCATCTGTCTCTGCATCTCCTATGCACTCAAACTGGAACTCCTGCAGAGACTGGGAGAACTTCTGGACGGCAGCAGAAAGATCTGGAAAATCAGATGGGCTGAGCATCAGATGAGGCATACCACAGATAAAAAGCACACTGAAGACACATGAATCAAATTTTATTGTACATTATAAAGAAAAATGTGATGTAATTTAATGCAAATTTAATGTAACCTCCTTGGACTATACACAATAACCATTTAAAATTCGCAGACTTTGCTTTTGCACTAGATTTTACTTTATTTTGCTTTTCCACTTTCACAAAATGGGAACAAGCAGATGCATATTGCTGAAAACAAGACACACTTTGGGCAAAACATATTCTGCTGTTCCACATCAAAAAAGTTTAGTGGACACAAAGACAAATTACTGGTTTCTGCTCTGTTGCTGCATTTATTTCAGTTCATATAACAGATCTTTTTGCCAATTATGAGCAAAAGCCGTGTGCCCCATCCCTTCCCACACAATAACTGGAAATAGATTTTGCAACACCTGGTAAAGGGTGGCAAAATTTTGCTCCCAGAACTTGTTGTCAAAGCGGAAACAAAGCAGAACCCAGGACAACAGCTACAAGTTCTATAAGTTGAGACTGACGTGTGGATAGTCAAATGACAGAAATTTCATATGGTTATACCATATCAAGATAACCACCACATCCAATAGCATTGCTTTAATTATTGTCAAGTTGCAAGGAATTTTTTCCCCGGGCACCACAGCTGCATCATAAAAGATCAGCATATAAATAGGCCTAGTTTTTATCTTATTAATGGGCAACAATTAATATTCAAAACAGACAAAAGTCAAGTCTTTTAAAATCAACTGCTCAATGGTTTCTTTTGAACACAAACTAAATGAAAACATTCATTAAACAGCCTTTATTTAGTTTTTTGAAAGGCTTTCTTACATTAGTAGGAGGTAAAAAAAAGCTTCTAAAAGTATTGTATGGATGAGATAGATCAATGGTTTGTTAGTGTATGTGTCTTTGTATTTGCCTGCACACTGAAGTGTGCTACTGAATGAGTAAGTATGGTCTGTAAGCCTTTAAAATAGCATGTGGTGCCTTCAATTAAGAAAAGTGAGCATCTTAACATTCTGAGAACTGAGGATTGACCTGTGCTTTGATGCAACGTTTCCTGTTGCTGAAAAGAGGTGTTCTCATACTGTACATATTAATAATAATAATTCAGTGTCCAGCCTAACAGCCCAGGTCAGTGGCTCAGAGTTTTACTGACCCATGTACATTTTTACTGGCATGCAAAAAAGGCCTCTAAATTCATTTCTACTGCAAGTTTCCAAGTCATCAAAGGAAAGACTCTGCGTCAAGGATATTTTTTAATTGAGTTATTCCAGTTATTTGATAAATCACTGCAGCCCTACCTACTACTTCTACAGATATAAACTGACAATAGCATAAAGCTTGACAATTCATAACAGCAGATAACCAAATAATGGACTTTTATGAACTGCTGTCTGTCCATGTACACGCCCACTGACAGTCACACATTTGCAATATTTACTGGTGCCTGATCATAATACCTGGATCTGAAAAAATAAGCCCAGATGAACTGCCTAACCTTTGTCTCAAAAGTGATAAAGCCCACACAGAAAATACAAATCAATAGAACAATTCCACCCTTGGATACTCCCCACTGCTAGGTATAAATCTATGATTTTATTGTATTCTACAGTTTAACTTGATCAAATGTCTTTTTTGACAACCTCCAGAGAGTACTGTCATTTTTTGTACTCCAAAACCTTCCAGCTATGAAAACACAAGTGCGTGTGACTGCCAGTGGAAATTTTTTAAAAGATTTAAATGAGCCACAAGAATTTAACAATACAGCAGGAGAATTTCATAGTATTTTTTTGTATGACAACAGTATCTATAAGCCTTAGTAATAACTGCTGATGAATAGAAGCAAGCTAAAGTCCAATAAAGATTGGAGGCATATTTACAAATGTGGCAATGAGAAACAAAACACCGCAGCATAGCACGTGAACTGGTCCAAATATGATCCAATAACAAAGAAAATTGATTCAAGCTGCAATCAGAAAGTTACAAGGCTGACGTCCTGCAATCATTGTTAGAGCTGCAGGCAGCACAGTTGTAAGCTCTTTGTCTCTAAAATTTGTATGCATAAAACTACAAGTTTATGAACAAGTTTACTTCATACAAAGTATTATACCTTTGACTTAATAGCAATGAGCCAGAAGTAGCCAAGAGCAATTTCTCTTTGTTTGGATTGATGAGTCAACCAGAGTGTAACATGTCCAGTCAAGAATTAGAGGTGCTTCAACAGTCTCTGATCTAATGCTCTCAATGGGAAAAAAAAGACTAGGTTATCATTTCCTGAACCCTACCTGCCTTATATAAAACCTCCCACTTTCTCTTTGATCCATGGAATAAAGAAAAGAACTAAATGGGAACAGAGACACCTCACCATGAGTTTAACTTCTGTTGCTGCTTAAAAAAAGTTGCACGAAACTATTTAATAGCTGATTAATGTTTTTTTATATCTACATTTTTCTGCCTGCCTTGTCAACAGTTTTCAAAAGTTTATGTGGGATATTAAAAAAATGTACTTAATTTCCCCAATTAGGCTACATCAACTTGCAACTTACTATTGTTTCATTTTTCTCCTCCCTCAAATAACAGCTTGGATGAGAGAGAGCTACACAAAAATTCTCCATATTTTCACACATTAAAAGACATACACACCTTCACATTTACACCAGGGAGTTTTAAACTGTTGGACGAGACAAAAATAAACAGTACTCAGTTAAAATCTGGTTTCCATCTTACACACAGATGTACACTATAAACCAATGATATGTATGGCAGAAATCAGGTCGTTGATTCAAGAGAAGATCTAATTACAGTTACAACTGAAATCACAAGGAGGAAAGAAATGCAGCAGTTTTTTTGCATTTAATGAAAGGGTCAGAGCAACTACAGTGATGACGTCTATAAAGCTAACCGAGCGCATGACTCACTTATAATTGTGGGCCAAGTAATGAAGCTGCATAGACACCAGAAGAGTTCTTATCCATCTTCTTATTTTTCTCTTTGCTGTAAGAATCTATGCCAACCAATCAAATTGACTGGTTTGTAGCTCTGAACACCAACTGGGGGCAGTCACTTCATTTTAATGTCTACTTCTTGAGCATGCCACGATGCGTCAAACTTAACTTTTCAATGAATTCAGTAACTTCTATCTGTGTGTTCTGTGGTTTACTTAATAATCATTCATCTGATCTTCAGACTGAGGAAATTCCTGTGGACCCAAGTCAGTCGACTTTTAAGTATAAAAAGTATTTCTGGTAAAAATCTTTCATTTACCAGTACTCCTCCACTCTGCGCTTTCTGTGGGGGGAGGGAATTACAGACGGGTTGACACAGGCAGTGGAGACAGGATAAAAGGAAGTGCATCCATAAAAAGCAGGAAAAAAGTGAAGAAATTCTCAGACTGAATGGCTAAATGAAACAGGAACAAATAAATCAAAAGACGTGAATACAATATTTTGTATTAGAATATGCTCTGTAAAGAATGACTTCAGTCACTCCTTCGTGTCGTTGGATTAGTGATTGTGGAGGAACCTGCTAGCTGCGCTAAACTGCACAGCCATGTTATAATTAGATGCAATCTCATGTATGCCATATATGGCAATGAACACTGCTGCGTATATCTGTATATTTGTGGCAGTGTTTATTGCATTTTTCAACAACTTTTCATCTAATTTACTTTACCCATTACATTGTTAAACTTTGGCTCTGCTCCCCACCAGAACAAGTACCATACAAGTCAAGCTTTTAAGGAAATCCGGTAAACTGCAGCCCTGTCACCGACATTAACAAGCAGCAGAAACAGCACAAAGAAAATTGGAAGTGATCATATTATACATTTTAGAAGAAAAAGGTATTGCTAAATAATGTTCAACATTTCTGCTTATAATTAGTAGCGCTTGCATCTGGTAAAAGTGCGGGGGTGTCAAGGTGAAGATATGTCAACTAGTCATGTCAGCCTAATTGACTTGCCATCGCAACTAGTCCTGATAATCTTCAAGTTAAGCCTTAGAAGCATTATGCAGCCAATTGAAAAAGCCTTACTTTTGACATGATCACATGAAGTTGTTATTGGGAAGTACTTGGCTCCCTCATTCCTGCTTGCAGTTGTTATTTTTACTCTGTTTTTAATTGTGCAACTGAAGCTAATATGTTTCATATCTCAGTTACGTAAAGGTTAATGTGTGGGCCTGCTGAGGTGAAATTTTAATAATGAGTGAAGATCGGGCACGTGAGGGAATATTTCAACATTTCAACTTTCTTTTGGATTTATAATTAAAAACAAAACAAGGCAAAGATTCTAAAATGCCTTTTGCCTTTTATTTGCCAGCCCACTCAGTTCAAATGTATGCAGTGTTCTCATATCTATTGTTGACAATGACTCACTAATTGCTTCTTACCTTAATTATTCTCTCTTCAACAGTCTTTACCTAAAAAAACCCCTCAAAAGTTAAAAGAAAAATAAATTTGACACAGATACAGTAACTGTGTTTATGTAATAGACTCATTAAAAATATAAAAGACTCATTAAGTACTATTAAGTACCAGCGGTTTTACAGGTCTCAAGTGTAAATGGCACACGTAGGTTTATGGTTACATGCTTGCATACAGTTTGTTCTTATACTTGAAAAAGCTTTGAATTTTGCTCGTTAAGAAGGATCCAAATTATCTTTAATACAATAAAAAAAAGTTTAAGAGCAACCATCAAGTTACAAAGCTGCAAACCTTTGAGTTTCATTTTCTGCTGCAAATTGCCTGTAAGAGGATGCTTGACAGTTTATAAAAGATATAGTGGCTACCCAGAACAAAATAGCGTATCCTCACTAAAAGGGTCTAAACTTCACAGGAACAGAAATTGCTTGACAGGTCTGATATTATTCTAACCCTAACAGTCAGCACTGAGTCATTCAATTTCAATCTATTTAAGAAAGACAACTGCAAGGCTTCTCTTCTCGAATAGACCACACACTGAAGTGTTCATAAAAATATGTTGTTTTAAGTTTGACCGACCACTCGTAAATATTGCAGAGGCTGCACTGAACAGCACTGAGAGGAACTCAGAAAATGTATTGTGCCATTGATGCGCTACTATCGTTCCCACTTTGACTCTAAAACTGCAGATTTCAGATCGATGCCCTGCTGCAGTTGTCTGGGTGTGCTCACAGGACCATCAATAATGGATGATCTTTTAACTCTGATGCTCAGATTAATGTTGCATTTTCCTGGGTTTTGATAAAGGCTGTTAGGAAACATTACATTCAGGTGACTGTAACATTGGTAGGTTTGGTAAAGGTTGGGTTAAAATTACAACAAAAGTTTTGGTATTACAGGATATGGTCTTTACCTTTTGTCTTAATTCTTCAGCTTCAACATCAATGTTGTAACTCTTGGTTCATTTGCAAAACCAATGTTCTCATTTCTAAAATTAATAAACCACAAACCACAATTCAAAAAGCTACTCACTGCTTATCAGAATACTCTGAAATAATAGAATTTAAATCCTCGACAAAATTATTTTTGATATTGCTTTATATCTATGGCAACAGCAATGGCCAAAAAGTCATGGGATATTTTGGTTAATGAGCCTGGTCACACAGTTCTGTTTTTAATATGTGCTGTACATATCTACAACATTCCACTCTCTGATACTGCTCTACAGTGTTTTGGTGCTATTTTTCCTTGTGGTCAAAAACCCATAAAAGTATCAAGTAAAGGGTCTTTTATAGCAGCACCGAACTTAATATATCTGAACTCATTTTCTCAGACATCAAAATTAATACTAACTCTTCAGTTGATGATATGACTAACAAGAAATAGCACTTTAATTAATTTACTAGATTTAATTATGCCAATCAAAGTAGGAAAAAAGTGCTCTGTTAAATCATCCCCATGGTTGACCACCTCTATCTAGGAGCTCAAAAGGGTCTGCAGAGTAGCTTAGAGGAGATGGAGAAAAACTCAATTAGAAGTCCATCTACTAGCTTGTAAAGAAAGTGTTGCATCTTATAACAAAGCTGTCAGAAAAGCCAGAGGAAATTATTTCTGAAAAATTACTGCTGATAATGAAGGCAACCCTAGACTATTGTTCTCTTGAGATGAGGAACATCACACCTCTGGAAAATGTGAGGAATACATATATATATATATATATCAGAAAAAAATATTAACCCTACCACATTCTTCATCTGCACTAAAGACAATTCTCAAATTTCACTCCTGTCTTTAATATAATTGTGTGGCTGAAATAAAACGCAAACCTTCACTTTCCAGGTTAAAGTATATTTTTTAACTGTATTTCTTTTCTTTGTCTCAACAATCATTAAACAGAAGGCATTCAAGCCTGTCCTCACACAAAAATAAATAAAACAAAATAATAATTAGAGATTTAACACTCAACTATGATGCTAAGGCTGTTTTTAATTTATGATTAGCTTTTGGCAAATTTGATTACTTTATTCACCATCATGACTACTTGTAGGTTTTTCCTAATATGATGCTATTTCCTGAATCGGATTAAATATCTCCAGTAGGAAATTCTTTTTCAGCTGTGGAGATCAGGAATCCAATGGCACTTCTTGGGGTGATGAAAAATTCAGGTGTGTTGGTCTGCTACTGCGATATTCATTGCCATAACGTTGCCATTGCCGTAACGCAATGACACACAACTATATATGCTGAACTCTAGCCCTGGATTTAACTGGCATTAATAAATAAATAAATAAAAGTTAATGAAGATAAAAGGAAATTATTTTACCTCAATGAAATTGAAGGCGCTCATTTGGCAAGTAAACACAGGATAAAACCAGACATTAAGAGTCATGCTTATTTAGGAGTGACTGAGCATAAAGCCGCGCATTAATTGTGCCTTTCATCTCAGCAATATTACCAAAATATCACCTTATCTGCACTCTTAGATATTCCACTGCCAAATTTGTAGACATCCATTAAGTCTGCCCCCAAACTCAGTCTACCTCAAAATATTAAGGAAGCAAAGTCTGTGGATACTTTCAAGAAACTTTCAGAGAGGTTCTTCTTTAAACATTTTGCTTAATATTGATAGCTGAATAATATTTGCACAGGTAATTGACATTGATTGATGCCTTAGTACTATACGGCACATCTTGAATAATCTTAATAGTTATAGAACAAATGTACTTTTATTTGAACAATACTAAATCTCCTCTCTCCTCAAAATAACTGAATTTACAAATAATATAGGTTCAGAAGAGCTCAAGGTTTAGGAAATGGTGGCGTTTCTGTCGCTCAGAAAGGTAATGTTCAGTTACTCAGTCCAATGGTTTCATAATGGGGGAGAGAAATGTTAATTATGCAGCTGCAGTGACTATTATTTGCAAGCATGTTTTCTCATTCCATCTCTCTCTCTTGTTCTCTGTGTCTCTGTTTAACGGGTTTTATTTAGCTCATTGTACTTCATTTTTTTTCTCTTTTCATTTTTGTCTCTTTGACATGTTGATGATTCTGTTTCATTTCGTGTTTTTAATGTGTTTTTATGTTTCATATCTCTGTAAACCATTGCATGTAATTTTGGCCTGTACAAATAAATTGACTTGAGCTGACTTCACAGACTTCAGCTTAATAACAAATGAAAGAGTCGACACAGACTTGAAATCTTTATATTATCAAAAGTAAATGTGATGGAGTCAGTTTGTATTGATTTCCTATTCTTTAATCACAGAGTTATGGGCTGCTCATGGGAAACATTAAACTGTTAAAAAGATTGGGTGCTCTTCTTAAAAAGAAGGGTTTTGAATGAGCTTTGTAGAAAAAAATATATAATTATGAAACTGAAACAAAAAGGGACACTTTCAGCATTAGCATTCAAGTTATGCATCTCCTCAAAACTATACCTCAGCAAATGAGCAGCAATGTAAATAAATAAAGCAGCTCCCAATTTTTAAGGTTTTTCTTAAAGGTAAAAAAATGTCCTTCATTTCAACCTTTTTCAAACTACTAGATTACCCATAATAAGCATAGTGGTTGGGCACAAACTAGTTCAGAAGTTGGTCAATACTTTAGTGCTTTTCCTGAATAGCTTGAATAGCTAATAAAAATTACAATACTTTTGTTCGTTACTCACTCACTCTAATTAGTACTGAAAAAGAAAGCACTGGTGAACCAATAATATCCTCTAAAAAGTGTGTATTGTTATTACTCGCAAAGCAGTCAAACTCGCAATTCAGTTTCTGCAGCTGTGTTATGAATTACGTGGGCACAAAGAAAGTAAAGACTAGGGAAACAATATAAGGTCTATATAATAAACTTGATTTCACTGCTCTTTTTGAAACCAGAGTGTAATATGTGTGATTGTGTGTATTTCTGTATAATATTTATAGGTGAGGTGACTGACAGTTTTTTATACCCACATATAATGAACATTGATATGAAGATTGATTGATTTACACTTTAGATCTTATAATAAATTAGATATTTGTATAAATGTGCTTGTGAAAATAGATTTTAATATACCTACGTGTGTGTGAATGAGTAATTGTAACCATGAAGATACAAGGTGTGGAGATGGACAGTGCACAAGAGAATGGAAGAAGAGAGTGCAAGGTGGAGATGAGCGTCAGGGGTGATTTGTGGTTAAGGGATAGCAGCACATGTGAAAGGGAAGGCTTACTAGATGGTAGTGAGGCCTGCTATGATTTATGGTTTGGATTCAGTGGGCACTAACAAAAAGACAGGAAGCTGAGCTAGCAGAGAGGTAGCAGGTTTGAAGAAGCTAAGGTTTTTACTAGGAATGACCAGAACGGACAGGGTTAGAAATGAGTATATCAGAAGGACAGCTGAGGTTGAGTGGTTTGGAGACAAAGAGAGAGGCAAGGCTGAGATGGTTTAGACATGTGCAGGGGAGGGAATTATGATATATTGAACAAAGAATATAGAATAAGGAGCTGCCGGGCAGGAGGAAAAGAAGAAGACCACTGAGGAGGTTCATGGATATAGACAAGCAGAACATGCAGAGGGTTGGTGTGACAGAGGTGGATGATAGGCATAGGGTGAGATGGAGGCAATTGATCCACTGTGGCAACCGCTAAAGGAAGCAACTCGAAGTAGAAGAACAAGATTTGAGTCTTTTGAATCTTTCTGGTAAGATTCGCTTATAACTATACCTCAATGGGAAAACAAATGTACCACATTTTACTTTGGGCAATGTTTAAACGAGAGCTAGCGCAACAATTATGTATTTATTTTCTATTTAAATGCATTATTTACTAAGATCAGGAATTAGCACAAATAACTTTGACCCGTTGGTCATCAAATGTATATTCCACAAAATATAGCACAACCATTTACAAAGAAACCATCCCACTGAAACTAGCAGCAGCAAAGATAAATGGCAGGGGGATCAGTATAAAGGAAGATAAATGAACAGCTTAATTGTTTTATCCCCAGGGAAACAGTAAAGGTGTAATCAGCATAACATATTCCAGGCTTTATTGGTTTGAACATGAATGTTTACTGTTGGAAATCTGCATCTAAATGCACAGACTCACTGGACAGTTTATTTGTTACACCTGTGCAAACTCAATGCATCTGGCATGCAGACATGGCCAAGAAACTCTACTCTGCTAAAGAATTAAAAGACCAGTCAAGAGACTTCATGAACATTCCATTGCTACTGGTGCCCAATAGGCTGCTGTCACCTAAGATTAGAAAAATTGAGGTTACAGTGGGCACAGGCTCACAAAACTGGCAGGGTAGTACCACTGGGTAATGGTAAGGCATTCTGGCCAAAATAGACTGTCATATATATATATATATATATATATATATATATATATATATATATATATATATATGAACATATATCTATAGTATTAGAACATTGTAAACATGTTAATTTGTAATATGGGTAATGACATTGGTGTTGATTTGTGCTGTAACATTCATATGGTGGAGGTAGAAAGCACGAATCTCTCCTAACATGTACCTTGAACAGTTTGAGCTGCTCCTAGTGGTATAATGACAAGGGCTGCTTTCTGGTCCACTTTAAGCCTCTTGGGCCAATTTGAACATCATTTACACACAGCAGCCTAACTGGGCAGTTGCTGACTGTGTCCATCCCTTTATACCTACAGTGTTGTTATGTTCTAATGGGCACTTTCAGCAGGATAATGTGCTGTGTCACATAACTCATATAGTCTTAAACAGAGTTTGCAACTTAAATGTCCTCCACAGTCACTAGATTAGGGTGAATGTAGCTCAGGAGGTAGGGCATGTCATATACTATTCAGAAGGTTGGTGGTCCGATCCTTGGCTGCTCCACTTTGCATGCCTTTGGCATAATACTAACCTCAAGCTGCTCTCTGAGTATGAATGTGTGTGAATGTTAGATAGAAAGTACTAGAAAGCACAGAAAGAAGTGCTTGGCTGAATGAGACAAGTTGTAAAAAGTACTTTGAGTACTCAGGTAGAGTAGAAAAGCAACCATGTACCATATATTTCAAGATCCATCATGAAGGTGTTGGTTACAAATCTGTAACAATTTTGTGAAGCTATCATATATCAATAAGTATCAAAAACTCTAAGGAATGCTACCAGCACTTTGTTGAATGCATGCTATGAATAATTAAGGCAGTTGTAGCCTCCAATGCATAATGGACTGTCACTAAATACAATAAATGCAAAGTCTTCACAACTTCAAAAAGCAATTCAGTTTCTGTATTGGTCATATCAAGAAAATATAATAATATGCATCACATGTAACACTGTTACCAAACATCAGTTCATTCTGTAAGAAAGGAAGAAAATATGGAACAAAGGACACATTGTATATAGGAACTATAGTCTCTGTGGTTCCCTGAATATTTCATCTTATTCTTATACACCTATTCTGTCAGGAACAAGAATTTGGTGCATTCTGCTTTCAATTTGTGTAGCGAAATGGTGCTATGTTTTTCACAGAAGTAATGAGAGGAACAAGCCCAACTCGTATAAGGCGTGAATCTGAAAATGTTACCACATGAAGTGAAACACTGGTATAAGAAAAAAATACTGATGCCTGAGTAAGGGAGGTGAAAAAAGGAAGCAACCCACTTCTGATTTTACTCATTACATTAAACACCTTAAAATATTGTTGTCTAATTATATACTCAGCACACATTTTAGCTCAGTCTGCACTGAATTTTCCTATTAGAGTATTTAACTTGCAGCAATGATTCTTCTCAGAATGAGAATGCAGTAAGAGGTAACTGAAGGAACAATAGTATTGTGTACCATCCTCCTGTATAGGTTTTAATCAAAGAGCAGAAGTCTGACCACCCAGGCAAGACGTTACTGGATGGAAAAGCTACGCCAGTTAGTGCCCAGTGTGAGAGATATGAGAAAGGACTATGGCTGTCAGTCATCGCACAACAAAACCCCCTGGGTACAACCTTTATCTCATCTCCAGGGCAACCACATACTACCAAATTCCATCTGCTGACAGCGCCTGACAAAACACAGACAACACTACATTTGAACCTGAAAGTCTTCCTGCAAACACTGCATACTTATTTCACTATTAGGACTTGACTAATACGGATAGTCATAGCAGTCATACACTCTACAAGAGCAATTCAGTTATTTTTAGTTTTGGGGTGGCAACTATATCTCAGTCAATAAAACATATAGTTTCTATGTCTGGTTGAACCACATAATCATGATTATGGTACTTTTATATGTAAGGTACCAAATGAACACCCTCCTGGGTTTTAGCATCCAAAGCATGAAAAAGAAACAATTTCCCCAGCAGGAAATCAAACATTATTACTTCATTTTCTGTAAAACGCACTGATACTATGTTAAAATCCATTAAGCAATTTCTAGTTGATCCAGGCTTCAGTTTAATACAAGAAACTTCCTCCTAGTATGTCAACCTTTTAAACCCAAGTCGCAAAGATGGTGGTTATGAAACAATTACATTTCTGAAACCCTCACTAAGTTCAAAATAAGTTTTAAAGTTGACAGACTTCCTCTACACAAAAATCCCTGCAAACTCAAGAAACATATCTCAAAAGAATCTTAGAAACTATCCAATTGACCTGCTAAATTTCAGGCATATTACAACATCTGTCTGCAGCACTCCCGGTTCACCGTACAATGTGACTGACATACTCATTATAACACTAATTACGCAGCAGCATCCTTGTTGTGCTTTCACTCCTCTAAATAATTCTTTGGGGTTATAATGAAGTACCTTAACACAAATTAATGCAGAAAAGCTTTTAAAACCTTAAGTCGCAGGAATGAATGTGTTCCATTAAAAAGCTTTACTATGCACTCGTCTCCAGTTTGTGCTAAATAGCTACAAGTTTTCACTTCCCCCAAATGACTCACAGTGAGTTTAAGATATTCTGTGTCACATTTACAAGCTACATTCCTTGACTTTGCTATACATCTTTGCCTTCCTTGAGGCACATATACAAAAAAAAAAGCAATCTGCAATAATGTTCTTTTTTTGTAGAGACAGCTCACTCTTTGCCTATATATCAACATTGCAATGAGAAACACCGTAGCTACTTTATCTTGTCAGTGAGACACTGCTGATTTCAGATGAGAAGGTCTTCAAAGGGGAAAGCTTTTGTGCACCAAGCTTAATGAGAGATGGGGAGATCTCTTTGATGCAACAGTGGGGTGCATTGTACCACTTTGATTCCATTTGGAGGGATTGTAATGGAAGAGCGGCCCTTCAGGTAAGGCCTCTTCCACCTGCTTACTATTACGTTTGCCTGTCAGTCACCCAGCAGGGGAGATAGTGCATCAGAGCCAGCAGACAGTCCTTTGCACTCACGGAGCATACCGAAACTTTCCCACCGCAAGCTGTTGTTCGAAACAAAGCCTCATCTAATATATCCAGCTGTAGCATCAAGCAACACCTTTAACAGGCAGTTTTACTCAATTCTGGAGTTCGGCAGTTAAAGTGTTTACTACTAGTTTTTGTTCAGGCCTTTTTGGATCAGGTCATTAACATGGCATGGTAATCAGCTGTAGCTTAGCCTACTTAGAATAAACCCTGCCTAACAATATAGCTTTGTAACCAAAATGTAATAGTTTATTTATGTAACAAAACTCCCCACACTAATAGAGAGCTTAGGATTTCCACAAACACATGGCTATGTAATTACAATTTCCAGCAGATTGTTGTTTACTTTTACGTGTTCATTAGAGATAAATGGGATTCATGGATAGTCTGTTGTTACTGGTGAATGGTGAAAAACATAGCTCTCAAATGTTGACATCATGTGCCATTAATGGCATTGCCAGCGATACATAGCAATGACTGTAACTTGCATTTGTAGTAGTCACACAGTAACTCTAGTATTTTTAGCAGATTCAACCCCCTAATGTGGTTTAAGATGGGATAATAAATTGGCAACTCATGAGAGGTCTTAATATGAATGTATTAATCACTAATGGAAGAGATTCAGTTTGAAATCTTGGGTTTAGAAACCACAGCATATCTACAAAATACTTCACAGTTAAAATCCTACGTGGTAGTCCCCCATGTTCCAATTACAACAGTTGTTTTCTCATTTCAAAACAAAGAAAGTTAATCCAGCAATTTAGTATTTTTTAGAAGAACTGCACGTCATTATTGTGAAGCTAGGTATGTCTCAATTATTTTATGCACTAAAGTGAATTTGTCATTTACAATGACTTATATCCAAAAATCAGCTTTTATGCCTATTAAGTATTGGCTAATTAATTCTTTCAACAAATTTGTTAGAGTTCACAGAATGAAAGAGGAAAAACACCATCTTTCCCCACATATTCATGCAGAATACACATCTACATCATTTTCAGCTATCTAAATTGCTGAAAACAACTTAGAAGATGGAAGATACTGACACTGAGTCTTTGATGTGAGGCTGATGCAATGCTACAGCCTATTCTTTAGCGCGAAAGAAAAAGATCAGAGTTATTACCCCTGCAATTCTGCGGGATTGAAAAAAAAAGAAAGGCAGACAGGCCAGCACCTACCATTTATCACCAGGTCTACTGCCTTTAGACTGAGTTGAGAGATTTTCTTTCAGAAGACACATCGAGAACACATCTGGTACAAATTCTAACAGAGATGAACTTATTTCTCAAAAAAGTTCTGATAAAATCAGCTCGATTACTACTTTGTAGTAACAGTAGTAACAGTTCTCAAAGGCCTTTTTCAATATAAGACTTAACAAAGCATGTATTTAGTAAAAGAACAGCTAAGTACAGACTTTAAAGAAAGATAATTCAGTTTGCAAAAATATCACTTTTTTTTTTATTTCAACCCACTGTGGACAAATATAAAGGACAAATCTTTTTAGTCAGTATATACTGGTACACATTTAGTATACATTTGCTGTGAAAAAGTCCACCCATCATTTCTTTACATTTTGCTTCCAAGGAGTCAGACTTTCTTGTCATTTTTCTAAAGCGGTCTTGAGTTGTCCTCCAAGTTTTCCGAAGGACATTTAGCTTTTTAGCTTTTTAGCTTTTTTACAGTTTAGGCCTTGTCACTAAACACTGACCTATGAACGATTCAAGCGGATAAAAGACACCTTACTCCAAGGATGAACCAGTGTTATGTCAACACACAACAGGCACCAATTTTAAATTATATTTTTAAAAAATTGTTAAATGCAGCCTATTCCAAAAACACAATTTGTTCCCATTTGTTTAGCTCAATCTATGAAAAAGGACAACGAAAAGGACCACCAACAAGGTGATTTCAAAAGAGTGGCATATTTCAGCACGGTGAACAGTTAGTCATTCAAAACATGACAAAACAGTTTGAGAAAACTGGACAAGTAGAGGACAGAAAATGAAATGTCAGGTCTAAAAAACTATCTACAACAGATGAACAGTATCTGAAAGTCAAATCCTTAAGAAAAAATCCCCCAGCAAATATCTGACACAGGCCCCAAGAGATGGACCCCTCTCTTCCGCTGATCTACTGTTCAGCAAAGCCCCAGAAGCAACCTCACTTAAAGTGTGGCGGTCAAGAACTCAGTCTTAAGAAAAGGAAGAGGTAAAAGGCTGAAGAATACCAAACTACATACGACAATACGTGGCAAAATGTCTTATGATGTGATGACATTTTTGGTTCAAAATGTCACCAATAAAAGAGGTACCACAGTGAGTATCTAGAGCCATCTGTAAATCATGGTGGTTTTTGTAATAGGGCTGCATTTCAACCCTAAACCAGCTATTCAGTTGACACAGTGTGAATGACAAAATTATGACCAAATGTGACAATGATCTCAAACACACTTCTAATGCATTAAAAGCCCTTGCTATAGGAAAACCACCCAATGGAACACTTAGTCATGACTGCCTCTTGGCCTTTTAAGAGCCCCAACCACAAAATTATGGAAACAGTGTGGGTCCTTCTTGACAGAATGGAACAAAAGGCAGCCAGCATCCAAAGAAAAGCTTTGAATTTCCTCAAGAATCCTCGAGAACACTTCCTGAATGCTCTTAAAGAAATTATTAGAAACCTTGTTTAAGAGAGTTCAGGCTGAGTTGAGGAGGGAAGGTTGCCCTACCAAATATTGACTTTCAAGCTCACTAGAATTGTACAAACTCTGTTTTCACTGTATTATACTGTATTTCCATGTATTACACATTTGAATAAATCACTGCACCTACTTTCAAATTTTCCAAGCAAAATCTTAACTTGCCTGGGGATTCGGAAACATTTTACACAGTATTATATATACATTTATATATTTCAGTTTGTATTCAGGGTGACACACACAAAAAAATATTGAATGATTAATTATTGAATTTTGAATGTTATGGAGGTGAAATACATATGAACCACAATACCTGGCATTCAGTGTAAGTCAGCTAACTGTGAGCTTGAGAACAGTGTACTCTTTGTGACAATCAGTTTGACTGACAGACTAACAACAGAGTGCTTCAGAACAGACCTCAATATGAAGTCTAACACATTTTCTTGCACAGTCTGAAGGGAAGCAGCTTTTAGGAATACAACGTCTAATCCTTTTATCAAAATCTGTTCACATATTATCCACGTCTCCAGCAGCTATGCTTACCGCTTCTCTCAGCTTTATTGCTAAACAAGTCGCATAATTTACCTCTACATTTCATTTCCATTACATGAGTTAAAATTCATCAATGTAGTCAAAGTAGCACCAATATATTATAAATGGCATAATCCGGCAACACACAGTCTGCCTTAGTCACAGTCCAACAGACACAGACACTGAGAAAGCAGATACACACACCCACACAGTAAAGCAGAATGATGTCAGGCCAAATGCTATCTGAGGGCGGATGGGGGATGGTTATACAAGCATGTTTACAGGACATTTCCTGTGGCTGAGCCTTGGGAGCATCATCTGTCCTCAGACAAACAAACACTTAGAGTTCCCAAAGCTGAAAGCTATTGTGAAATCACTTTTGACAAAAGCCTACAAGTCATCTTTTTATTTAATAAAATAGCAGCAACTAATTATAACTATATTGAGTTACATAAAAGCATTAAATTATTTAAGCACAGTTGGAAGAATTGCTGTTTACATATTTTTTAAATACAGATTGCTTTTAATAACAGTCCCCGTGCGTGTCAGCCATTCATTATTGTATATCCTAAGGAGGAAGCATCACTCCGTCACTGCTGAAAGGCATGGCTATGGGGCGGTGGCAGAGATATATTATCAGGTAGCATAATAAAACCATGTCTTCCACTTTATACTAAGCTCATCTGTCTCCACTCACTGAAATGCGTTAGATGTCACAAAAGTTAATACTTAAGATCTAGAAATCTTTTTTGCTTTCAATTAGAACTTGTTATCTTGCAGGAAGATAACATTAGACAGCATCTGGAACACCTGGAATTTTGAATTGAATTTTTTGGGAACCCCAAGCTCCGGGCCAGAACAGTGGATATCTGGAGGATGTGTGGTGATGCACAATTAACCAAAGTACATTCTGATGACACTAAGTGCAAGGAACAAACTGTTTGTTCACTGTGTTACAAATACGTACAAATTATGTATGACGGATACAAGCTGTCACCCAAAAGAATGTGTGTCTACGTAGGTCTTTAGAGATCCCCTTGCCAAAGTAAGACCAGCTATGGCTCATCATTTTTCATGTTCTTCATACATATTTATAAATGTCACTAGCCTGTCAACCATGAGTATATTCTCTGTAACTGTAACTATTCACTCTTTTCTGTTACTGCAGCATGGTTTAACTCATTCTATAGAAAATACAGCAAGAGTATCTGTGTCCAAATTTCTTAAAGGATGTTGTAGAACCTGTAATGTTAATCAAACAATTTGCTGCATAGTAAAGACACTGTCATCACATAAGTTACAGAAGGTACCAAATAGATTTCATATAAGAGACACTAGCCTCCAATTCTGTGGCTTTCTGCTCTTATACTCTTAAAATAAACTTGCCAACCACATGTTAAATATATGATAATTTACCTCGTATCTGTGGTTCTCCCACCCTTCTCCCAAACTGATAATTAGTGAATTAATACAGTTAAGTATAGGGTCCAATAAATACTAGTAATTTACAACAGGTGTAAACCGTGCAACTTACATCCGCCTGAACAAATCACTGTTGATACATAACACTGTTTAAACAGCGTGTTTCAGAAATCTTTAAACCACAACCTTCATCATTAGTATTAATATGAAGGGGGACAAAGAAGTTTACATTTCTTTCCTCTTAGTGATAAATTGGGAATAGCACTGACACATGCGAGCAACATGTGTCAGTATGTATTCTATGTAATGTCACCACTTGTGTAACACAGATTTTTCACAATAGAGCATGGATTCTCAGACAACCTCGACGTCAAGAATTATTACTAGTGACGAGAGTTGGGCTTAAAAATAGAAGAAGTCACAATCTCCAAAACTGAAGGCACATTAGCTTAGGAGTAGGATGAGAATCTACTCTGTTTTCTTGGACATTAGCAGGGTTTTAGAATCAGAATCAGAATCAGAATGGGGTTTTACAAAGTTAAACTATCAATAGCAAGTTTTACTGTAATGTCATCAGGCTCCTAAAGGTAGAGCTGGGCCATATCATACCGTTCACGGTAATACCGGTATAATTTTGGGAAAAATGAAATATCGTGATAGAATATGGGTAAAACGCGCATGCGCAGTGCCTTTGTTTTCATACGCACAAGTCGGAAAAAGCATGGCGGCGAAAGCGGATCGTTGAATGAAACGGATGAACCAGAATTGGTTTGTAAAAATGCTGCAACTTCAGTGGTGTGGAACTGGGTTAGCTTTCGTCCGTCAGATACACAACAAAGCACTATTTTTGGTAGGGCATGCTAGCGGGCCGTCGTTGGATATTATACATGGTTATGCTGAGGATGTGTCGGCCAATTTCCACTGGAAATGCCTTTTGGTTAAACTGTCAGCAAGGAATTTGCATTTGAACTGTTACATTTTTATATAACTTTAATGCACATAAAAAAACAGCTGCTTGTTTAGGTGAAAATACATTGATGGGGTTTTTTTTGCACTAATAAAGTTGTGGAGTTGTAAATTATTTTGTCTAGTGTCAATTATATTGTCAGTTATATCGTTATCACAAATTTTCAAATGTATATCGTGATAAATATTTTTGGTCATATCGCCCTGCTCTACCTAAAGGTATCTGAATTGTGGTGAGATGGCAACCTTTTGACTACTACAATGGAGTCATATCCCATCAGATTTCAGCGACTGCCCCAAAACATTTATGCTGAAGTATTGCCATTTTGTCAGATTGGAAGTGATCCAGGGTTTATGACGAATTGTCCTTGATGAGCTTAACGAACAGGACTTCAAGAATAGCTTCAAAAGTGACTGGAGTGCTGGGAGCTGTGTATCCCTGCAACAAGTCACTAGTTAGAGATGATTGGTAAGGTCTTTGAGTTGTATATTCACAGTCAAAGAACCTTTTGATTGTATCTTGCATATCATAACATAATGATCGTAATATATGCGTGTCATGTTTGTTCCTGACCTCAGCTTAGACAGCCTTTCCAATCTTCATGAAACTGAGCCTATATAAAGTACCAAAGGTACAGAGATTTGTAATATCTAAATGGTGATTGATTCATGAAAAGCTACAGTTTCTTTTATCTGTGTATTTGCATAAAGTAACTGCACGATCAAGGCTGGTTCGTGAGCATATGGAAACATTTGCACATTTATATGCACATTACAGGTATATTTTAACAGTCATCACAGAGATTAAGATGTAGCAAGTGGAGCAGTTCAAGGTATTTGGCTGGTATTTTCTTTAAAGTATCTTTAAGAACTAGTCAAAGTCCTTCTGTCACACTGTTTTCTGTTTCTTTATGTAATCCCAGACCACCTCCGTGTTGAGACCAGAGCTCTGAGGGGGCCATACCATCTGTTAGTCTTCTTGTTCTACATATGACTAGAAATCGTTTTTTTCCGACTTTGGCTGGATGTTTGGGGTTGTTACCAGATTACAGAATTAATTTTCAGCTGATGACAGAAAGTTAAAGATATCGTGTGAGGTAAGTATTTAAACATTTAAAATGACTTAAACTTTGGCCCAACTAATAGAGTGCATCTAAAATGTGAAAACGTCACAGACTCCAGACGAAAGTGTTTCCTTCACTACTGCAACAATGGTAGTCACAAAATTTCTTTACTAATTCTAAAAGCCAGAAAATCACCCTCTTTAATTACCCATAACAAACATATGCTTGACTTTATATGAAGCCAGTTAGTGCAGTTTCAGCACATGTCAAACCACTTTGCAGGTAATACATTAACAACCTGGCTCAACAGACCTCATTCACTCAGACAGCATTTAAAGAAAAATACATTATAGGATACTTTACAGCTGTGAAACATGAGATGATAACAGGAAAAAAGATCCATTAAATATCTTCCAGTAATGTCACCGCTGATGACAGGTCATAAAGGGTCATAAACCTCTACGGCGTCCCAAGTTAAAGACCATCAATAATTTACTTCCGTCTCTTCACTTCCTGCACTCTCTCCCTACTCCTGACTGAAACTGGGCATTCAGTTAAAGGACTGAGACACTCATGACTACAAAGGAAAGACAAACACAATGGAAAATTCCTTCCAAGTAGCTCAAACACTGGTAATGTTGTGGTCATGTTTAAGGATTATTTACTGTGGAAGATGACGCACTAACACGAAACACTGGTTAATAAGAATTTCTCATTTCAAACTTCAATATAGCAACAGATCAGCTAGATGGAGGGGTGTGTAGGTTGGGATCTAGTAGAGCCTTAACTATGCAGTGTTTCTACATCAATAAACCCATCAAAGGCAATCAAAGTCTCAAACCACTTGCCACTGTCTTGCCACTGCATAGTCTATCTTGAAGTCTTAAGGTCTTATTTGGTATTAAACAATTTGCGCAGGCCTTTGACATATCCTCCCTGTTGTGAATAAAACATTGAGAAGGGTATTACTGTCCACCTATGATGCCCTGTCCACTGACGGAACAGTTTTCCTGCAAAAAAGGTATGAAATAGGTTTGGCCTTCAGCTGCCCTGAGAAATACTAGAGTCAGCAATACAACGATATGACAGGGTGATACAAATACTAAGTGCTCCTCACTTTTGTTGATCTGATGTACGCTTAGTACAGATATATGGAACTGAAACCAGAAGCAAGAAATACAGCACAACACCGCAAAGAGCCTAAACTTAAAAGTCACTTTGTTAAACACTGTATGCCTTTGTGTTCATTTATCAATATAAATTTCCATTAAACTCATTCTGCCAGACTAGATACTGAAAAAACAAAGATGTGGTTATTATAAGCATCAGTGTCCTGTTTTTCAAATTGGCTGATTAGTCCAGAAGAGTTAATTAAGTCAAGACGTGTCATTTGTGAGATCAAGTTAATTTGTTTTGGACTATTATAATTTAGGCCATGACTGTGCTTTATTAAAATTCAGTTCAGTGCTCAATACACAGCAGACACAAGCCTAGTTTTACTTACTATCCCATGGTATGGTATATTAACAGTCAATGGCTGTGAGCACAGGAGCACCGCTCACTTGCCATTGAAACCTTTGGTTTGTCAGGGCCACCCAGTCAGAAGAAAGTTTGCTAAAAGGAAGGGTGAAAATCTTGTCTCAAAAAAACCCTATGAATTTGGGGTCTGCACCAAGTAGTACAAGATAACTCTGAACTGTGAATCACACTTGGACTCTAACAGAGTCCAAGAAGAAATACACAAAAAAATTGTTAAATTGCATAATAGATCCGCTTAAATGTGTAAATTGTTGGATATTGCAACCTTACTCCCTGCTTAAGGTGCAATTTCAGCTCCGCTGCCTCAAGCACAAGAGCAGCAAAAAGCAAAACATACAGGAATGGTGATTAAAAAGGTAAGAGCGTGACAAGAATGATGCCGTCTCACAGCAAAGTCTGACAGACCCATGTTGAGTTAAACTGTGGAAAAAAAAAAATACAGTGGTGAGTGATGGGTTAGTGTGCGCAGTGTGGCACAATGCTGTGCCCTTCCCATTCTATTTCAACCCAGCTGTTTTCCATTTTTATTAGACCTATATTTCTAATCTTTCTCCATTTCACAGACACACTTCTGACGTTAACAGACCAAACTCCTTCCCCACAGGGAAAGAGCAGGAAGTCGACTTTAATCAGCACGGTGGAATCTGAGACCTAACTTGGAATTTGAGAGGACAATGACCTCTCAAATTGAATGCTGGCATCCTCACTGACATCCTCGTGCAGACATTAAAGCCCACAATATGTATTTTCCTTACTTCTGAGTGGTGACTCTTCAGAGAAAAAAACGTTTTCTATCAATGAATTAACCCCCAGTATTGTTATCCATATGTCAGAAAGTGGCTTTATGATTGAATATTAAAGCAGAGGAAACCCACTTATATGACACTAACAGTTCTGACACTGGGATTTATTAGACAAGCCTCTGCATGCATGCATTGAAGCCAGGGAAGCAGACACAAAGCAAACAAATCCCTTGCATTGCAACAACCTTAATAATGAATTATGTGGCTTTTGTATAGATTTAAGCTTTTTCCTAGTAATATAAATGTTTCCCAGTAGGACAACAATTATTCAGCTCCCGGTGGCTTCAGTTCAAAGAGAGACTGGACCATTCAAACACTAGCACAAAAGTCTTAAAAGAAATATAATGAATGTGTCCGCTAATTGAAAGTCGCCTCTAGGTTTTACGTAGTTTTATTTGTGGACTGAAAGAATAAAAAAAAAAGGCCACGCTGGGCTACTTACTCTTGAGCGCAGTGATTAGCATATTCCCATCCTTAATGAGGTCTTTGATGAATTTATTTGTCCGCTCCAGTTCTATTTCATGGCATTTCAGACGCTCTCTGAAGTCCGGACTGTCCAGGAAAGAGTCACTGAACTCCAAAGTGGGGAGTCCCATTGTCCCTCAACGGCAACGCTGGCTTTTAAACTCTGTAACTAGGCATACAAAGGTTTTTACTTTTCATCACGTAGTTCCGATGTAATAGCCACTTCTAAGTTCCCCCTAAAAACTTTTCCTGCTCCGCTTAGTTCCTCACTTCCGCTTTGATTTTCTTCGCTTTTTTTTGTCGGCTACCTTAAAAAACAGTGGTCGTATGACTCCTGCTGGTTAGTTTTGGACAGATTACAACAAATGTGGTAGGTCCATCATTAACTTAAGCAACGAAAAAGTTATTTTGAAAAATTGAGCTGATTATAATAATAATAATAATAATAATAATAATGAATAAGAAGAATAAGAAGCGAAAAACAAAAAAAGTCTACTTATCTCTATATCAACTACAAATGACTGAAAAGAGAAAATATATAGAGAGATTAAAATTTGAATTCAGTTTCTGTGGAAATACAAACAAGAATTGCCAATTGCAAGAATTTTGGAACTAATTTTTGTTTTGCCTCAGATACAACCACAGTATGCAATGCTATAGAAATCTTTTGCATTAAAAAAATCCATTTATTTCTTAAATGACCTCTGTCACTTTTGTTATTTTACGATATCTTAGCACACACTTAAAGCGTCTACTGCACCAAATATACTGTTTTTTGGTCAAATTATGCCAGTGGTGCTGCTTTCTAATATTGTGAACTGTAAACTCTGCAGATGTCCATGGCATCTCACTGGCATCATCGAGAGCTTAAGAAGAGGGATCTAAACTAATACCTTGGTAAATGGAAGTAATTAAGCTAGAGCCTAGTTGGAGGCAGGGATTTGTCACATTCTCTTCATGCTAAAGGTTAGTAATAATGATTTTACACTCCAGGTAAATATCTTGGTAGGTGTGAAGCACAGGCTTTGTCACCAGTCACACTAAATCCTTTGGATGACTGTTTTTACCTTTGATGCTTTACAGTGCCAGAGGGAGAGAAAGAGGCTTTATCTCTGAGCAAAGATTAAAGTAATAACTACACGAAGATGCAGATACTGCAGCAATGACTATAATCAAAACCCACAAATGAAAAAGCAATAACAACCTAATGCTTCAAAATTAAGAGCAGACTGGAGCTCTGTAAGTAGAGACAAGCTTTTTCTAAGTTTCACCCTGTGGCCTTGTACATTTCTGCCTTGGTAACTAACTAGCAACCGTTCCTAACAACAAACCTGATCTTACTCTAGGTAGCAGTGAGGTAAATCAGCAGAGACAGATAACCTTTACAGGCAAAGTCATGTGACTGCAGCTGAATTGTTACTGTGTGTTACCATCAGATTCCAGCAATGGCCAGTAGGTCTGTAGTCAAACTATATTTTCAAATACAGTAAGATTAAAAAAAATAGTAATAATTAATCTCAATATCAAAATGATACATATGAGTGTTTCTGAGATGTGAGCAATGTAAAAGTTTTTCACTGAGAACCATAAAACTAAAGTGCACAATGCACTGCAATCCATAGGTGAGCGATATAAGTTCAAGCTTTTACCACCTGAAAAAGATCCATCCCTATTACCCTCTGTGGGTTACTCTTTCAGCTGTGATTATCTGTAGGGTTGACAGTTAACTTTCCTCTGACTGCAACTCACAGATGAAAATGCCTCACTTATAGCAGAAGTGAGTTACACTCAAACAGCTGCAAGCATGTGGAACTGGAACAAGGACTGGCCTCTGGCTGCACCTGAGGAATCAAAAACAGTGGGCGCATGTGTGTCCTTACACGTGTGCATTTACGGTGATGAAATCTCAAGTCTGGGAATGAAACTCAACAGGATCCTGGAGGGATTCATTTAGAGGTGTAACACTCATTGTGGCCAACATTAAAATATTTCATTTGCATGTGATAAAAAAGTCCAGAGAGCCCAGTTTCCCTGGGGATACGTGATTAGCTATAATAATGTTTTCTGGTATATTGTTGTAGAAAAGCAAGTGGTTCAATGAACAAGTAATTCCACAAAAATAAAGATAAATATGTGCTGGTTTCCAGCCATATGCTGCATTTGTAGAAATCTTGCAAAAAAAAAAAAAGTGGTCAAAAATACCGCCTTAACAACACACCAGTGGAGACTTGAGGACGAGTGGTTAGCTGTATGAAGCATGGCTAATTGCAATCTAAAATAGCCGCCTGTAGAGTCTTTGAGGTAAATTTGGTTTAATTAAGATGAGACTCAATAGAGAACTGTGCTCCTGTACTCCTCACTCATGAAGGCATTCGCACATTCATATTAGTCATGCCAACATGAGTCTATTGAGAGGCGGTGCACATATCGTTTTCCGTGAATTCACCTAAGGAGACCAACTATGACCCATTAAAGGACAGTCTTGGAGCATTTGCACACGCATATACAAGCCAGTCATGCTTGAGCAATACAAGCTTGTTGCACACACTAGTGAGTGAGACATCTTTCGCATTATCATACAAGTGGGGAAATAATTTATATGTGAGACACTCTTTTCCCACATCCTCATCCATTTTCTCACTGCATTAAACAGGGCTACAATGATGTTGCCTGATTGAGAATGGGCAGCTCAAATGGGGGAAAAAAAGACTTGGATTTCACAACAAATATCATTAATCCATGCAGAATAAGCGTGAATTAGCTCTGCAATAAATTATGCACAAGTCAGGGGTCTTCTGATTAGATTTCCTCTAATATTGCTGCATCGCACAGCGGGATAGTCAGTTGCTGTGAGAAGTTGTCTGGTCTCATTGTGGTGGGAGAGGTGGGGGGTGTTTTTGGGTCCTAACATGCTCCCGTCAATTCCAGCTCTTGTGCCATCATTCTGCAGCAGCAGCCCTCGGGGGTGCAGTTTGTTACATTGACACAGTGAGCAGAGAAATGTGATACATTAGTGGAAACCCTGTTGCTTCAAGTTAATTGCTGTGTGCACTCTGCAGTACTGAACTGGGTTATTGGGTGAAATATGATAACTGAGAAGGACTATGAAAAAAAAATCTGCTCAATACACAGCTCTCAATTTTCCGTCTGAAAGTGCAGAGATGATAGAGTTTAAGATGTCACACTTGACATGTATTACTGGTCGGGATGCAGCTTACATTTATGACTAAGCTATAGAAAACATTCAGTCACATTCCTGCACAAAAGGGAACCATCAGATCTGAGTGAATTCAAGGCAATGCTGTCTTGTTAATTATGCAAAAAAAAGATAGGATTAGATAACTAGACTTCTTGTGATGGCAATTACCTCTAAATAATATGAGCTGTTTTCCCCAATTAACAATTGACACCACCATGCATACTCTTCATTTAAATCAGGTATTAAGGTAATTGCGCAATTTCCGGGTGGCACTCAGCTTAGTTCCAGAGGAGAGCTTTTGAGAACAAGACCTGTCACTGTTTTCCTAGCTCGTGATTAATGAGCCTAATTTAGAAGGTTTTTTTTAATCCAATCATGCTCTGACATTTCCTATCAGATGAGTCCTTCCTCATTCTTTCCATTGTTTACCTCCTGACAATGCAATCTGCCAAAGTGGCAAGTGCCATTCTCTCATTTATGACTCCTGTGTCCATATGATGTTTGAGCAGTTATGCGTGATTACCTCCTCTTTACAGAAAGAGACATCTCTAAAGCATGGAGTGTCCACAGGGATTCAATTTATTGCTTTTCTCTGCACAGTGAAAACTAGGATGGTAAGCTTTTTTTTCTTTTTTTTAACTTTGAAATGCCACGGTCACATATGAGTTGAATCCGGTGTCAGGTAAAGGACACATCTTCTGGAAAATGTTAGATCCAAAGAGTAAATACAGTCCAGCACACATGAAAGCTGCCTTGTGTCTCTGCATGTGTAGCTTTTGACTTACAAATCTTCTCAGTATACATAAGAAGGGTTGTTCTCGGGAGCAAAGCGGTTTTATTTTTTACCTCATTGACCTTCATAAGGTCACACTTGTCCAGGTAGACCCCAGGCACAAATTTAAGTCTGGGTGATAAATTACAAGAGCTGCTCCACCAGCTTTGTAAGCAAACAGTTTGTGTGCTTCACTGGGACTTTGGCTTTAATTTGGAACAGCAGATATTCAAAAAAACAAGCCTCTCAGCCGCAGCATGCCTCCATCGAGCCAAATAAACTACCCTTTGAAAAATTTCATCTTGCCCCCACACTGTGAAGATGTTTTGGTACATCGACAATCACTACTGTGGATGTGAAAATCTGTGGCTAAACTTTGGAGCAGAGAATAGTACTTAAAAGATTTTAGTGTTACTACACTAAAGAGAAACCTTTGTTCTTATTTTTAAAACCAGATATATGCAGGTTAGAGCTTCAACTGCTGGCAGCTGCTTTTGATTTCCTCCATATCTGAGAAAAGACTTTGATTCTATTTTAGCTCAAAGAAGAATAGTTCGCATCTAATATGTCACTGAAAAATGAAGGATCCGCTGCTCTTTATATTCTTATCACGTACCCTTTGACCAGGAAAACTCCAAATCTATTTGTAGGAAGGAAAAAATCTAAAGTCAAAATGAGAGGGAGCTTTTATAATGGTACAATATGAAAACACACTCTTCCACTGCATTTTTTCTGTAGCAAAACATGAAACCCCGTATCACAAATACTTGTTCATTACTTTTAAAAAATGGCACTTTCAAAGAACTATGGTTAAATTCTGAGACATATCTACTAACTGGTGTAATTTATTAGACAATTCGTTTCAACCATCTGGGAGTAAACAGCATAGGATCCCATCAATATTCTAGTCCCACCAGAAAACAACAGATTGCATGTAAAACTGGATAATTTTCTCTTTGTAGCTTATTCCATCTGGACCCAATGCTTTTGACCAGACATCCTGTTTGATTGCCACTTTGGTTGGAAATGGTGCCACTGCTTATATGTTTTTCATCAAACACCAGGATTTAGTAAGTTTTGTGGATTGAGGGAATTTAAGTAAGGTTTGCAATGTGAGCGGTGGTATTACCATTTCCCACAGTATGTATTATTTTAATAGAAATAATTATGGCTTAAAGTTACTACAAAATAAGCACATTTTTAGCAGAGAAAAAAATGAAAAGAGGTCACAGCTGTATGTAAGGCCCCAGTCCTGTTCAGTTCTTGCTGTACTTAGCCTTCATTAAATGGTTTATTAGTATTCCATGAGCAGAACTGAGAAAGCTGTTGAGACATTCTTGATCAGATAAATCAGTATTAAGGGTTGCCATCAGAGAGAGAATTACACAGGTCTTCCGATGCTTTTGACTCATCCTCAGGGAGGCTGTATTATAATTTTACCTCCTTCAAAAACTTTTCCAATCATCTTCACTTCTCATGGTTAAATTTAAAGCCCATTAGTCCGATGTCACCTGAAGTTTCTCTATTCAATCTAGCCAATATTTCTTCTGCTGACACGGAGAAAGTGGCCAAAGAGATTAACTCCCAGAGCGTATTATAAAGGAGAAATCACACAAACAATTCTTTGAAATTTTTAAATTGCCTCACTGTGATATGGCAATATCCCAGAGGCAAAGAAGGAGTATTATGTTCTTTGGTGAACCAATATACTGTATATAAGTGAGTAAATATAAGTGAGAAGTTACAACTGGTGACACTGAGTGTCACTGAGCTGCTGAGTATTTATTTTCTTCCCCATAAGATAAACTACTTCGGTAACCTCATAGAAACACACTGTTTAAGATGTCCAAGTTGTCAGGCATTTTCTATATAAATGCGAACAACACATTCTAAGTGTATGTCACATTCAGTATAAAGGCATAAAGGCAATCTTTGTCTATTGGAGATGAAACAAAAATATCTGTAGAGTTCAGGCTGAATAACTGTTATTGGGGCAATTTCATGTTTGGAAAATACCAGTGAGTTGAAGAAAGCTTTCTCAGAAGAAATCACTTTTCTCAAAGAGGAATGTGTTTTGAAGGAAAGGCTTAATAACTGCGTGGCTTTCCATTTTAAAAGCACACAGTGATTGAGTGATAGAAGCTTTGTTTGCTCTCTCTGGGATCCTTAAAGCTTTGTGCCAGGTAATTGAAAAGGGAAAAAAGGGTCTTTGTGTGGGTCATACCTAAAAAGATCCCACACTACTAAAAGCACTGTATGGTTGAGTGGTTCAGTCATTGCTGTTTTTATGTTCGGCAACGATATTAATATAGCCCACGTTTCCATGGTTATAATGGATTAAGATTAAGTTAAGATTTGCACAGTCCATCAGCATGATGCATAGAATATCATTTGACAGGTTAAATGCTGCCACAGAGCAGAGAGAAAAGCCAAATCCTGAGCACTGGCACACATGAGAGACAACACATCCAAAACAGTACCAGCCTCATCAACCATTATATAATTCAGCAAGGGCTCATAGACTCATGCCTCACAGACCATATTCAATATGCCATGCTGCATCACAGCTGCGCCTTTCAATCAAGCTTCTCCGGACATTTTATGAGGCCCAGAAAGAAAAAAAATAATTGCAGACAGATATGCTGTCCAAGCAGTCAACAACAACGGCTTATACTACTTTATACTACTTCTAACTGAAATTCATTTTCAAGGAATTGTACTTTTGTCTGCCATTATTACATGTTTGTGTTGATGCAAAATCAACATATTCTGTACAGCCACAAAGGCCACATGAGACTGAGATGCTCATAACGAAAAATGGAAAATAAAAATAAAATAAATAAAGATAAAGATTAGGTAACCTTTACAGAATAGCAGTAATACCGGCCAAATATGGTAATTACACAAGAATAGCAAATATTCTGTTGCTTTGAAAAGTCATTATTAGACAATCTGGATTAGTAAGCATGCCGTGTAACAGCAGCACAAATAATACACGCAGCAAACTAAGCAATGTCTATGTCAAGCCTGCTCTGTTTACCCACCAGTGGCCAAATTACTAAGTGCACATAATTGAGCTAAAATGCTTTGTTACTTATTGATTCAAATGTAATGTGTGTGTCCTGCTAAGTTGGGTGAGCAGTTAGGAAACTGGATGGATGTGTGTATTCTCAAAAGTTAAACAGTCTGGCCTTAATGCCCTGCTAATTCAAAGGGTTATTGCCCCGTGTCACTCAAGATGAAAGGTTTTGTCTGACAGCGAGTTGGACACGGCATACCTAAAATAGTTGACAATGAGTTATTGCGATTAATATACTTTACTTAATAATATTAAGTAAAGAGATATACATCATCTTTTTATAACGCACAATGAAAAGCAAACACGCACTCACACAAAATTACAAAACACAATAAAATGCCTAATATGTAAGCAGAAATTGCCCACTCATTACCAGGCAGAAATGATCTAAATGAACATTTAAAACACAAACGTCATGTAGTGCCATTTATAACAATGTGCAAATGAAGTGTTTAATATTTGGAGATTATGGACTTTTCCCACAGCTTTGGAAACCAACAGGCTGCTGCAACAATCCCCAGATTTATGAGCACACAGTCATGTTTTGGTACATTAGTTAAATTAGTTTGGTATCCAAGCAGGCATAACTTTAGTAAACTACCCATAGTGACATTTGGACCGAGTCATTTCTCAATGTGTCCAAAACACTTTCCCAAAATGGACGAGTAAGACCACATTCCCACATTTTTCATCGCAGCACTCACTGTGCAGCAGATGCTGCTTGCAAATGTCAAGTTATTATTTTCACACTCACAAACATAACGCTAAACATCACAAAATAAGCCTCCCAGCCTACGCCTGCGTGCCAGGTGAGGTCACAACTAATGACTGTCTTGAGTGTCTGTAAAGACACTTTTAAAAGTGCCATCTATCTCCTCTGCAGAATGTCCTTACACAAGCACAATGGTGGCAAATAAGCAACATGGATTGGAGACTGCAGCTGACAGAAGCTCAATAATCCAAGGTCGAGGCATTTAACAGACAAAGACAAAAGGCTTATCTAACCACTTTCCGTTTGCCTCACATCAGAAGTTATGTCAGTCAAACCAAGTGAGTGACAGCTTCCACTTTAAAGATTTATTCTAATTCTAAATGGTTGCCTTCAGGTATTCTGCTGTTATAGTGTCAAGTTCTATACAAGAAATTTTTTTTTACAGTAAGATAAAAAAAAAAAATTGCTACCCCGAAGAAGAAAGGGTAGGTATAACTTCTATTTTCAACACTTGGATGTTTATATATATTGCACACAGATAAGGCATCAGAGTTACCACACTATCAACACAGCCCAAACTTTCAGCTCATGTATGCCTGGTTTTATCTCACTTATCTTTTTTTCTTGAAAGCAGATTATACCCATAGCTTTCATGCGCAATGTGATTTGCCAAACATCTCTGCCTGTTAAATGCAAGGTATTATAGGAAGGAGGGGAAAAGGGACATCTGATATTTGGATGCTCAGCTGTAACAAATCCCTCTGTCATAAAACATCTGCAGATTGTAAACAGGCTGTGATGTGACATTGCTCAATGTCACAAAGCAATAAAGTTATTTAGATCTAAATTATTATTATTTTTTACCTTCTTAGGACATCATAAACAACCTTAAAAAGAATTTTAAAAAGCGGCTTCTACGTTTTGTCTTTCTCAGAGAATGGGTAAATTAGCTTGTAGTTTATGTGTTAAATATTTTATTCATAATTTTAAATAAAACAGGAATGTTATTAAAATCTATAAATAAATTCTAGTAATATTAGAATGTATGTAATATTAGAATATAATTTTAGTGAAAATATATTTAATCAGTTTAGGTTTTCGTAGATAGACCAGACTACATATAAAAGAAAAATCTTTCATAATATGTTTATATATAATATCATAAGAGACAGACAGACTGATCCAGTAGTAATATGAAGACAGAGACAGAGAGGTCAGGGAACAGTTTCTGTATGCTTGAATTTTATTAAATGTTCCTTTAGATTTTGTTGTTGTTTTTGTTAAAATGCACTAACAACACTTCAAAGTTTTACATTCTTTTGCATATTCTAACGCATGTCTGCGAGACATTTGCCTCATAAAGACAGAAGTGTTAATGCCAAAGGTTCCTAGGTCTTAGGGACAGGCCAGCCGGTGACCACGTGGGAGATGTGGCTTACATGTATAAACTACCATTTGAGAAAGAGTCAAACAGAAAACTGCATGTCTTTGTTTTCACAAACGGCGTGATCAGAGGCTTCTAGTGGTCTACAATTGTTTGAGTAACCACAAAGGCAGCTTTTGTTTGGAAATGCTAAACTGAGATTAGCTCCAGCAGGCAAGGAGGCTATACATGGAGCCTCTGAAGAAAACACAGTAATCACGCAGTTGCTCTGGTGGCATGGAAAACCCCGAAACTGAACCCTTTAAAACAAACTGTGCAGCTGCTGAAACAGAAACCCAGAGGAAATCTCAGAAGATTATCCACCAATTGCACCAGTTAAGACGTCCAGCAGGATGTTCTGAAGCCCATATTATATTGATTTGATGCCAGTATGCACTACCGCAAACACATCAGTGACTCAATTGATTTCAGTGGATGTTTTTTCTATAAATGGCGTTCTTGATACCAAATACATTCATATAAAATCTCCTTTTTACCCATTACCCCCAGAATCATCAACATAGGCTGAAAAATGCAATGATAGCTGCACTTTATTGCAGCCATCTATCAGTACACGAGCTTGATGTCGGTGCTTCCATGCAGTGCCTTCCCAATAATTTCACCACAGCATCAGATTATTTCGATTTTTCTAACATAACGAGAAATTCCTTGAATCGTTTTTCTTTGAGCAGTAAAATTGTTTTTCTAATCTTGACAAGAATTTTCAGTTGTTAAAACTGTCAAATGCTCTCTCAACAATATCTTCTCATGAGCAGTATCGACATTCTGTGCATGGCCATTTTTTAAAAATCATTTACTGAGAGAAGTTTTCCTGTTGCCATGTGCAAAGATCTTAGCTCCCGCTATTATTTGATGGCTTCTTGTAATTCTCGTCTCTGCTTTGTCTTTCTAGATTCCTGCAGCTGTTTCCTTTAGTTTATTTTTCTTTTCCCTCACCAAAGTCCCTAAGCTGTCTAATGCACCTATTTGTCTGAGAGGACACGTTAATCAAGAAAACTCCTCAGCACTACAGACTTTGTGTCTAGTTCACCTGAACGGCGATTGCTGTGATCTATGGTCCACCACAGCTGCTTTTAGGACATTTTTAGAATTAAACTTGGCCCCTTTTTTTTTTTAAAGAAAGGGAAATAAAATCAGTCTGCTAAACCTACCACACAGGGAAACACGTAGCACGATGAAGGGTAAAGAGCAATTTCTTCATTTCAGCTTAAAGTCAATTGGTCAAACCTAGAAAATTAATCACAGTTAAAAAACTAAGAAGGTATATATATAACTGTCAGTAAAACAAGAAGTTTCTTTCTCCTCAGCCTATCAATGTGAACTTAGATATCCAGTCTTAAGCTCATTAAATCTGAATTGAATTTCTTTTCAGTTGCCATGTTGCAAATCTGTATTCACCTCGGGTGATAAACCTCTTCTGGCTACCAATTAAGGGAAAACATTTACACGCACAGCCCAATTTAAATGCACCACCATCGGAGCAGACATGCTCAATCACCTCAAGTCTGTCCCATTTATCATGGCCTTACAACAGCTGCACTCCCTGTATATTGATTCTGTAGCATATGTGTATGTCTGGTTTCACTCAAAAATCTAGGAGGATGCCGACGCTCATGTTGGACTATACCTCAGGTTACTGTTGGGCTTTGAGGATGTGAAGCTGTTATACCGGAAAGACGCATTGACAGAACCTTGTGCAAGACATCAGGGATGAATGATTAAAGCCCTGAGCGTATTGACACTATGTACAGTATTGATCCAGGTATTGATTCTACAAGTATCATTGTTGTAGCCACCCTTTAGATGTTGATTGACTGCAGGCCATATGAAGTATACACCAAAATGACCAGCGATTGTCAATAGCTATTTTATTCTGCAGAGTAGACTAAATTAAAATAAACTCTCGCACTGCTGTAGTTATATTAGTTTAATTTAATTTTTGCAGCTATAAAGATCAGATACTACCTGCAGATAAAAATGTACATTTTAGATCACAGTGAATCTACAACAGCACAAGTATTCGCATGTAGGGTACTTTGAAAGTAAACAATAGTGTTTCACTTTATTGAACTGAAATTTATTCAACTTGTGGACATTTAGATGTTTACTGTGAAGTAAAGCTGGTATCATTAAAATAGAAACAGCAGCTCATTTTTATGACAAAAAAAAACACTCTTTGGAAAACCATCAAGTGGGGTCAGATTTGTTGCTTTGGCTGGCCAGCTCTGGTCCACTAGACCGCGTGCCCTTTTCTTAGTAGACACTGTTTCACATAAAAACCTGTAAAATATCCAGAGCACATGACATTGTTGTCATTAAAGCACCGATGCTGAGATTTTTAATACTGCAAGTACCACAAACAAAATGTATTAACATCCAATTCATTTGGGTGGAAGCAGAATTATCAGAGGGGGATATCACAAAAGTCCTGCATACAAAGTGTGAACTTAAACTTACTTTAAACTAATAAATGATTTTTCTCACTCTCTGTCTTGGACACTCGGGTGAAAAGAGGCGCTGACTCACCTGGTGGTGAGTTGGATCAGCTGGTGGGGGAGGATGCCGGACAGACCTGGTGTGCCCACATATACAGTGAGACTCAGAGTGTCTGGCAGAGACTCCAGTCCAAGATATCTTCAACTACAACCTCTGGCAAAAATCTGAGGGACAGCACTCTGAGGGAGGCTGTGGATGTTCAGTCTGAGTGAACCATGTTCTGAACCTCCGTTGCTGAGGATGATGCACTGAGCTGTGACTGTAATTTTTCTGCCTGGCAATAACTAGATGGTGGACACACCCACCAGAAGTAAATTGAGCTGTTAAGCTGAAGAGGAAGTCTTTTTTTTTTTCTTCTTTTTTTTTCTTTTTTTTTTTTTAAATCGGTTGGCTTGTGGGATTTCAGAGTCAGGTAGTGGGTACCTGCAGGCCAAGTGTGGCAGAGTGGTTAGCACTCTTGCAAACAGGAAAAAACAAAACCTGAAAACGTTGTTGTGGGAGCAGTTCATTGAGGCCGTGGAGCAAAACTTTTGGTTAGCCTAGTAGTGACTCTGAAACTGTCAGGTGATTCAGAAGGGTGAAGCTATGCTGTACTCACACTATATTCATTTGGGATGATGTGCTGTTGTCTGCAATTAAAAGGAAAGTTAGGAATTAGAAAGAATATTTTGAGGTTCTCCTCAAATCCACTTACACTTTCAGGAAGCAGTTCTGGGGATGTGGGAAGAGTCCCTGAGGTAGTTAAAGAACTCCATGGTGGCAGAGCCCACGGAATGGATGATGTGCCCTCTTTTTGTGACACACCTCTATAACATTGCATGGAAATTTGGACCACAGTATTGGTTCTCACCTTAAGAATGGGGACTGGTGGATGTGTTCCAACTTCTAGCAGTTCACACTCCTCAGCCTCCATGTGAAGGTCTATGCCAGGGAACAGACGAGGAGAGTCCACCTGGAGAGTCCAAGCTTGAATGCAGGAGGCATTTGACCTGTGTCCTGAGGAGTTGCTTTCAGAGTATGGGCTATTGTTATGGGCTATGAAGTCCCCATATAACATCGAGATGCTAGTTCACATTTCCAACAACAAGTCAGGCTGGTTCCTGGTGGGTGTTGAACTCTGCCACAACTCTGATTTTTTTATGGACAGAATTTCTAGGTGCAGTCAAGGGGTAGTGGGTTTTCATTTTTCAAATATCCAGATGAAATTAACAGTCACTCAAGTAAGAAGTGCAACATGAAATTATTTGAAATCCTTCCTCAAGTGGTTCCATAACTGAATATATGAGCAATTTGTACACTGAAGATTTGAACATTGTGAAACTTTTGAAAATCAATATTTCAGTCAAGCCAGATGAAGAAAGAAGCTGCCAGACACGGATTCAACTTTATTCTATCAGTCATGGAAATTCACACGTGTTTCAGTGCAGCAGCAGAATGAGCAAATATGGAGCTTTGAGATAATCCAACCAATTTAAACTTACGGAGGAATACCAAAAAGAAGCAGAATAGTGTGACCTCTTTACTGTTTTGTGACTTCGTTTCACTCTAAAGGAACCCTCAGATTCCCTCAACTGATCCAGGTTTTACTGTGGCCTGCCACCCAGGGAATCTTTAAATCAGGCAATATGTCAGCTCTACGAAAGGTTCGCTGCACCTGGCTTTACTATAAAGTAGGCAATGATGCAGTAAAAGGCCAAGCGATGAACTGGATGCTCTCTTGCACAGCCAGACTTCAGACCAAGGATAAACCCCACATTTACCTTTGTCTCCTTCTGTCATGGAAAATAGAGAATGGGGGCTGCAGCAAGGTCTTAGTGGCAGGACAGGACAGTTCAATCAGGAAAGAAGCCAGTGCATTAAAGACACCGATAGGACTTTGATTCATCTGATTCTAAAAGCAATGAATAAAACATTAGGTATTATCTTTGAATCTACTTACTATGAAGATTGTAAAAAAGTAGCACATTATACCCATAACCTAGACAAAAAACCAGAAGGTTATACTAATGAAATTACATACAATTTACAAGGAAACAATACATTTCAGATCATTTTTGGTAGAACTTTCAACATGCACAATAAATGTCACCTGTGTAGTTTTAATGAATGGCCCATTGATGGCCAATGGAAAAAAAAAATACTACTACTAATAGTTACCTCTTTGAAAAGGAAGTGATGACTGCTCTTTTTCTGTTCTGAAATTTAGAAACAATTAGATATTATCGTGTGGATTCACTCTACATTCCCTATAGCCTTAAAATGTTTAATTTTTGAGAGTCTTTCTGAAACTACTTTTCATTTCTATTTAAGCAACGAGAAATAAAATAACTGGGGTTTAAACTAAGAACTTATAAAATGATTGCTGGGCAGTCAAATACTTTCATGCATGCCTACTGGATTGACTTGAACATAGCTCTATGGGGCATATAATATATGCTTTTAATGATTTCAGATCATGTTAAATCCACAAGTAAGTAAGAATATTGTGAGATGCCTCTAGATTAAATAGCTGAATTCCTATCAGTCCTAACCTCTGCCCGATGTTACTTTTTAATGTGAAATTTTAATGACAGTGTGCCATACAGAGTTACAGACAACTTTAGATATGAGCAAATTGAAAACAGAACCACAATCTTATTAAGATACTTTAAGGTCAACAAAACTGTGTAGCTGAATATATTTATTCAGGGTGCTTGAACCAAGCTTCAAACTGGTCCTGAAAAACTTGCACAAAACTCCTCATGAACACTATTACCCTTAGACCATTGCAACAATGCATGTGTCATGGATTACTCTTATAGATAATTCATTGTGTTTGTTATTGCTTCCCTTAGAAACAGATATTATGAAATTGGTGACCCCCTGACCTTCATGCATGTGTCACCTTTGGGTCAAATTTAGTCTACTTTTATATATTCAGCTATCTGCACAGTGCAATTGTGAAAGTAACTGCTAACTGGGTAGATTATAAGGTCTTGGCAGAGGTCTAAACTAAGCTGACTGCTTTCTTGCTTGACCTTTAAATCTTCCTATACAGACTGCTCCTTCCTTATCCCCAGATTTACACATCCATCCCATTATATTTCCTCACACAATGGGTCTTGAGAAAAGTAGCTCGGATCTCCAAAACTGAATCACCACTGTCTCCAATCTGCAGGGATTTGGCTGAATTCCAAGATCTGTATAAACAAATCACCATATGTGACTCTTACTTCCTGAAAGGAAATACACCTGCAGGCAAAAATCTAGGAAATGTTGATTTTTTTCTCTGTTGAGCAGCATGAGACATCATATTTGGAAACTATTTGCAGGCAGACATCATGTGATTTAGCAAGCGCCAGACATTTTCCCATATCTCATTACTATATTTCAGTGGTAAATGTTTAGAGTAGAAACAGAGGAAAAACACAAAGTGTGAAGAACAAGAAGAAAGTTTAATCAACCAGATTTGTCATCTCGCTTCTTAGATTTACTCTTAAATGTGTCTCCCTAATGAGGCCTCACTGCGGGGCCCTTTTGCTTTAATTTCTTATGAGTGAGGATTCACAGTATATCAGATTAACTGGCGTATTTCAAGAAGTTCCCCTTTAATAGTACACCATCTGCCAGCACACAGGCAGGGTTTAGTTCTGAAGAGGGTATACTTTATACACTACACTTGTTTTTGAATTCTGAATTGAACAACACTTGTTCAAATATCTTAACAACATTACTTAACCTGGAGACTTAACCGGCAAACCAAGTGACATTAATTTACAGCTAATAGGAAGGATAACAATCTGAAAATAAATTATGATGCAAGAAAAAAATAGGAAAACAATTTTATGTCATGTAAAGGTCAAAAATATTGCACATACTGTGCATTTTGGTTTCCTCAGAATAAATGGTCAAGAAGATGATTTTAGAGGACAAAAGACATCGTGTTTGATGATTAGTGGACTGATGCAATACAATGCTTTCTGTTGACTCTCACTACAAAGCGCTTCCTTTAATCCTTCTGTTCACATTCTTCCCTAATTCTCATTCTCTGCCATTCCTGTCACTGCCGGGGGGGGCCAATAGGCTGAAAATCCAAACATCACAGAAACCTCGAATAACAAATTCAAATTAGCTTGCAGAATCAGAAGTCCCAAAAGTAATATTTTTACATTTAAATACCAAAACATACAGCGTGACCTGTAAAGCAGACTCAACAGCTAATAAATGATTTATATATACAATTTTATATTACATCAGATTTATATCACATATAAGCCTGTAAAAACATACTACTGTAAAAATAACCAAATATTTCCTTCAATTTAGTAGCATCTGCTAATTGTCCTAAAAGAAGATTCAGAAAACAAACATATTCCCATGATAAATCTGTCCAAAACTGTATGATTTAAGACCTTTTTTTTAAGTGAAAAAACATGGAAGTGCATGTGAAAATCTCTTACTGTATGATATTACAGTTTACCTCTTACTGTAGCGGCTGCATCTGTTGGAGGACCCTTCTTTGCAGTTCTTCTCTGGCAATTTCAGGACGAGTGTTAAACTGTGACCTGCCTCAAAAGCAAAGTCACAGGGATCGCTCAGTTCTAAATCACAAAGCGATTCCCTGAACAACAACGCTGCAAAGACAATTTAATACTTGACTCTAAGTTTTAGAAAGTGGAAGGACAGTAGGGAATGCATGAAGCGGCAGTATGAAGATATTGGCTGGTTGTTTTTTGAAAGGCTATTTTTGACACAGCAGAGTCACCCTCCTTGTGTGCATGATGCAAGTGTCAGAGAAAGCTAACTCAGAATGACAAGGGGACAACCTTTACACGTGGCATGCTAGCTTCAAATCATCCAATCTGTTTTGAAATTTAAATTCCAAAAGTATTGTTTTCGGAGCAAGGTTGCTCCGCTTTCGGTTTGACATTTTAGTCGGTGTGCGGCTAACCCAATCAAAACCAGTGTAGTGTGACTCCTTTAGTCACACTACAGACAGGTAGGCCAGGTTATAGACACGTTAGAAAAATGTACCTAAGGTAATATTTTTATGTCTATTTCTATGGCCAAGTCATTAAAAATATTCAAATACTACAGTAATAGCAGCTTATTTTTAACATACAAAATGTAACTACAAGTAGTGTCATCAAAAACAGCAAAAATATTGTTTTTTTAATCTCAAGCAATATGCATTAAACCCAATACCATTGAATATACTGTAGATTACTAAAAAGCACAGTATATCCTGCACACATCCACATGCATGCACACACACACTGACATTAACCTAGGGGGAGTTCATGTTTTAATTGCTGACACTATAGCTTCTGGCTCTCTGAACCAAATGGGTCCCCTTGCTGGATACATAATCCATTATCATAAATCAGATGCGCCAACACAGTCAGGTGCTGCATGAATAATTAAAGGTTGGTACATTAGCACTTGTGTGGAGGCATGTGTTTGAGCCGACATCATTGAACAGGCTAAAAGCACCACAAAACCCCTCCATTGACATTAAACAGCTTAATGCTTAGCACTACAGACAGAAATGATGTACAAGTTAGAAAGAGGAGACCACTCTCACCATCCTCCCCTTTTGAACGTAACCAAAACAGAGAAGTCCGAAAGAAGAGTACCTATGGGATAGACACTGCTCGGAGCAGTGTTCGTCCTCTGTTCTGCTGTGTGGTCGTATCTCTTGTGGTTGAGCCAGCACCCTTGTCTGAACCTGCGCGGGTGAGCCAGGTTACTCTGACTCTGTAATAGAGTCCACAGAGCTAGAGGCAGAGGAAGCAAAAGGTCGGTTCAGGCAAGAAGGCTTTAGGACTATAGATCTCCATACTAACATTAATTACACTTGAGGCAAATTCATTTGGATTTCTGCCCTGTAAGATAAGCTTTTACTGCAGACAAGGCAAGAGAGAAGCCCAGGAGGAAGGAGAGATACTCTTGATGCTGTCCTATTTGGCTCTGCAGAGTGTCTTTTATCACACAAAGTTTTGCGGCCTCTAATGCCACGCATGTGAAATTTAATCTACCCATATCTTACATGACACATGGCCAAGACTCCTTAAAATGCAAACCTGTGTGATAGCTCAGCAAGATTCTATATGATTTGAGTTTTAGTTTAAATATGTGAATGAATGGCCTGTTGTCCTGATGGAAGCAGTCATCAGAAGATGAGCACCTGATGTTGTAGTCCGTCTGCTTCAATGTTTGACCTTTTGTGTCATTTTTGTGTTCAGAGATGGTTTTCTGGATACCTTGGGTGTAGCTACTGGATATTAGAGTTATTTCACGGACACACACGCACACACACCTATACGAACAGACATTCTTTTCTGAAAGTCAGAAATTCCAAAAACAATCATTTAAAAAATATACATCACATTTATTTGTACTGACACCAGGAGTCCGTACAGAGCTATCTTTGTCTATTAATGTGTTTGGGCACAGCATGTACCCAAACCACTGTTTCCTACTTCCATACATCCAACAGTTAACAAACTGTATCACCAAGCATTGCTTAATTGCTACCAAAAAACAGAGTTTGACATAGCTGACACACACCACTGTTTTTCTCTAAAGGTAACACAATGTACAAAAAGCAAGTCTGGAAATAGTAAGATTCTTGGTTCCATAAAAAAAACTTTTTTCTCCTCAATGTGTGAATAAGAAAACAATGCACTTATCTCTACTGAGCCTCTGCTGCATTGCTTGTTAGGCAGCCAAGGGGTAAATTGATGCAGATAAGTAATGAAAAGAAACAGGTCGGCTGATCCCTGTATTACTACCACAGCAGCTTTCAAGGAATTGTTCATGCTCTGTAGAGCCCCGGAGCTGTAGGAGCCGTCTGGAAGTAGTTAGATGCCAGTCATTGAGAGGAACACATAATGTTAAATTAAGTGATTAAACAAATCCTTCCACATAATGTATACTACAGTACAACACTATTGTGATGTTGGAAAGAATGGCGCAACTCAAATGTCCGGGGCCTCAAAGAAAACTGAATTGAAAAGGAGGGACTCTGAAGAGCTGCATGTGAACTGGCAGAATCAAACCCCTTCAGCACACCTCAGGCCCTTTGAGATGGGTAAGGCCGAAGCAAGCAGGCAGTCAGAGAGAAAAAGGGAGCAGAAGACTGGTGGCTCCCTTCATGAAAGTGAGGACACCACCGTGGCCTCACCAGGAAGCTGAAGGCACCAGAAGAACCAGGAGGATTGCAGTCCATGTTAGGCTCCGTGGCAGGCAGTGCACTGAGCACTGGTTGCTTTTTGCTCGGACACCTAAGGAAAGCAAGTGGATGAGAGGAGAGTCAATACAAAGATGAATTCTTTTTTTAATGCTAAATTATGTATTCAATATAGTGGTATATATATCGGGAGTGTGTAGCTGCATGGAAATAATCTTTTTTCTGAAGGGTGGAAAATGAGTGGTGGAATATAGAGACAAAGAGGAAAACTGCAACTGCCTTTAAAATCTGGCTGGTCACACGTAACACTGCAAAGTTTCGGTTCATTCTGTTGCTTAGAAGTTAATTGGCTGTGCAGGAGTAGGAAGGTTTGTGTGGGCGAGGTAATTAAAACAGTATTAGCCAAAGAAAACTTGGCTCGCTGAACAGCTGTGGTGACTAAATTAAGGGCAGGACATAAGATTGCTACAAAGAGAAAACAGCTTGTGCATAGAAATTGGATTTCAGAGGTCATGTAATGTGAGTGAGAAGAGAGGCAACTAAGCAGCTTCCAGCTTACCAGAGGAAGTGACAAGTCGAACTTGGGAGCTGAAGGCTCCCTCTCCCCCTTCACTGAGCGCCCGCACCTCGATGACATAAGTGCCTCCCTCTGGCAGTGAGAGCATGGTTGAAGGGTTAATGGTTCTTGTCACCTGGTTGTGGCCTCTGCCCTCCTGTTTCAGTAACACCTGCATTACATATGCACATTGAAGGTTTACTTCACTTTTTTTTTTTCCGTATATCACACTAAAAGTGCATTCAGACCCCTATGAAAGAAAAAAATGGTCAAATAAGCTAAGTGTATTTGCAGATATATTCTTATTTGTTACAAGACTAGGTCAGTAGAAATGCTGCAAGCTATTCTTTATGAGAAAGTAGTAGTTTGAATGTAAACCCTGCTGAAGGTAATGGTAATACCCATTGCATTTCTATAGTTGTGTATCATAGGTCATTTTTCAGTCTTTTCGAGAGGTATCATTTCTCTAAGATACAGTCGGGGAAATAATTATTTGATCCTAATAATTATTCAACTTTTATGTAATGTGTTTTTGTTTTCGTTGATATCCCGTCTCTCTCCATTAAAATGAAACGCCCATAAACATTAAAGACTGTTTATTTCTTTGCAAGTTAGCAAACATACGCATTCAGCAGGGGATCAAATAATTATTTGCCACAGTGTATAAACTATAAACACGGCTACTCATGTGGAGACGAGGAGAGTTTGAGATCAATCTTTAGCAAAATCGTGGATAGGATACTTTGTTTGGGAACTTTTCCTCCCTGCATTAACAATTTACCAGATTTTATGTAACTGAACAATATAAGGATGGATCATTACCATGTACCCGATGACATCAGACTCATTGTCTTTTGCCTTCACGGGGTCCCAGCTTAAGGACACGTTGTTGCCCTCCTGAAGCCAGTGAAGGTTGGCTGGTGGCTGAGCAGGAGCTATGGATATAACACAACACCCAAAGTCCAAATTTAAAAAGACTTTAAAAGAGAGCTTCAGCCAACTAGGTCAATTACTACACTTTCTACAGGCAAGCAAACTTAACAAGTAGCCTGTATTCCATATATAGTATTATGAGATTAGTGTCAGTGCTGTACTCACGGGGTTTCCTGGTCTTGGCTGTGACAGCAGTACTGCCAGGACCTTGGCCAATGCTGTTGAAGCCTTTTACTGTAATGGCATACACACTGTTCCCCTCTAATCCTGTCAAGACCATCGATGTCTCATTTTTTACAGTTTGTTGTTTTTTTCCTGACTCCTCCAGCTCCATGTCCTTCCAGTAGCTGACCTGTTAATAGAAATTAAGGACAGAACAATGCAAGAAGGAGAACGTTTTACAAAATGTCACACACCACAAGTGTGCAAAGAAACAATCACAGACATAATTTATACAAACCTCATATCCTCTTGGTTTTCCAGGACCAGGCGTGGGCGATTTCCAAGTCACTCTAATTTCTGAGGAAGAAATGCCGTAAGCTTTCACATCAGACGGCGCTTCCCTTGGCTCTGTAAAACAACAGTGAAGATCTAATGGAGAAAACAACTCCTCCTCTGTCTTTAAAATTCATACAACCATGAATATTAACTTACCCCCCTCAGCAGAGTGGATGATGACAACTTTGCTAAATGGCCCATCTCCCTTATTGTTGTAGACACCAACCTTCACTTCAAAGGGGGTAAGAGGAGGGAAGGTCTCGTCCCTGTATTTGTACATCGTAGAGTCTGCGGAAGTCACCATCTTCTCCTTCCACCCTCGTGTCCCGTTGGCACGAAATGCAACAATATACCCAAAACCCTCACCATTTTGGAACTCCTCAGATACAGGCTGAAAACACAGAAAGAGGAGACTCAATCACCATGGAATGTATTTCACTGGTATAAGAATACAAAAGCAGCTCAGCAGCACTTAAACTCTTTGACTGAAAGTGCATCATTTTCACAATTTCCAATTTGGACAGCTTCATCAGTGAAAGCAAGGATCTCATTGAATGAAAAAAGAAGTTTCTCCTCTGCGGTAATCCCGTTTAACCAGCTTTCAATTTCCTACCCATTTACTGCAACTGTCTGCCAGTATTAATAAAGATGCAGTCAGTCTTGAGCAATGGAAACAAATCATATCTGGCTCAGTTGTGCCCATTATGTAGCTATTTATCTTTCCATGTCTGACAGGAGGATTTTGGGGACATGGGTTTCCAGTGATTATCTGTGGTTTTCCTATAGTGGTGAAACTGGGAAGTGTCTTCCACAGCTGCTCTGTACTTAATCAAATCAAGTGCCAATTTATTAAGTGAGCTAGAATCTAATTAAAATATGAGCAGCAGGGATTAAATCTTTGGCTAAATTTAATAAATGACAAACACCTGTATACCTGTTTTTGGCAAGTATGCTGCATTTGCTGTAATGTGTTGATTTGCATAAGCTTCAGAGTGATACAGTCCCCTGAAGGCATCACCCGCATTAGCTATCTAGTCTGTAGGGGGATTGCGCGGGAATAGAGATGTAGTTCACATTTCATTCGACAATGACCAATCACCGTGACTGCCTAATTACAGGGATGATCAGTGGAAATGAATTAGCTTCCATCAAAATTATTCTCACGGCTGGCAGATTTGAAAGAGATGCCAAGGAACACAGGTCTTTACAAAACAGCGTGAACAAATTAGCTAGTTAAGTTCAGAAAGACTTTGGGATGTGAGATAGTCACAGATAAGCGTGGACACAGTTTGAACTGAGGTAAGTCTTAAGGCTCAGTGATGGGGACTATGGAGGCATCACTAATGGTCCTCCCTTTGGCTACAAGTGTAAAAGCAGTCTCTCGCAGTCGCCTCTAAAGAGATGGCTGAATGAAGCTGCAGAGACTGTTTAGTCATTCATCCTGCTTAATAACCCTGCCCACCATGGCTGTCCAGGCTCTGACAACTTTCCACAGATGATTGGAAAGGCGGAACTGCCATGCGCTCACATGCCCTGACTGCCAAAAAGGGCTAACATTCCTGCTCCGTCTCCTCTAATATCCATCTCCATTGATCACTGACAGAGTCTTGATTTATTTCCAAAAGCATTTAGCAGAAGCAAGAACAAATAGGGTAGAGCTAAAACTACTTAAAATGCCAAGAACCAGAAGGAGGCTACTGTATCAAAGTGAAGTGTCTCAGCATTGTGCTGTGATTCTCTCGAAAACTGACACACTTCCTGATGGGTGACCAATTCTTGTACCTCAAAATTGGCAGAGAGACAATATAATTCTTGAAGAAGCACTTAAATTTTTCACTGTTGTAGGCTCGCTACTTCACAAGTGACTTGATCTGACTGGAGAAAATGTCTGAATGAAAACAAATGAGGAGACTGAATAATGTTCGCTCTCACTTTTATGCTGAGCCACTCGTGGAAGAACCTAATTCTTCAGATCATGGATGTGTGTGAACGAAAGTCACAGCTATAAACCTTATGAGGAGAATCGTGAGCAAGAAATTGTTGTTTGTAATTATTTAAATTCACGCATGACTCATAAGGGCTCTTTATTAGGCTTTTGTGTCATACCAAGCATCAATCGTTATTTTATGAGCTTTATGTGTCCCTCAACATGGGGCGCTATGTTATTTATAAGATGGATGTCATTGTGCTATACTAGCCAAGCTAATGACACACTTGAGTTATAAATAGGAAATGGTCTACCACCAAACAGCATCCCATCTGGAATGGACATTATCCCCCATAATGTGCCATGGAGGTGCACATCTCCTGATGTGAAGGTTATCTTCCCAGTGGCAGTTGGGCTCCCATACTTAATAACTACAAGAATAACTGTCAGTTGCCTCTACATCTGTTCACTGGTCCCCTGTTAATGTATCCTTCAGCTGATCTCAATTGCAAATTCTCAGCTCTGCTCATAGCAATTCAGTAGCTGCATTGGCCTGAATCTGGCTGAGAGCCAGGCTGTCCACTTGGAAATGGTTCATACTAATATCCCGCTTACTTGTTGTGAAACTTATTATATTTTCTACAACTACTGTAGCTTGAGATTACAAACAGATTTTCATAAACACCTCTGGATTTAGAGAGAACGACGCTAAGAGTCAAGGTTAATCTTTACTGCGCCTCTCTGGTGGGACCAAATTTTAAATTCAGTACATCTTAATCACTTGCCAGACTGATGTAGCTCTGTGTAGTAAACGGCCCAGCTGGCCGTCTTTGAACCGTGTCAGCAATTTTTGCAATTATTACCAAGTTGCGCCCTCTAACTTTAAGATCCGTGATGTTTAAGCAAATTTCTCAAGGCTAAATTAGAACCCTGTTTAAAATGCAATGAGCTATGATCTTGAGCCACTCCTTGGCCACTGTTAATAATAAGCTTGTAATAAACATGGTAATATTGCCACAGCTCCCAACACATCATCTATACATGTTGAAATGCAGAGCCATTTATAACCACAATCTGCACATGTGCTGGAAATGACTGTAGACAGATGTTTAGTCTGTTATCTCGTGTATGTTCTGCCTTTGTACAACAGCCAGTTCAACGGTTGGTCCTGAGGAAAACTGTTCTGTCCCAGTGGGCCAATGACTTTCCATATCTGAGTATAAATTCAATGAAAGTCAGAGAAAATCATCCAGTATATCACAGCAGATGGGTCTCCCACGTCTCTGTGTCTAAATGGAAAAAGGTCACTTTGCCCTAATGATGAATGTTCACCTGAGCCCCTCACAGCTCACATGGCATCCTATGTGATATACCCCCCTAGGAAAGGCAAGGGAGATAATGTGCATCTCCCTTGCCTTTCCTAACAAAAGGGTCAATGCTGCCTTGGAGTTCAGTGCATCACCACCTGGGTTATTTTATCTTTGTTTCTACAGCTGAGGAACTTTCCAGTATGTAGTGCAAACTGTCGTGTTTGTTGGAAATGACAGCTGCAGTAAGTTACAGCAACAAAGAAGTAGAGAAATTCTTTTCAATCAGCAACACACCGAGGGCCCAAGCTTCAAGAACTTTTGAGTTTAGGGTGTAAAAGCGCACTTTGGTCTGCTTTTGACCACCTACACCTGACACAGCTGATGAGAAAGAATTCTGTAGTGCTACAGCTTATGTCACGGTAGTATAGTTAAATGTGGTTTACCTCTTTGTTTCTGGTGTTCAATAAAAAAAAATAGATAATCTTACAGTTATGTCTTCTCTATGCAACAGTGCACAATTGTATTTGGTTTGCAAATCAGTCCCACTATCGTGCCACATGTAGAATGGAAGTAGAAATAAAAGTGTATTCTTATATAAAAAATATATAACTTAGGGTTATCAAAATTCATTTTCTAGTTTTTAGGAAATTGTTTTACATTTTTTCCAAAACATCGCTGCAATCAAGCATACAGACTATGCACACCTGGACTGTAATTAGAACTGCACACCTCCAGGTGTTACTGTGGCCAGACATGTTCAGAAGAAGATGGAGTGTGCAGCTGTTTTCCCTGGTTGCTCGGTGTTGTGAATGGAGACACAAGGGGGAAACTGACATGAATGGTTTGTTTTGAGGAAATTATCAGGGGAGAAATAATTTCTAACGGATCTACATGTTTTTCAACAGATTTCAATGTGCGAACCGTAACAATCTGTCAAGAACACGGCCGATTACTTACAGTAGAATAATTAATCAAAATGAAAAGGTTGGTGAACATAAAAAAACAGGTTTGGGTATTTTGCAACAGTCAGGTGTTTGATTAATAACTTTTGGAGTGAATGCCTGTATTTGTGGCTTGACACTGGGAAACACTGCTTGTTAGAAACTTTATAACGTGTACACACAGAAGGTGTAGTGGGCCAATAAAAGCAACAATGCCATGATAAGAAACTGTATGTGTTATTTTTGTGATGTGCTGAAAGTGGACAGATGAACAATGAATAAATAATTCAGGTTTCAAGAGCTTTGTATTTCACAAAAGGAAACAATAAAAACTTATGTGAACTCGACACTTGCGCTCTCAGTAGGTAAGCCTTGATTGTGGGTAAAACACACTCATGTTTGACACCATTCTGTCACGGTCCTGGGCCTGTGGCCCAGTGTTTTGATTCTATATTATTGTTTATTGGGCTGTTTTCCTTTTGGTTCTTGGCTTATGACTACTGGTGTTTTGGTTTCTGTTCTATATTTCTTAGCTTGTGTATTCCTTTGCCTCCTGTCTCTCCTGATGTTCTCTTGTGTATTTTGGTTCTAGCTTTCCAGTTTAGGTTTTCTGTTTGGTTTTGCTTTGGTCAGCAATAAAGCTGCCTTCAAGTTCACGTTTTGCCTCCGTGAGTCCTGCATTTTGGGTCCAATTCCTGCCTGCCACACAGCACACCATGACACATTCTCGGTAGTTGGCCACTCTACCAACTCATTATTGAGTTGTCTCCTTTCACTTTGGGGCACATGAAGTCACAAACAGCTAGAACTGAAGAAGCAACCTCAGTGTTTTCAAGTTCATCCTTCAACTTATGCCTACATGTAAATAGAGCCCTGCTGTTTATGAACTATGGCCTTTGCACATTGTCTAAAGACATTTTAATTTTGGAAGTTTTAAGTGAGTAGAAAATGTCTAATGAGGTATATTTGTGCACTACATAATTTTCTCTGATACCTACAGTACTGTGATAAAGCTGAGTCACCCCTCATCTTGTTACCATTTTTCTTCCAAGAAGCCAGACTTTCTTGTAAAGTTAAGTTGTTTTTACTTTCAAAGTTTTCCTTTGGACATTGGCTGCTTTTTCCATCATTTTTTGGCCTAGTCCTTGTATCTGAACATTTTAAGAGGAATGTTTCCCTTTCTTGGTTAAGCACTTAACACTGACCTATGTTGTGTTTTATGACCTTATATATTCAAGCACAGAAAAGTCACCTGAATCGAAAGATGAACCAGTTCTGTGTCTAGACATTCCGTAGCAAAAACAACATATCCGTGTATGTTAGCACATTTCCAATTTTTCCAATGAAAATATAAAGAAATGAGAGTTGACTCTCCACTTTTGCACAGTGCTGTATCCCAAACTTGGGTCTTACAAAAGGAAATGTAAAACCTTGTATTAGCAGGATAGTGTAATCACAGGTACTATTAATTTGTTCTATACAAGAGTCACAACTTCTCTAAGATCTCGTTTTATTTTTTCAAGCTGCTGAAACTTTTGTCTATGTGTTAATTAGATCTCACGCTGATGGTTCTGGGAATAGCATGACAATCAAATGCAAGTCCCTAAAAACACACCGAGCGTTACTGCAGCTAGTCATCGCATCTCACCTCAAGTGAATGCAACTGACTGGAAACGAATGCAATCATCTGTGTATCGTGAAACCATCAGACCATTTCCTTCAAGCTTAGAACCACAAGGACTACCGTCATCCATCAACCATGCTTTATCCTCCTTAATAATGTCTGACAAGTATTCCCAGGAAGTGAAGTTTTTTAGGATGAGCAGCACATGCAGCTCATGTGACGGCAACATCTACATGATTATTAGATGATATGCATTTTTTTCCTTTTTAGTAGTCACTGTTAAACAGTGAATAAAGTCAGAAATGTACTTAGTGATGTTTACAATAAACCTTCTTGCAGTGGGCTCGTTTTTACTCTCGGATTACATTACTGATTCTCATCATGCTGTTTCAGACGCGTCTAGGCGATGATAAATTTCCTTACACAGAGTCCCATTATCACATTTTTAATCCTAGTGAGTAATACTTCCTCAAGTTAAATGATGAATATTTACAGGCTATAGATGTCTTCTTATGTTTACTCATGTAAATGATCCTAAAAATAATCATCATGATGTGCCTTTATGCATGTGGGTTTCCACTACCAGAGGCACTGCTTTGTTCTACAGGGTCACAAGAGAAAACGAGAGGCACTATTTTATGAATCCAGAGAATAAAAGTAATCGGAGATAAGATAATAAAAATGGTATTAGTATTTCTAAATCCTTTTGGGGTAACATTTATTATCAGGGTAACTTTGACTTGCACTGATTATTGCAGTCATTATTCCTTGTTCTTCTATCTTCAATCTGGCCTCAAGACATTGACAAGCTTTTTATAAGATTCTGTAAAAACAGGAGTATGTTTATATATTTAGCATCTTGAATTTCAAAGAAGAATCCTTCTATATGTTATTTATGTGCTATTTCTGCTTATGATTATACGGTCTCAGAGGAATTCCAATGTTTGGATCTTGTGCTCGTGAGAAGTATTATTTTTAAATTAAGGGATTTGCCTTTAACACATTTAATTCAACGGGTTTTTTTTTGCACATTGTCAAACTTGAATGAAATTGGACAGAAAACCTACCTCCCACGAGATGACCAGTTCATGTCTGCGCCCATTTCCTCCACTAACGTTTGATGGTGCCACTGATGGGACTGTGGAAAACAGAGAGGTTAACACTGACTACAAAATCTCCTTTTTTAAAACTATAGTCAAAGCATCAGAAAACAGCTAAAAAAAAAAAAAAACTACCTTATTTGGTGGCTGTGCCTTCACTGAAACATCTGTCAATCAAAGTGAGAGCTATTGTAGGTTTCCAGTGCTGTGTTTTGAACTGGAACCTATTTGTTGACATTTAGATCACGTATTGTAACTTTGGGATGGATTACCACAACTGTGCGTAGATACAGCTATTAGTCTGTTAATTACGCTGAAGAGATGGGACAGATTAAATAAGCCACTTTGAAATGACCACTGACCTTTATAATTATTGCATTTTGTAGACGGAAAATGAGCAGTTAGTGAAGCAGCACAGTGAATTTTTGCTCACCGTAAATGCTATATTTTGCTGTGTTGTTGCCTTGGGGCTTTAAAAGCCTGGCTGCTTTTACAGAAACACTAGACTTGTTGAAATTCACATTCATAAGCAGCTTACTTTCAACGTCCTCCCCAATTAAAATAGAGTACATAAACAGTGGGAATACAACATGGTTCTGAAGTGGCATATGGGGGCAACAGCTAAGCTCTCTAACAGCAATAAGTTATCAACTGGATTTTGAATTGACTATAATAAATATAATTGTGCTCTTACAGCTGATGTCTGTCAAAATCTGTATTACCTGCTTCTTTAGTTCTAACTCCTCTCGAAGGTGCACTAGGATCTCCGGTCCCAATTGCATTGGTGGCCACCACTCTAAATTCATATTCCACCCAGGGGTTGAGCTCCACAGCCATGGCTGACTCCATGTCTCCTGTCACTGGCTCTGGGTCTGCACACAAGAGTATTTCCTGTGCGTTTATTTATTCAGAACAACGTTGCAGTTATAGCACTTCAGTTTTCCTTATGTACAGTATATAATAGGTAAGTACCCTAAGTGCCAGCTTAGCGCTTTAGAGGTGTTTGCGGAAAGCACATTGAATAAATCAGTAAGGTATCATATGCATTTTCTAAAATCCTCTCCAAAGAATAGTATAGCATGCAATAAACAGAAATAAAATGTAACCAGGAGAGGCCAGAGGTTTTTTTTATGGCCAAACAATCAAAGGTTTTGACTTCAATCATGCAACTAAGTAAGTGTTTCACTGTGAAAAGCCACTGAAACAGGCAAGAAGTGGAACAGATCTGGAAGAGCAACACAGCCTGGATTGTGGCCTACAAAATTTTTTTTTACAAAGTCTGTTGACATAGTCTACATATGAAAACATACTGTGCATAACATTTCTTAAATCTAATCCTGTCAAACTGTAGAATGACATAAAAAAGGGTCACAATTTATGCCTGTATGCAAAATGTCAGTGTTGGGAGATTTTAACCTGCCTTTCAGTTAAAAACTAGTGTGAACTGAGCCAACAAAAGATTCCTTTGTTCTTATGGACTGTACAACTTCTTTATCATCCTCACAGATTCACTGTGACTTGTTATATTTTCACAACAGGTGGTGATGTTACACAATTTGCTTTAAAGGTGATATATGGCATTTTGACGCATGAACAACAGCTTAAAACGTTACAGAGTGAAGGCGATTTCAACCATTTTTTGCAGTTTCAGCAGAACAAACCAATGCAATTAAATTACATCCTCAGACTAAAGGAAAAAAAATCTGATTTTATGAATGTATTTAGAATAGAATTACAAGGAGATAATGCAACTAATCTAGTTGCTTCAGCACTGCCATAATCAAGCGTTGTCAATATTGATCCTGCAATAACAAACAAACATTGACTGAAAGCATATCCATGTCACAAATGAACCAGAGGTCTCTAAAGCAGTGGAGCTTACACTCTTATCATTCACAGCGGCTCACAATGAGATCACTCTGTCAAGCAGGCTGCTCTCCAAACATGAGCTGATAACTCTGTTTGTAAGGAGCAGGAGCTAAAAACCCAATCCCCTTCACGCTAATCTTAACAAGTTCAACACTGACAATATATCAGAGAGACCTAATTGTGCTTTATCAAATTAAATGTAGTTGAACAGACATGATGTGAGAGGAGGGTATACAAAGTATGATTTATATATCTGTGGGGATGAATCATTATCACACCTTAAACTCTGCTATAATTATCACACGCCATATTAAGATGGATTACACACGACGCTTAGCAAGCCTTCATTCTTTAATGCTAAGTGATAGTAATTGATGGCTATTCCATGTAGTTACAGAAGAAAAGGATTTCTTTCTAAGCACTGAAAGTGCGTTTTTTACTAAATGAACATAGATCGGTTTTATAATTCAAGCCCAAAAGGTTAATTTCCTACTTACTGCTGACACGACACTGACTAAAATTCACACCAGTGACATTTGATATGTGCTCAAATTACTTTCTGCTGAGCACCTCTGAACAATAGCCGAATTCAACTAGAAAATGACAGAAAACTGTGTTTCATGTTCTTTATTAAGACCGACTAGCTGTCGCACTACAGCACCAGCCTCAAAGACTGAAACAAACGGGCGCATCAGCCACATCTCCTCCTTCGCTTAGTGTCTGCAGGAAGATGAAGTGACTCTTGCTCAACACGCACAAGGCAAGGAGCAAAATGAAATTACCCTTTTGAGAACAGTGGTATGAGTGCAAGAGGGAAGGGTAATATGTTGTATTAGTTAATAAGTGTTCTTATTTAAACTTGTACTACTGTACTACTACTTGGTAAGACAGTATTTTTTTTTAAAGCCATAAGCATTGTCGGGATATGACAGTGCTATTTTGTTGGAAACTGCAGTTTCAAAAATAGTCAATTCCAACAGAGTCTCATTTTAACTTTACTGGAAAAAATAAGCATGTTTAAAACTTGACATAAATGATCCCCATAGTTAATTTTAGCCTAAGACAACTTCATAGATATCGACTTTTAACATATCTTCTTGTGATTTGTTTAATTGTACTACTATACACGACAAGAGCATTTTTAAAGCCTTCTAAAATTAAAAAATTAAATATTTAATATTACAGTTAGTTAAAAATGCACTTGCTAACCAGGTTATCTAGAAACAAATTCACCAACTTCCAAGGTGCAAGGAGAAAAGCACTAAGCCTGAAGAGATAAAACTTGAACACAGACAGTAAGCAGTCATACACAGTCGTAGAGGTAAGTTCAGCTGCATATTCATGACTCACATGGACAAGCAGATGAACTAGAACTAAAATAAACTCAGACTGCACTGGAGTGACTTCATACTCTGTTAGGCATAGCCTTCATTCAAACACTTGAATGAATGAAACAGTGAATACGATCAATTTGCTTCTTATTTATCCTATCGTATCCTATTCCTACTGTTAAAAATCTCACACGTAGAAGGCAATGTTTACATGGGCATCAGAGAGCACTGTTTTCATAGTTTTTTCTATAGCAACTGTTTAAAACGAGGAATTCAAACTTTTAATATAAGTAAGAGAAGATTGCCAAAGAAAATTGTATTTGTTTCTCTTGAAAACAGTAACCTTGATCAGGTTGGATTGATTCTCTATCTTGCTATAGAACTTTGGGCAGGATTACGACCTTTGTATATATCCTCACATTAACCTCCCAGATCTACAGGCTGCAATTTGCTCCTTATTGATTACCTGTTTTGACAGTTTGCCAACCTAATGAAAATGGGCTTCGGGCCTGTATATTATAAGTGCTGATAGGGCTGTGGTTGTCGACGCCACGTGTCCACGACAGAGTGGCTGTGGTGTCTGTGATCTCCTCCACTATCACCACTCCAGGTGGTCCGGGGGGGCCTGGTGGAAGAAAAAGGAGACACAGATAAAACATGTTTGAAAGTTTAAAAGAAAAAAACGCTTCTGAAATGGCCACGCAAAAAAGGAAAAAACCAAACAATCATCAATCTTTGCTGCTGTTTGAATCAATTTTTAAGCTGGCCCATTGTGATGTTTTCATTATGGGCTGTTACAATTAGATACACTAATGGATGCAACTGCGGAAGCATTAGGAGGGAAATGCAGCTGTGCGTGTATGGTGACAAAACCAGCTCCCTGTTGTAATCTTTACACAAACAGACACCAGACAAGAACACAACATACTAAACTGACTAAAGTGAAGCAGGATGCAGGTTGACACAGATTCATTGCCAAGGATTTGATGATGATTAAGGGATAGCGACGCTTCCTTTTTTGGATTTTTGGAGGGAATTGCCAGTTCTGCTCAGCGTGACTGGACGGCAGGCCTTCCTCTGTTTTAATACAGCTGAACATATGTTTACCTAAGTCTTCAGAGGTAAACGTATACTGCAGCTAAAGCAAACATCTAAGGACTCTAGAGGGAACAGCTGTAAATGAAAAAGCAGACAGGTGGCGCGCTCAGTGAAAATCAATCTACTGTGTCCCCCCAAAAGTGCCCATGAGAAAGCTACACTGCAAGGGCCATTTCTTTGCACTGTGGGATCCAAATAATTACTGTCATAGGCGTCTATCTGGAATGTTTTGCCAGTGTTTGGGCAGTGAATGAGTTGATTTCTATTAGCTACAGCTAGTTAGCAGCTTAAGCTTTGACAGGTAGGAGACAACTTACTGTTTATTTTATGTCCTTTCTTATTAATAGTACATGGTATTTAAATGTTGTATCTGCAGATGATGCAGATGCTTAAAATAACAATTTGAATTGTAGATGTTTTGTATCTTGGAAACAAAGATATTTTCATTATATATAAAAAAAACTGAAGTCTGCATGCAAATAACTGCATCAACTCAAAATTAATGTGAACGATACATGCTAGCCATTGCCAGTGATAAATACCATCCTTTCTGCAGATGTGCAGTTGACAAGACAAATATCCACCTATAATGATGTCCGGGGGATGCATTCGTGCTTCTCTACCATGTTTTATATTTTTTGTTATTAACTAATGCATTTGTTTTGTTTTGTCAGCTGTAATGAAAACATATTAAACTGTGGCTCATAACTAGAGGTGCATATTAAATTGCATACTTTACATACTCTGCTAATAATAGCACAGATAATAATTCATTTCTAGGGAGCTGTGTTGCAAATCCCCCCACCGTTTTTCATCCCAAGTTACCTGTCTGATTGCTCACCACAGGTTTTCTAATAAAAGTGAAAAATCCACAATGTCAAATGAAAAAAAAGAAGTAAAATAACGACAAACAAAACTATTTTTGTTGTACTGGGTTTTAGTGGAGTTTCTGTTCATAGTTCCTCTCCCTTAAAGAGTAACTTTCTTTCAACCTATCTCCCCTCTGATTGGCTGGCTGTCAAAAATGTCACACAACTGGCATGGGTTATTGCTATAAGCCTGAGATGACCATATTAATGCCACAGCATCCCTACTCAGTGACATCTTTACATATAAGAGTAGTAATAATTTTTTTTAGCTGAAGGTTAAAAAGATGACTTCATTACTTGAAATTATGACTATTAAATATGAGCATCAACCATTGTAATTGTTATATATGAGAGAAAATGAAACACATTCGAGGTTTATTTTAAACCCCAACACTAACAGTTTGAGTCTACCTGCACAACAGTATTCCAGTGTCACTCACCAACCACTGATATTAAAGTATTGCCCGATTATAACACAGACAATCAACAGGCAAAGCTTAACTTGACATAGATTTGCTTTCATTATAAATATTCCTGCCATCTCCCATGAAAACTCCCCAGGCAATGAGGCTTAAATAGTGTCACTCATAAAATGATGATTAGCCTGACAATGCGTTAATGTGTCATTACAACAGTCAAAAAAAACAAAAAGCCCAGAACTTGCATGGGCAATTTTCAGCAACAATCAAAAAATAACCAACGCATTTGATCACTAGACATTTCAGTCAATCTATTTAACAGCACATAGCAAACCTGTTCATGCAGATGCAACATCTGCTGAGGACATTCACCATGATAATGTAAAATTAGTAGAAATGATCAAAAAGGGGCAATAATGTGGAAGTAGTCTTGGCGCAATTGTCCCCAGCAGGAGCAAATCTCTAATGATCACTGTAATTAACCAACTTCCCAGATGAGCTGCACTTGTAACAAATTGGGCTAATTTAATAGATTCCAAGAAATTGTTAACATTATTTCAGAGAATTACTAATAGCTTTAAAGCACTGGCTCACTAAATTTGAAAGTCTGTCTTGGGCCCACATGTGCCCATATGTTCACCGAGATAGTTTTTCATTATGTCAATGTTCCTGTTCACCTAAAAGCTAGCCAAGTGGCACAGTGAGTTGGACTAAATTCTCCAAGAGTGTGCAATACGGTAATTCTGTACTGCAGTTGTGGATTAGTTCAAGAGAAGCAGTAAGTCGCCACCAATAAAGAGCGCGCAAGACGTCACAGTGTACTGCCAGATAACAAGCTTACCTCGCACAAGAAGTTCTGCCTCTGCAAATACAGTGTCAGCGCTGGTCTGGGCTCTGCACCCGTATTTCCCAGCATGCTTCAACAAAATGTTCCTAATCATCAGATCCACTGTTGAAGACTGCTGCAATTGGGAAAGGAAAGCATTAAAAAGTTAGGTATTAGGCAAGCCTAAATGTGCTCGACACAAAAAGTGTGATTCCTTTACATCTTGTAGAGGCTCATGTGGCTTGAAAAATTCCTGTTTAATTCAGGTGCTTGCTTGGTGCTACATTCTTCAGCTACCCGTATTTTCTCTCTGCTGAAATGAGAAATGCCTAAGGCAAGACTGGGAATAATTCAAAGTCTACAGGCAGCTGTTTAGCAGGAAACCTGATTAAAATTACAAACCATGCATCAGCCAGGCTTCTGTTGTGCCTGTAAAGAATTGTCACTGCAAATACTTCCTCCCTAGAGGACAGGTTGTAGCAGAGGACATATCAGGGCAGATGTGATTTTAACATCCTCTGTTGATAAAGGAATAGTGACATAAACAGGACTCCCTGCTAGTAGCTTGCTGATTTGTTTTCAACTTTAACATTTTATGGTTGGTCACAATTATGGTGACCAATTATTTTTTTGCAGAGAGGGAAAAAGCACCTCTGAAAAAACACAAAACTAAATTAACTTGTATAAAAATGTTGCACCTTGAGGCAGAAAATTATATATTGATCTATTGATCATCAATTGATCTGCTGGTCCTAAACAAACAAGTGAAACATAGAGGTCAGAAGCGGTCCAGCAAAAATAACAAAGATAAATATGAAGAAGGTGAAAAGACAAGGTTAGTGAAACAGTCCTGTAGCTGAGGGAAGCCAAAGGTTACATTTCTTTCTGTGTATATTCTGCTTTTGCTGGTACATCGCATATAAAGGATCATTGATCCTGTATACCCTGGTCAATTCTAGAGGATAAAAGTCAAAGAGGAGATACTGTGCTATATTAACTCTAGATGGGAATAACTACCGTGTACTTGTTGTGAGCAGAATCTTAGACTTTGCCATAACCAAGCCAAGCTTGTCAGCTTTGAAGAAAAGCTGACAATAGCCTTACCTCTCATACTAAATCACTGGTGACCCTGATAAACCTTCAAAACTGAGCCAGTATGAGTCAGTGTCTCATTTTCACAGTTCACAGGTGAAATTCAAAACAAAAGGACTGTCTTTGATATGCATAAATGGGTTATTTATTGACTTGCTTTGATGATAACACAAGGGTGTCTGACCTTTGGCGGACCTGATTCTTTTTCAGGTGTAACAAGTGTTCGGTTCAATAAGAATACTAGTAGGAAAATTAACTTAAACAGGTTGGTTGACAGGCTCAATGAATGTGGAAAAATTAAAATTAAACAAAAGGGAAAAAAGCCTTCTGTTTACACAGAACATATGGATATTTATGCAGATAATTAGATAGACAGAGATAAATAGTTAGATAGGAACAAAAGCAAATGTGTTAAAATTGCTGTTAATAGTACTATTGCTCTTACTCGGGCTCTTACTGTTTGGATGTATTCAAAGTGGCCACCGTCATACTGAAAGTTGATTGGTTTCTGGTTGAAGAACCACTGGAAAGCCACATCCAGTGACGTGTCATGTGTCGCCTTGCAGCTCAGCACCACACTCTCCCCGACAGTCACCTCCACTCTGCTCGGGCTAAGCACCACACGCATGGCCTCTGAAAGCACAAAGCTGCTGCACTGTCACCTCAGGCTAACGGAAGGCAGTGCATTTAGCTGTGACATCAGAGGCAGAGCAATCACGGGAACCCAAGCCTAACCTGGGCAAAAACACTCACCTTTGTCAGATAAATATCCTGGTTAGCTCTGTTCTAAACTGTGCGCAGTGCAGCTATGAGACATACTATTACACTGCTAGAGTGTGTCCTTGTAATATGATTCTTGAATGTGAGAGGCCTTCTTCACGGCTGAGCAAGCACAATAAATTCCCTGGCACCCGAGCAAAGGTGGGGAGGAAAAAATGACATTGGGGACTGTTTACTGGTGGCCGACTTGTGCTAATTTGGCAGAAAATAAAGGCCTTCAGGGCATCACTTACCTTTTACCCACAGTATGGCAGTCATCTCTGCCGAGCCCAACTGATTCTCTGCCCGGCACACATAGTTCCCCTCATCCGCTCGGCTGGAGTTAACAATTTTCAGAGTGTTGTTCCGTAACAGCATAATCCTATAAGAAAGGACACAAAAATCAATACTGGTATGAGAAACAAATTCACATTCAAACAACAAGTTCAAGCATGAGGTTATATGTTTTGGGGTTGTTCGGGTTACAAGAATAGTAACATTCACTATCGGTAAGAGCATATGCAATCTCATGAGATATGCTTGAAATACTAACAACTATATCTACATCTTAAAGTTGTTTATGTAACTCGATTTCAACAAACTATGAAAATAAACACATGAAATAAAGATTAATCATAGTAAAAATGTGAAAATGAATTTGATTTTTTGATACCACTAAATAGCTCCACCATGCACAGGATTAAAGGGAAATGCTTTTAAAGATAATGAGGACAAGGTTTTGATGTCAAGAACAGAGAAAGTTATTTCTCTGACTTTCAATTCCACTACAATGCTTTGCTATATTTAATCTTTAAAAGAACACAATCAGCTGCAATTTATTCTAATTGCAGAATAATTTAAAAGTCACTGATGAAACATTTCAGTACAAAATCTGCAGAGAACACTACACAAAGCAAAATAATAAGAATAGATGACAAGATTCTTTGTTAGGTATACATAAATAGTGCATTCATCTTACAGACTGCTCATGGTAGCGCCAGAGAAACCTTAAATGTTCATTTAATGTATCTAAAGCAAAAACTGTCAAATGCAGATGTACATGTCACCAAGCTGCCCTCCTTAAATACACACCGGAGACACAAAAAGAAACAGCCACAATCCCACAGCTTTCCCGTCTCCAGTTGAAAGACAATAGTAATTAGGTTTTAACATTTCTCTCTGAGTTGTAAATAACAGCTGGAAAATGCATTGGTTGACATAAGATAGCTGTGGCTGTAACTATATACAAAAAGCCTGAGAGCAGGTGTGTGAGCAGATGGCTATAGAGCAGGATTCATGTTAAAGTATGGCATTGTGACCATGTTGTGATCATGTCACGCTGCTCTCTAGGGCAAACAGATTCCTTTGTGATGTTTATGTTATGTCTAATTTTAAACGGGGAGGTGGTTAATACTTTGAAATTATTGTTAGTTTTGTTTTTTTCAAATTCTTGCCTTTGAGGCAAGATATATAAAAGTGTATGAACTCGCACCAATTGGCAACTGAGGTGCATCCACGTACTTTTTCTTTTTAATTAGAAAATTAATTTCACTCGTCAAAAATAACAAGGGGGTGTGAGGTTTTCCGGTCTTTTGCCGTAATTTAATTCACATTATTTGGCATTCACATTTACAACACTGAGCACTTTCATTATGGGCAAGGTGATTAAAATTGGCAAGGGGATCTTCACGAGGGCGTGACTAAAAAATCTTGCCACACATACACAATTCTGTGGCAATCTGCAGCCAGGAGACATTTTTCAAATTAGCGTAAAAAAATTTACATCTGACAAGGACACTGAGGCAGAAAGGACAAGATAGGGAACGCTGGGTAAACAGAATATGTGATGTAAACATAAGAAGATCACAGCTAAACTATAGGATTTGAAAACTTCATCTAAAGAAAGATCTCTGAAGTGAAATAAAACAGATTGCAACAATATACTAATTCACATATGAAATTAGTAACCTATTTAAATTATTTGTGGAAAACATTTTGCAATAATAAAAAAATGGTGAAATTATGCTCTTCCTGATTGGCTCTCAAACAAAGTGTTTGTAGATTTCAAATGAGTCTGCCATGTGCTTTCAAACTAATAGGATTAATACTTTCTATTTAAGAGACAAAAGCCCTGAACATTAGTGGAAATCCATGTTAATTACAAACCTTCATTAAGTCAGCACAGCTGTCAATGCCAGATAAACGTGACGCTCGATTCCTCCCGGTCTTTCATGAATAGGACGTCTCTACACCCATAAACTCTTTACTATTGGAAATGGCAGAAAATCCTTACAGGAGTCACTCTGACCAAGACCTGCAAACGCATATCTCCTCGTCTCTATTTTGGATTTTTCAGATAGAAATCGTCCTCTCACAAGATTGATCTCCATTTGAACAGCACCTCCCACAAACACACAATTACCTGCTTAACCTACTATAGCGACCTTAAGTTGCAATGCATAAGATGTCAAATTGTAATTAGATCTGAGTCTGCGATTATCAAAACGCTGAATATGTTAAGAGAAAATCTATATGTAAATGTGAAACACTGATTGTAGAGCTTATAAAGAAAAAAAAACAACAACACCTCACAAATATAAAGATCGCACTTTATAGTGAATTATATATTACTAGGAGGGGAGAGATTAGCAATTTCAGACAGTTTATTTGAAGTTAGATATTAAACAAGATTAAGGTTGTGTTGTGATATGAAAAACATCTGCAAAGGTTTGACAAAAACCTTAGCGCCATTAATCACGACCCATCCATCAGTTGCAAGAAAAATGTCAAAAAGAACCCTATGAAGACTATTTTAAATTGAATCGAAAATGAAATAAATAGCACAAACTTCCACTAACCTCTGAAACGGTCCTGATAAACTAATCCCTGAATATTCTTCCACCTGTTAGAGAAAGGAAGATTTGTCCCTGCCTGTTTGAAGGAGCCACATACTGAGGATCTGATTATCAACTGGCTGTCCTTGCTGTGAGGCTGTTCAACAGACTGCTGAATCTTGGCCGATAAACAAAGGTTCCATTCTCTCACTCAAAACTTGAGATGCTCAGCCATGACTGATAATTTCAGCGGCGTCGCTCAGTTTGATTGATAGACCCGCGCCTTGCTCAGCCCCCTCTAGGTGCAATGGAGAGATGTTTCTCATAAAAGATGATGCATCAAACTGCATGTGAATTCCAAATGCAATTGTGTGGTCTAAATTGTCAGCATCCTTGAGAAGGAGGTGGGGTTGAGTATGAGTCTCCAGAGCTTTGCCAGTACCTAAGGTGTTTTATTTTAGCAGTGACACTTTATTTCAGTTACAGTAATGAAACTGTGATGTGTTACAACAAGACATGTAGACAATTCCTCAAGGGCCTGAGCTCCAATGATAACAGTGGAATTTATGCCATAAAACTAGGATGAATAACAATATAAAGATATCGAGGGAGACAAACTTTTCATGACTTCATACATATTTTACAGAGCAATTAACTTTCTCTCATAATATTTTATTCTCTAAACTGTACAGATGAACTAAAAATCAGATTCTATTACAAAAAAGAGCTGCGGCACTGTAAATCTACGACTATTCAAAGAAAATGTATGCTGCCTCTCCCAGTGATAAAAGTGGAAATGAATCCTTTGTCAAGTCTAAAAGATTTCTTTCCAAACACTGAAACAATTCTAACAACATATTATTATACAGGATGCTCTACTTAAGATAGATTATGTGTTTTAGATGTTTATCTTAGTTTTTACACAAATACTTGTACATAATCTTAGGCTTGTGGTGATATACTGTTTAAAAGCAAAAATCATAATTAAGAGTAGAAATCTACCCTACTAATAGACACGCCTGTAACATTGAGCCCCTGTACACAGTGCACACGACATGTATCTACAGTGGTTTTTGAAAACAACCATATCACACCATACACCGTGTTGAACATATGTCACATTTCTAAGTTTAACATGATGACACACACATTACACACTCAAATATCCTAAGCAGAGCTATTAGCTCTGAGGTTCTTGCAAGTTGCATGCAAAGGGACAAATGCACAAAAACAATTTAAAAACTCCATGCATTCTAATAAACAAGATCAAAATAAGATATCCAGTATGTTAAAAGTTACTTTCATTTGAGAGTGGTCATGTTTGTACCTTTTATTTGGTATTATCCTCCGGTCTCCTCTCTTCCATGTTATCCGTGGTTTGGGTGAGGCCTTTGGTTTGCAATCTAATGACACATCTTTTCCAAGTGTGGCTATGACCCGTATGGGATTGGGGAGAAAAACGGGTGCTGATGCTGTGTAAGACAAACGACAAATATTTCTTTAATAAAGATTCACTACTTTAAGTGCTTATTTTAAGGGACATTTGATCGTGGATGTAGCTTTAAAACAATCTATGAATCAAATGACTTCTAACAAAATGCAGTATTACCATCTTCTACCAGAATGTAAGCCCCCACTTACAGCAAAATTCCACACAAGCTAGCTGAATAATCTGTTCAGTGGAAATTTGGATTCTTGTTTTATTTTATTTCATCTGAAACTGTTTCCAAATTCACCTGCTTACTTAAGAAATAAAACTAAATAAACAAAACAAAACAAAAAAAACCCCATATACCTGATCCTTATTGCTGTTTTAATTACTGTGCGATTGCTGAAACTTAAAAAAGTTAAAAGCATAATGCAGTTCTGACTTTTCAGCTGTGGTATTTCAAAGTAATTACTTTAAAAATGCTAGAGGGTTCAGGCTGGCACATCATGACTCAGAACACTGTGTTAATCGAAATTTACTGCAAATAACTACAATTTTCATAACAAGTATTACAAGGAGAGCTTTTATGCATACATGTATTCTTTTATTTACTGTGAAATGAGACACTTTGGCTATGTATTATAATCACACACACATACATATATATGAAATTTCAATTAATATAAGTGCCTTGCAAAAACAAATGAAGCAATAATTTTGTAAGAAAAAGGCTTCAGGCATTAACGTTGTGGTGCTAGCATATAGCTTAGTTACAAATCAAGGCCATCTACAGGCTACAGGGCTTAGTCAACTGTGATTATTCAAATTCTGAATGATGCTTCATAGGTGACATTATACACAATGACAATTCAATCCCATCTGTAGCTACAGGCTGACCCCCTCTCTCCTTGTGACACTTGTGTCTTTGAGCCTCAGTAGCTGTCTGAGTGGCAGAGGTCCCTCTAGACACGAAAGTAGCAGAAAACAGAGCAGTTGCTGTGCGTATTTGTTTTAATCAAAATAAGAGCAGGCCTACAGCTGCTGGTGGCAGTACCCGTATTACTTCACCCGCCACGCTCCCATAAGAGCTGGATCGAGGACAAGATCACAGACGTGAGGGCAGCCGCTGCCCCCACATAGCCTCTAGTGATCGCTCATCTGCAGGCTGTTATTAGTCATGTAATCTGTCCTGATAGTGTTTGCTTGTGGACATCTCCACAGAGCACAGGTCACCAGGAAGATGTGCCTGGGGGTTATACTTATGAAAACATTCGTCAACAGTCTCTAAATATCACAAGTGTGACTCTGTCTCCAAGGAGGGCAAAAAGCACCTCCTCGTCAGCACAGATAAAACTTTTTAGAAAAACAGCACTTTTGGTTCTTGCAGGCAAGCCTTTGAATTTAAATCAATTGAGCAGTGATTGTTTTACACTGGTTTTACACTAATCTTTTAAATATTGGGCAAAAAAAAACAACCATATCCACTTGCAGTAAGATTTTCAAAAGGCCACAGACTTGCCTTCAAAAAAGGGCAAGCCATACAGACAGTAAATCAAACTGTCCCTCAGGGAAACATGAAAGGGGAATGGGTGTCACAGATGTGTCCCAGTATAGAAAATGACAGGGAGAAAATACTGCATCAAGACAGAACAGTGGACAGCTATTCAGTATGACTGTTATGTTTTTTACCCAGGAGCCTCAAGAAAGAACACAGCTTCTTTGGCCTTTAATATCATTAAAGTGCTTCTGATGGAGGTTTTGTTATGTACAAAAAACCAAACCAGCAACAAGAAAAAGATACATCTACTCTGATACTCTGTTAGAAATGATGAGAAAACTTCACCATCAATATATAGACCATGTAGGCCGATATATTAATGGTTATAAGTGATTATTAAGTGATAATAGTAATGACTGACTAATAAATGGCCGATGAAAGTCATGTCCGGATCGAAGATTTGTTTTCCTAAGTAATGGGAGAAGTAATGTAGTCTGGGCTTTGATGACAAACGATAGAGCGAAGATAAGATTCTAATGGAGTCATTAAACTCCATCAAAGAAACCATTGATGTCTTCCTCTTAGTGTTTGCTCCCATTAGTATAAATCTATACCTACAAGTCATTGGTTTTTGTTCTCAGAATAAGGTAGAATTATTCAGGACTCTCCTAAGCTTAATGCTTGCAGACACCTCACTGAATATAACTATAAGAGGCGTTCTTTTATTCATGCCGCCCACCGCCTGGGTTAAATCAGGGACCATTGATTGGCAATCAGCACATCTCACAGTTCAGTGTTCTCCGCTTGCATTTCAGCAACCCGCCCTTACCTATCATGTAGTACCTTATTCAACTGTCAATACTGAATGTCTGCAATTTATTCTTTGCAGACATTCAATAAAACAATATGCAGAAAGGGAAAGTAACATAATTAAAGTAATTCACACCAATCCTTTCTGTTTTTGATACATTCTTTTGTTCAACTTAAATCCATTTAGCTGATACCTAAAATCTGGAGTTCAGCATTAGAGTAGATGGCCGCATATTTGTTTTCTGCAACACACTGGTACATTCCCGAGTCCGCCTGCTGCACTTTGTGAATGGTCAGTTCCCCATTCACTATTTCAAGTCGACCCTGGAACAAAAAAAAAAAAAAAAAAAAGAATAAAGGAATATCCCTCCTGGATGCGGAGATCATTTGCAGGATTGTACTGCATATAGTCGATGTGAAGATTCACAAGGATGATTCAGATGTTCCATAGAGCAAAAGAAAGGGTACGGTGAAGTAAAATGGGTACCTGCGATGTCAAGGGCAAACCATTACGAAGCCAGCGATAGGTGGGCCGGGGCCTCCCAATGGCCTTGCACTCCCATTGGAGCTTCTCTCCACTATCCATCTGAGTATCATTAATCATTCTGACCCACTGCGGGAGGGCTTGAAGATAGAAAAAAAAGATTACGAATAAGTAATGTATCCTTGAAGTGCACACCAGGTACAAGAACGTGCATGCATGAATACATCGTCAACGTACAACGTAAAAGGCTGAATTTTGTATTAGAGTTGAATAAAATCAGTCACTGATTAAAAATAAACTATTACGATTACTAATTTATAAATTAAGTATCAAATCAGATGTGCCATGTATTTGATGTTTGTGTACATGTTGCTTTTATTAATCTCAGTAATATTTTATGTTTTAATTAGTTAATTTGAGCATTTTAATCTTTAAAACCATCAAGCCTTTTGTTTTTGCATTCTCTTTCATGTACACTAATGTTTTTTATTTGTTGTTTATCACTTAACACAAAAGTCCTCAAATCTGGGCACTCCTTAATGTTTTTTGGTAACATGAAACAGAATAGCATGAAAAAGCAACAGAGAAGTTTTGATTCATGTACTGCAAAACAGATCTATAGCTTATTTTGGGGACAAGAAGTAAGTGTATTAAACCTTTATATTAATTAGTACTACAGACCATGCAAATTGTTTTTGCATGTATTTTGCAAGAAAAAAAATTTCAAGCCCAGCTTTTTATTGGGGCTCCGATGTGTAGAAAGCCACTCTCGTAGGGATCACTTTCATGTTTTTGTGTTATTGTCAAGCTAACATGCTCAAAACTGTAGGGAGGTCATAGTAACTGAAGGAAATCAAGAACTAAAACTTATGTCAAGAGGCAGGAGCACTTTTGCACTGAATCAAATCAAATCCCAAGTGAGTAAGCACTGAAGCAATTTTGCTTGTTTGTTCGCTACACTTATTTGTATCATGTATGTCAAAATCTTCTATCTTTCCTTCCACTTCACTGCTGGTCCAAGTCCAAGGCAAACTATGCAATAAGCAACTGCCCTTCCTGGGGACTCACCATCAGACTTTTCTCTTTTTCTCCACAGCCTACTTTCTTGTGTTCCCAAGGCTCCATCCACATTTCCTGTTCAACTCCACATACTGCAGAAAATCTCTCTCACAACTCAAGATCTTAACACTGTATAGGCTGTAGGTTTTTCTTTTTATCTTCTAGTCTCTTTCCATCTTGCACCTCTGATCTGTGGTTGTGACTTTTTTAAATTCTTGTACATTTACAAGATTATAAAATATACAAGAACCTTTTACTGGGGCAGGAACATTCTGTCAGTCTTGTGCGGGAAAGAAAATGCTAATCAGCGAGTCACAAATCCAGAGTATTTCTAGTTTATTTTAATCCCTTTTAGCTTGAATGTCTTTCACTCTCAAACAAGACCTTATAGGCAAACATCAATATATATATATTAGGGGTGCAACGATACACAAAATTCACGGTTCGGTTCGATACTTCGGTGTCACAGTTCAATATTTTTTCGATACAAAAAAAATGTTCATGCTTTTTTAATTTGTCATTTATTAAAATTATAAATATATTTTAACTCAAAAGTACAGTTTTTAAATGTAATGTTGCTGAAACAACAAAGTAATAAAAAAATAAATCTATCTGATCCAGAAATCCCTCATCTTTGGAAAAGAGAGTTTATTACAGAGAAATGGTTCTTTCCAAAATAAAAGCTATACTATACGCTTCTTCTGGAGTATATTCTCAGCAGTGTTGCCAACTTAGCGACTTTGTCGCTATATTTAGCGAGTTTTCAGACCCCTTAGTGACTTTTCTTCTAAAAAAAGTCGCTAAAAAAAGACGTGAAAGTGCGTATTGCTTTTACTCTCAACAAGCAGCGGGTGCTGTAACACAGTCAGTTCTTCTTTTACTCTTTTGCTGTTTTGTGGATCACAAGGTTTAAAACTACTTATAAACACACACACAAAGTAACTCCACCAGAGTGCCTAACACCGGTCCAAGCCCGGGTAAAGGAGCAGGGTTGGAATTGTGACATTAAAAAAACAATAATTGCTAAAAGAAATTTAATTTGTAGTTCTAAATAAACTCTAAATGCATTTAGGACATTTTTACTCACTTTATGTCTCTTCCACGATGATATTTCTCTCTCCAACAACATAGGTTACAATTAGATTAGCATGACCAATTATGCAAATTAGGCGATGACTCATTTAGCAACTTCTAGCACTTTTAGGACAACCAATAGCGATTTTCCTTACTGAGGAGTTGGCAACACTGATTCTCAGCAGCATATTAAACATATCAGGTCCCCATAAGGAGAATCATGTGCTAACGGCTATCTAAATGACTGGGTAAAGTTTGCAGCATGCGTACTTGTTGTTTTTGCCTGCTTCCACTTGTCTTTGCACTAGGGTGGTGTCAGCATAAATGTGCAGTCGTATTCATTGTGTTCCCACTAGTGCTGTCAGCTTTAATCTGAAATGACGTTAACGCCACAACACCGCAAATCTCCGTTAACGAGCTACGCGCGAATCACCCCTTGCTTCAGCTGGACGTTAATGAGCAAACTGCGCTAACGCAGTAGTTCCCACCCATGTAATTGAGCATTGCATGGCACATTCGACATACTGTTTTACTTTGCTTACCGTCATACTTCACATGAAAACCAAAATAGTTCCAAAGGCCAGATCTGAATGAGGGTGGGGGAGGTTCAATTTGCCATGTTGCAACAAGCTTAGCTTCTGTCTTGCTAGCTTGTGCTGCACTCAGTGGATCTGCGCTCGACAGTGCAGCCTAGGCGGAGTAGTGGAACGCAGATCCACTGAGCGCTCAACACAGACAGCATCGTCAGAAGAAAAGTTGATAAAATAAATTAAAAACTTTGTATTGTTCGATACATATGTGTACCAAACTGAAAGCACTGTATCGAACGGTTCAATATCCATACGAGCATCGTTGCACCCCTAATATATATGTGTGTGTGTGTGTGTGTAAGTCTAACCAAAAAGTTGTAATGCTTCTTGTGACAACTTTTTGATGATGTTTTTGGCTTTAGAACTCATTTTAAATATATTTTACTTAGCTTAGCCAAAGCTTATGCATATATTTCTGGCATGTTTTTGTTTAAGAAATTAAATCCTCCAAATAATGTCCATATTAGCGTATACTATGACACACCTTCCCAACTTAAATGGTGCACATTTCACTGTGGTTTATTTCTTGTGCAGTGTGCAGACAGTGTGACACCCGCATTATTGAGCTGTTTCTCTCACAATAACATGCCAAGCACGTTCTATTCTTTCCATATGGCACCTTCAGTAGAATACTTTTTTTGTGTGGTTTGATTGAATGATTATGGTCAGAAAGGTCTCCCTCACAATAAAAGTGCAAACTACCAGCTAACCTGTGTAAATTACATTTAGTGTGAGGCTGCTACAAATTAGGCTCGCTATTCTCCTTGTGATGTCAAGAGAATGGAGGTTGCCAAGAAGAACAGGGCCTTGAAAACATGTCCTACCAAGGTTGAAGCAGTCCATTATCTTGGGCCTAGCACATGGCACAAATACTGAGGAACTGGGAGTCATGCAGCCTCAAAGATAAGTTTATGATCACAGAAGGCGACAAACCAGGCAGAAATTCATTATTAGAAAACTAAAAACTGTTCTTAGGTGAAATTCACCCCAAAATGAATAATCATACACAAATACAAAACAGATAATGAAAATCCTTGATTAAACTTTGCAGTTCTTCAGTATTTTTTAGATGAGATGTATCATCAATAAATAAATAATAATTGTTAATAATATAAACAATACAGAAAAAAAATCAAATTATGCACCTGGGAGCAAACACAGAAGTCTATTAAGCATCAAATGAACAGGGATGTAGTTTAGAAGAAGACACACTTATTAAGTTCTCTCTCAGCTCAAACAAAACAACACATTCCTTGCTGTGATGAATCCTTGCTCTTGGATTATCTTGGGTAGATCAATACATAATTATAGCACGGGCTGTTCAGCAAATTCCTAAGGAACAGTCTTCAATTTGAAAACACTAAGTGGCAAAGATTACTTTATGAAAAATGAGTAAGAAATTCAGAAGGACCAAAATAGCAGAGCTGCTGGTTAGACTGTCATTCCTGGAATGAATGAACACTTGTGCTAATACAAGCACATTCTTAGATAATGCATAATAA